>NC_090388.1:88015757-88354507 GCF_036365525.1 Heterodontus francisci | reverse complement strand
TTCAGTGAGTGATTAGGATTTGGAATGAACTGCCTGAGAGTGTGGTGGAGGGAGATTCAGTGAGTGTTTAGGATCTGGAATGCACTGTCTGAGAGTGTGGTGGAGGCAGATTCAGTGGGTGTTTAGGATCTGGAATGCACTGTCTGCGAGTGTGGTGGAGGCAGATTCAGTGAGTGTTTAGGATGTGGAATGCACTGTCTGAGAGTGTGGTGGAGGCAGATTCAGTGGGTGTTTAGGATCTGGAATGCACTGTCTGAGAGTGTAGTGGAGACAGATTCAGTGAGTGTTTAGGATCTGGAATGCACTGTCTGAGAGTGTGGTGGAGGCAGATTCAGCGAGTGTTTAGGACCTGGAATGCACTGTCTGTGATTGTAGTGGAGACAGATTCAGTGAGTGTTTAGGATCTGGAATGCACTGTCTGATAGTGTGGTGGAGGCAGATTCAGTGAGTGTTCAGGATCTGGAATGCACTGCCACAGAGTGTGGTGGAGGCAGATTCAGTGAGTGTTTAGGATCTGGAATGCACTGCCTGAGAGTGTGGTGGAGGCAGATTCTGTGAGTGTTTAGGAAGTGAATGAACTGTCTGAGAGTGTGGTGGAGGCAGATTCAGTGAGTGTTTAGGAAGTGAATGAACTGTCTGAGAGTGTGGTGGAGGCTGATTCAGTGAGTGTTTAGGATCTGGAATGAACTGCCTGAGAGTGTGGTGGAGGCAGATTGAGTGGGTGTTTAGGATCTGGAATGCACTGTCTGAGAGTGTGGTGGAGGCAGATTCAGTGAGTGTTTAGAATCTGGAATGCACTGTCTGAGAGTGTGGTGGAGGCAGATTCAGTGAGTGTTTAGGGTCTGGAATGCACTGTCTGAGAGTGTGGTGGAGGCAGATTCAGTGAGTGTTTAGGATCTGGAATGCACTGTCTGAGAGTGTGGTGGAGGCAGATTCAATGAGTGTTTAGGATCTGGAATGAACTGCCTGAGAGTGTGGTGGAGGCAAATTCAGTGAGTGTTTAGGATCTGGAATGCACTGTCTGAGGGTGTGGTGGAGGCAGATTCAGTGAGTGTTTAGGATCTGGAATGCACTGTCTGAGGGTGTGGTGGAGGCAGATTCAGTGAGTGTTTAGGATCTGGAATGCACTGTCTGAGAGTGTGGTGGAGGCAGATTCAGTGAGTGTTTAGGATCTGGAATGCACTGTCTGAGAGTGTGGTGGAGGCAGATTCAGTGAGTGTTTAGGATCTGGAATGCACTGTCTGAGAGTGTGGTGGAGGCAGATTCAGTGAGTGTTTAGGATATGGAATGAAATGCCTGAGAGTGTGGTGGAGGGAGATTCAGTGAGTGTTTAGGATCTGAAATGCACTGCCTGAGAGTGTGGTGGAGGCAGATTCAGTGTGTTTAGGTAGTGAATGAACTGTCTGAGAGTGTGGTGGAGGCAGATTCAGTGAGTGTTTAGGATCTGGAATGCACTGTCTGAGAGTGTGGTGGAGGCAGATTCAGTGGCTGTTTAGGATCTGGAATGCACTGCCTGAGAGTGTGGTGGAGGCAGATTCAGTGAGTGTTTAGGATCTGGAATGCACTGTCTGAGAGTGTGGTGGAGGCAGATTCAGTGGCTGTTTAGGATCTGGAATGCACTGTCTGAGAGTGTGGTGGAGGCAGATTCAGTGGGTGTTTAGGATCTGGAATGCACTGTCTGCGAGTGTGGTGGAGGCAGATTCAGTGGGTGTTTAGGATCTGGAATGCACTGTCTGAGAGTGTAGTGGAGGCAGATTCAGTGAGTGTTTAGGAAGTGAATGAACTGTCTGAGAGTGTGGTGGAGGCTGATTCAGTGAGTGTTTAGGATCTGGAATGAACTGCCTGAGAGTGTGGTGGAGGCAGATTGAGTGGGTGTTTAGGATCTGGAATGCACTGTCTGAGAGTGTGGTGGAGGCAGATTCAGTGAGTGTTTAGAATCTGGAATGCACTGTCTGAGAGTGTGGTGGAGGCAGATTCAGTGAGTGTTTAGGGTCTGGAATGCACTGTCTGAGAGTGTGGTGGAGGCAGATTCAGTGAGTGTTTAGGATCTGGAATGCACTGTCTGAGAGTGTGGTGGAGGCAGATTCAATGAGTGTTTAGGATCTGGAATGAACTGCCTGAGAGTGTGGTGGAGGCAAATTCAGTGAGTGTTTAGGATCTGGAATGCACTGTCTGAGGGTGTGGTGGAGGCAGATTCAGTGAGTGTTTAGGATCTGGAATGCACTGTCTGAGGGTGTGGTGGAGGCAGATTCAGTGAGTGTTTAGGATCTGGAATGCACTGTCTGAGAGTGTGGTGGAGGCAGATTCAGTGAGTGTTTAGGATCTGGAATGCACTGTCTGAGAGTGTGGTGGAGGCAGATTCAGTGAGTGTTTAGGATCTGGAATGCACTGTCTGAGAGTGTGGTGGAGGCAGATTCAGTGAGTGTTTAGGATATGGAATGAAATGCCTGAGAGTGTGGTGGAGGGAGATTCAGTGAGTGTTTAGGATCTGAAATGCACTGCCTGAGAGTGTGGTGGAGGCAGATTCAGTGTGTTTAGGTAGTGAATGAACTGTCTGAGAGTGTGGTGGAGGCAGATTCAGTGAGTGTTTAGGATCTGGAATGCACTGCCTGAGAGTGTGGTGGAGGCAGATTCAGTGGCTGTTTAGGATCTGGAATGCACTGTCTGAGAGTGTGGTGGAGGCAGATTCAGTGGCTGTTTAGGATCTGGAATGCACTGTCTGAGAGTGTGGTGGAGGCAGATTCAGTGGCTGTTTAGGATCTGGAATGCACTGTCTGAGAGTGTGGTGGAGGCAGATTCAGTGAGTGTTTAGGATCTGGAATGCACTGTCTGAGAGTGTGGTGGAGGCAGATTCAGTGGCTGTTTAGGATCTGGAATGCACTGTCTGAGAGTGTGGTGGAGGCAGATTCAGTGGGTGTTTAGGATCTGGAATGCACTGTCTGCGAGTGTGGTGGAGGCAGATTCAGTGGGTGTTTAGGATCTGGAATGCACTGTCTGAGAGTGTAGTGGAGACAGATTCAGTGAGTGTTTAGGATCTGGAATGCACTGTCTGAGACTGTGGTGGAGGCAGATTCAGTGAGTGTTTAGGATCTGGATTGCACTGTCTGAGAGTGTGGTGGAGACAGATTCAGTGAGTGTTTAGGATCTGGAATGCACTGTCTGAGAGTGTGGTGGAGACAGATTCAGTGAGTGTTTCGGATCTGGAATGCACTGCCGGAGAGTGTGGTGGAGGCAGATTCAGTGAGTGTTTAGGATCTGGAATGCACTGTCTGAGAGTGTGGTGGAGGCAGATTCAGTGAGTGTTTAGGATCTGGAATGCACTGTCTGATTGTGTGGTGGAGGCAGATTCAGTGAGTGTTTAGGAAGTGAATGAACTGTCTGAGAATGTGGTGGAGGCAGATTCAGTGGCTGATTAGGATCTGGAATGCAATGTCTGAGAGTGTGGTGGAGGCAGATTCAGTGGGTGTTTAGGATCTGGAATGCACTGTCTGAGAGTGTGGTGGAGGCAGATTCAGTGAGTGTTCAGGATCTGGAATGCACTGTCTGAGAGTGTGGTCGAGGAAGATTCAGTGAGCGTTTAGGATCTGGAATGCACTGTCTGAGAGTGTGGTGGAGGCAGATTCAGTGAGTGTTTCGGATCTGGAATGCACTGTCTGATAGTGTGGTGGAGGCAGATTCAGTGAGTGTTTAGGAAGTGAATGAACTGTCTGAGAGTGTGGTGGAGGCAGATTCAGTGGCTGTTTAGGATCTGGAATGCAATGTCTGAGAGTGTGGTGGAGGCAGATTCAGTGGGTGTTTAGGATCTGGAATGAACTGTCTGAGAGTGTGGTGGAGGCAGATTCAGTGAGTGTTTAGGATGTGGAATGCACTGTCTGAGAGTGTGGTGGAGGCAGATTCAGTGGGTGTTTAGGATCTGGAATGCACTGTCTGAGAGTGTGGTGCAGGCAGATTCAGTGGGTGTTTGGGATCTGGAATGCATTGTCTGAGAGTGTGGTGGAGGCAGATTCAGTGAGTGTTTAGGATGTGGAATGCACTGTCTGAGAGTGTGGTGGAGGCAGATTCAGTGGGTATTTAGGATCTGGAATGCACTGTCTGAGAGTGTGGTGGAGGCAGATTCAGCGAGTGTTTAGGATCTGGAATGCACTGCCGGAGAGTGTGGTGGAGGCAGATTCAGTGAGTGTTTAGGATGTGGAATGCACTGTCTGAGAGTGTGGTGGAGGCAGATTCAGTGGGTGTTCAGGATCTGGAATGCACTGTCTGAGAGTGTGGTGGAGGCAGATTCAGCGAGTGTTTAGGATCTGGAATGCACTGTCTGATAGTGAGGTGGAGGCAGATTCAGTGAGTGTTCAGGATCTGGAATGCACTGCCGGAGAGTTTGGTGGAGGCAGATTCAGTGGGTGTTTAGGATCTGGAATGCACTGTCTGAGAGTGTGGTGGAGGCAGATTCAGCGAGTGTTTAGGATCTGGAATGCACTGTCTGATAGTGTGGTGGAGGCAGATTCAGTGGGTGTTTAGGATCTGGAATGCACTGTCTGAGAGTGTGGTGGAGGCAGATTCAGTGAGTGTTTAGGATCTGAAATGCACTGCCTGAGAGTGTGGTGGAGGCAGATTCAGTGTGTTTAGGTAGTGAATGAACTGTCTGAGAGTGTGGTGGAGGCAGATTCAGTGAGTGTTTAGGATCTGGAATGCACTGCCTGAGAGTGTGGTGGAGGCAGATTCAGTGGCTGTTTAGGATCTGGAATGCACTGTCTGAGAGTGTGGTGGAGGCAGATTCAGTGGCTGTTTAGGATCTGGAATGCACTGTCTGAGAGTGTGGTGGAGGCAGATTCAGTGGCTGTTTAGGATCTGGACTGCACTGTCTGAGAGTGTGGTGGAGGCAGATTCAGTGAGTGTTTAGGATCTGGAATGCACTGTCTGAGAGTGTGGTGGAGGCAGATTCAGTGGCTGTTTAGGATCTGGAATGCACTGTCTGAGAGTGTGGTGGAGGCAGATTCAGTGGGTGTTTAGGATCTGGAATGCACTGTCTGCGAGTGTGGTGGAGGTAGATTCAGTGGGTGTTTAGGATCTGGAATGCACTGTCTGAGAGTGTAGTGGAGACAGATTCAGTGAGTGTTTAGGATCTGGAATGCACTGTCTGAGACTGTGGTGGAGGCAGATTCAGTGAGTGTTTAGGATCTGGATTGCACTGTCTGAGAGTGTGGTGGAGACAGATTCAGTGAGTGTTTAGGATCTGGAATGCACTGTCTGAGAGTGTGGTGGAGACAGATTCAGTGAGTGTTTCGGATCTGGAATGCACTGCCGGAGAGTGTGGTGGAGGCAGATTCAGTGAGTGTTTAGGATCTGGAATGCACTGTCTGAGAGTGTGGTGGAGGCAGATTCAGTGAGTGTTTAGGATCTGGAATGCACTGTCTGATTGTGTGGTGGAGGCAGATTCAGTGAGTGTTTAGGAAGTGAATGAACTGTCTGAGAATGTGGTGGAGGCAGATTCAGTGGCTGATTAGGATCTGGAATGCAATGTCTGAGAGTGTGGTGGAGGCAGATTCAGTGGGTGTTTAGGATCTGGAATGCACTGTCTGAGAGTGTGGTGGAGGCAGATTCAGTGAGTGTTCAGGATCTGGAATGCACTGTCTGAGAGTGTGGTCGAGGAAGATTCAGTGAGCGTTTAGGATCTGGAATGCACTGTCTGAGAGTGTGGTGGAGGCAGATTCAGTGAGTGTTTCGGATCTGGAATGCACTGTCTGATAGTGTGGTGGAGGCAGATTCAGTGAGTGTTTAGGAAGTGAATGAACTGTCTGAGAGTGTGGTGGAGGCAGATTCAGTGGCTGTTTAGGATCTGGAATGCAATGTCTGAGAGTGTGGTGGAGGCAGATTCAGTGGGTGTTTAGGATCTGGAATGAACTGTCTGAGAGTGTGGTGGAGGCAGATTCAGTGAGTGTTTAGGATGTGGAATGCACTGTCTGAGAGTGTGGTGGAGGCAGATTCAGTGGGTGTTTAGGATCTGGAATGCACTGTCTGAGAGTGTGGTGCAGGCAGATTCAGTGGGTGTTTGGGATCTGGAATGCATTGTCTGAGAGTGTGGTGGAGGCAGATTCAGTGAGTGTTTAGGATGTGGAATGCACTGTCTGAGAGTGTGGTGGAGGCAGATTCAGTGGGTATTTAGGATCTGGAATGCACTGTCTGAGAGTGTGGTGGAGGCAGATTCAGCGAGTGTTTAGGATCTGGAATGCACTGCCGGAGAGTGTGGTGGAGGCAGATTCAGTGAGTGTTTAGGATGTGGAATGCACTGTCTGAGAGTGTGGTGGAGGCAGATTCAGTGGGTGTTCAGGATCTGGAATGCACTGCCGGAGAGTGTGGTGGAGGCAGATTCAGTGGGTGTTTAGGATCTGGAATGCACTGTCTGAGAGTGTGGTGGAGGCAGATTCAGCGAGTGTTTAGGATCTGGAATGCAGTGTCTGATAGTGAGGTGGAGGCAGATTCAGTGAGTGTTCAGGATCTGGAATGCACTGCCGGAGAGTTTGGTGGAGGCAGATTCAGTGGGTGTTTAGGATCTGGAATGCACTGTCTGAGAGTGTGGTGGAGGCAGATTCAGCGAGTGTTTAGGATCTGGAATGCACTGTCTGATAGTGTGGTGGAGGCAGATTCAGTGGGTGTTTAGGATCTGGAATGCACTGTCTGAGAGTGTGGTGGAGGCAGATTCAGTGAGTGTTCAGGATCTGGAATGCACTGCCGGAGAGTGTGGTGGAGGTAGATTCAGTGAGTGTTTAGGATCTGGAATGCACTGTCTGATAGTGTGGTGGAGGCAGATTCAGTGAGTGTTTAGGATCTGGAATGCACTTTCTGAGAGTGTGTTGGAGGCAGATTCAGTGGGTGTTTAGGATCTGGAATGCATTGTCTGAGAGTGTGGTGGAGGCAGATTCAGTGAGTGTTTAGGATCTGGAATGCACTGCCGGAGAGGGTGGTGGAGGCAGATTCAGTGAGTGTTTAGGATCTGGAATGCACTGTCTGAGAGCGTGGTGGAGGCAGATTCAGTGAGTGTTTAGGAAGTGAATGAACTGTCTGAGAGTGTGGTGGAGGCAGATTCAGTGAGTGTTTTGGAAATGAATGAACTGTCTGAGAGTGTGGTGGAGGCAGATTCAGTGAGTGTTTAGGATCTGGAATGCATTGTCTGAGAGGGTGGTGGAGGCAGATTCAGTGAGTGTTTAGGATCTGGAATGCAATGCCGGAGAGGGTGGTGAAGGCAGATTCAGTGAGTGTTTAGGATCTGGAATGCACTGTCTGAGAGTGTGGTGGAGGCAGATTCAGTGAGTGTTTAGGAAGTGAATGAACTGTCTGAGAGTGTGGTCGAGGCAGATTCAGTGAGTGTTTTGGAAGTGAATGAACTGTCTGAGAGTGTGGTGGAGGCAGATTCAGTGGGTGTTTAGGATCTGGAATGAACTGCCTGAGAGTGTGGTGGAGGCAGATTCAGTGAGTGTTTAGGATCTGGAATGCACTGTCTGAGGGTGTGGTGGAGGCAGATTCAGTGAGTGTTTAGGATCTGGAATGCACTGTCTGAGAGTGTGGTGGAGGCAGATTCAGTGAGTGTTTAGGATCTGGAATGCACTGTCTGAAAGTGTGGTGGAGGCAGATTTAGTGAATGTTTAGGATCTGGAATGCACTGTCTGAGAGTGTGGTGGAGGCAGATTCAGTGAGTGTTTAGGATATGGAATGAACTGCCTGAGAGTGTGGTGGAGGGAGATTCAGTGAGTGTTTAGGATCTGGAATGCACTGTCTGAGAGTGTGGTGGAGGCAGATTCAGTGAGTGTTTCGGATATGGAATGAACTGCCTGAGAGTGCGGTGGAGGGAGATTCAGTGAGTGTTTAGGATCTGGAATGCACTGTCTGAGAGTGTGGTGGAGACAGATTCAGTGAGTGTTTAGGATTTGGAATGAACTGCCTGAGAGTGTGGTGGAGGGAGATTCAGTGAGTGTTTAGGATCTGGAATGCACTGTCTGAGAGTGTGGTGGAGGCAGATTCAGTGGGTGTTTAGGATCTGGAATGCACTGTCTGCGAGTGTGGTGGAGGCAGATTCAGTGAGTGTTTAGGATGTGGAATGCACTGTCTGAGAGTGTGGTGGAGGCAGATTCAGTGGGTGTTTAGGATCTGGAATGCACTGTCTGAGAGTGTAGTGGAGACAGATTCAGTGAGTGTTTAGGATCTGGAATGCACTGTCTGAGAGTGTGGTGGAGGCAGATTCAGCGAGTGTTTAGGACCTGGAATGCACTGTCTGTGATTGTAGTGGAGACAGATTCAGTGAGTGTTTAGGATCTGGAATGCACTGTCTGATAGTGTGGTGGAGGCAGATTCAGTGAGTGTTCAGGATCTGGAATGCACTGCCAGAGAGTGTGGTGGAGGCAGATTCAGTGAGTGTTTAGGATCTGGAATGCACTGTCTGAGAGTGTGGTGGAGGCAGATTCAGTGAGTGTTTAGGATCTGGAATGCACTGCCTGAGAGTGTGCTGGAGGCAGATTCTGTGAGTGTTTAGGAAGTGAATGAACTGTCTGAGAGTGTGGTGGAGGCAGATTCAGTGAGTGTTTAGGAAGTGAATGAACTGTCTGAGAGTGTGGTGGAGGCTGATTCAGTGAGTGTTTAGGATCTGGAATGAACTGCCTGAGAGTGTGGTGGAGGCAGATTGAGTGGGTGTTTAGGATCTGGAATGCACTGTCTGAGAGTGTGGTGGAGGCAGATTCAGTGAGTGTTTAGAATCTGGAATGCACTGTCTGAGAGTGTGGTGGAGGCAGATTCAGTGAGTGCTTAGGGTCTGGAATGCACTGTCTGAGAGTGTGGTGGAGGCAGATTCAGTGAGTGTTTAGGATCTGGAATGCACTGTCTGAGAGTGTGGTGGAGGCAGATTCAATGAGTGTTTAGGATCTGGAATGAACTGCCTGAGAGTGTGGTGGAGGCAGATTCAGTGAGTGTTTAGGATCTGGAATGCACTGTCTGAGGGTGTGGTATAGGCAGATTCAGTGAGTGTTTAGGATCTGGAATGCACTGTCTGAGGGTGTGGTGGAGGCAGATTCAGTGAGTGTTTAGGATCTGGAATGCACTGTCTGAGTGTGTGGTGGAGGCAGATTCAGTGAGTGTTTAGGATCTGGAATGCACTGTCTGAGAGTGTGGTGGAGGCAGATTCAGTGAGTGTTTAGGATCTGGAATGCACTGTCTGAGAGTGTGGTGGAGGCAGATTCAGTGAGTGTTTAGGATATGGAATGAAATGCCTGAGAGTGTGGTGGAGGGAGATTCAGTGAGTGTTTAGGATCTGAAATGCACCGCCTGAGAGTGTGGTGGAGGCAGATTCAGTGTGTTTAGGTAGTGAATGAACTGTCTGAGAGTGTGGTGGAGGCAGATTCAGTGAGTGTTTAGGATCTGGAATGCACTGCCTGAGAGTGTGGTGGAGGCAGATTCAGTGGCTGTTTAGGATCTGGAATGCACTGCCTGAGAGTGTGGTGGAGGCAGATTCAGTGAGTGTTTAGGATCTGGAATGCATTGTCTGAGAGTGTGGTGGAGGCAGATTCAGTGGCTGTTTAGGATCTGGAATGCAATGTCTGAGAGTGTAGTGGAGGCAGATTCAGTGAGTGTTTAGGATCTGGAATGCACTGTCTGAGAGTGTGGTGGAGGCAGATTCAGTGAGTGTTTAGGATCTGGATTGCACTGTCTGAGAGTGTGGTGGAGGCAGATTCAGTGAGTGTTTAGGATCTGGAATGCACTGTCTGAGAGTGTGGTGGAGGCAGATTCAGTGAGTGTTTAGGATCTGGAATGCACTGTCTGATTGTTTGGTGGAGGCAGATTCAGTGAGTGTTTAGGAAGTGAATGAACTGTCTGAGAATGTGGTGGAGGCAGATTCAGTGGCTGATTAGGATCTGGAATGCAATGTCTGAGAGTGTGGTGGAGGCAGATTCAGTGGGTGTTTAGGATCTGGAATGCACTGTCTGAGAGTGTGGTGGAGGCAGATTCAGTGAGTGTTCAGGATCTGGAATGCACTGTCTGAGAGTGTGGTGGAGGAAGATTCAGTGAGCGTTTAGGATCTGGAATGCACTGTCTGAGAGTGTGGTGGAGGCAGATTCAGTGAGTGTTTCGGATCTGGAATGCACTGTCTGATAGTGTGGTGGAGGCAGATTCAGTGAGTGTTTAGGAAGTGAATGAACTGTCTGAGAGTGTGGTGGAGGCAGATTCAGTGGCTGTTTAGGATCTGGAATGCAATGTCTGAGAGTGTGGTGGAGGCAGATTCAGTGGGTGTTTAGGATCTGGAATGAACTGTCTGAGAGTGTGGTGGAGGCAGATTCAGTGAGTGTTTAGGATGTGGAATGCACTGTCTGAGAGTGTGGTGGAGGCAGATTCAGTGGGTGTTTAGGATCTGGAATGCACTGTCTGAGAGTGTGGTGCAGGCAGATTCAGTGGGTGTTTGGGATCTGGAATGCATTGTCTGAGAGTGTGGTGGAGGCAGATTCAGTGAGTGTTTAGGATGTGGAATGCACTGTCTGAGAGTGTGGTGGAGGCAGATTCAGTGGGTATTTAGGATCTGGAATGCACTGTCTGAGAGTGTGGTGGAGGCAGATTCAGCGAGTGTTTAGGATCTGGAATGCTCTGTCTGATAGTGTGGTGGAGGCAGATTCAGTGAGTGTTCAGGATCTGGAATGCACTGTCTGATAGTGTGGTGGAGGCAGATTCAGTGAGTGTTCAGGATCTGGAATGCACTGCCGGAGAGTGTGGTGGAGGCAGATTCAGTGAGTGTTTAGGATCTGGAATGCACTGTCTGATAGTGAGGTGGAGGCAGATTCAGTGAGTGTTCAGGATCTGGAATGCACTGCCGGAGAGTGTGGTGGAGGCAGATTCAGTGAGTGTTTAGGATCTGGAATGCACTGTCTGAGAGTGTGGCGGAGGCAGATTCAGTGGGTGTTCAGGATCTGGAATGCATTGCCTGAGAGTGTGGTGGAGGCAGATTCAGTGAGTGTTTAGGATCTGGAATGCACAGCCGGAGAGGGTGGAGGAGGCAGATTCAGTGAGTGTTTAGGATCTGGAATGCACTGTCTGTGATTGTAGTGGAGACAGATTCAGTGAGTGTTTAGGATCTGGAATGCACTGTCTGATAGTGTGGTGGAGGCAGATTCAGTGAGTGTTCAGGATCTGGAATGCACTGCCAGAGAGTGTGGTGGAGGCAGATTCAGTGAGTGTTTAGGATCTGGAATGCACTGTCTGAGAGTGTGGTGGAGGCAGATTCAGTGGGTGTTCAGGATCTGGAATGCACTGCCTGAGAGTGTGCTGGAGGCAGATTCTGTGAGTATTTAGGAAGTGAATGAACTGTCTGAGAGTGTGGTGGAGGCTGATTCAGTGAGTGTTTAGGATCTGGAATGAACTGCCTGAGAGTGTGGTGGAGGCAGATTGAGTGGGTGTTTAGGATCTGGAATGCACTGTCTGAGAGTGTGGTGGAGGCAGATTCAGTGAGTGTTTAGAATCTGGAATGCACTGTCTGAGAGTGTGGTGGAGGCAGATTCAGTGAGTGCTTAGGGTCTGGAATGCACTGTCTGAGAGTGTGGTGGAGGCAGATTCAGTGAGTGTTTAGGATCTGGAATGCACTGTCTGAGAGTGTGGTGGAGGCAGATTCAATGAGTGTTTAGGATCTGGAATGAACTGCCTGAGAGTGTGGTGGAGGCAGATTCAGTGAGTGTTTAGGATCTGGAATGCACTGTCTGAGGGTGTGGTATAGGCAGATTCAGTGAGTGTTTAGGATCTGGAATGCACTGTCTGAGGGTGTGGTGGAGGCAGATTCAGTGAGTGTTTAGGATCTGGAATGCACTGTCTGAGTGTGTGGTGGAGGCAGATTCAGTGAGTGTTTAGGATCTGGAATGCACTGTCTGAGAGTGTGGTGGAGGCAGATTCAGTGAGTGTTTAGGATCTGGAATGCACTGTCTGAGAGTGTGGTGGAGGCAGATTCAGTGAGTGTTTAGGATATGGAATGAAATGCCTGAGAGTGTGGTGGAGGGAGATTCAGTGAGTGTTTAGGATCTGAAATGCACTGCCTGAGAGTGTGGTGGAGGCAGATTCAGTGTGTTTAGGTAGTGAATGAACTGTCTGAGAGTGTGGTGGAGGCAGATTCAGTGAGTGTTTAGGATCTGGAATGCACTGCCTGAGAGTGTGGTGGAGGCAGATTCAGTGGCTGTTTAGGATCTGGAATGCACTGCCTGAGAGTGTGGTGGAGGCAGATTCAGTGAGTGTTTAGGATCTGGAATGCACTGTCTGAGAGTGTGGTGGAGGCAGATTCAGTGGCTGTTTAGGATCTGGAATGCACTGTCTGAGAGTGTGGTGGAGGCAGATTCAGTGAGTGTTTAGGATCTGGAATGCACTGTCTGCGAGTGTGGTGGAGGCAGATTCAGTGAGTGTTTAGGATGTGGAATGCACTGTCTGAGAGTGTAGTGGAGGCAGATTCAGTGAGTGTTTAGGATCTGGAATGCACTGTCTGAGAGTGTGGTGGAGGCAGATTCAGTGAGTGTTTAGGATCTGGATTGCACTGTCTGAGACTGTGGTGGAGACAGATTCAGTGAGTGTTTCGGATCTGGAATGCACTGCCGGAGAGTGTGGTGGAGGCAGATTCAGTGAGTGTTTAGGATCTGGAATGCACTGTCTGAGAGTGTGGTGGAGGCAGATTCAGTGAGTGTTTAGGATCTGGAATGCACTGTCTGATTGTTTGGTGGAGGCAGATTCAGTGAGTGTTTAGGAAGTGAATGAACTGTCTGAGAATGTGGTGGAGGCAGATTCAGTGGCTGATTAGGATCTGGAATGCAATGTCTGAGAGTGTGGTGGAGGCAGATTCAGTGGGTGTTTAGGATCTGGAATGCACTGTCTGAGAGTGTGGTGGAGGCAGATTCAGTGAGTGTTCAGGATCTGGAATGCACTGTCTGAGAGTGTGGTGGAGGAAGATTCAGTGAGCGTTTAGGATCTGGAATGCACTGTCTGAGAGTGTGGTGGAGGCAGATTCAGTGAGTGTTTCGGATCTGGAATGCACTGTCTGATAGTGTGGTGGAGGCAGATTCAGTGAGTGTTTAGGAAGTGAATGAACTGTCTGAGAGTGTGGTGGAGGCAGATTCAGTGGCTGTTTAGGATCTGGAATGCAATGTCTGAGAGTGTGGTGGAGGCAGATTCAGTGGGTGTTTAGGATCTGGAATGAACTGTCTGAGAGTGTGGTGGAGGCAGATTCAGTGAGTGTTTAGGATGTGGAATGCACTGTCTGAGAGTGTGGTGGAGGCAGATTCAGTGGGTGTTTAGGATCTGGAATGCACTGTCTGAGAGTGTGGTGCAGGCAGATTCAGTGGGTGTTTGGGATCTGGAATGCATTGTCTGAGAGTGTGGTGGAGGCAGATTCAGTGAGTGTTTAGGATGTGGAATGCACTGTCTGAGAGTGTGGTGGAGGCCGATTCAGTGGGTATTTAGGATCTGGAATGCACTGTCTGAGAGTGTGGTGGAGGCAGATTCAGCGAGTGTTTAGGATCTGGAATGCTCTGTCTGATAGTGTGGTGGAGGCAGATTCAGTGAGTGTTCAGGATCTGGAATGCACTGTCTGATAGTGTGGTGGAGGCAGATTCAGTGAGTGTTCAGGATCTGGAATGCACTGCCGGAGAGTGTGGTGGAGGCAGATTCAGTGAGTGTTTAGGATCTGGAATGCACTGTCTGATAGTGAGGTGGAGGCAGATTCAGTGAGTGTTCAGGATCTGGAATGCACTGCCGGAGAGTGTGGTGGAGGCAGATTCAGTGAGTGTTTAGGATCTGGAATGCACTGTCTGAGAGTGTGGCGGAGGCAGATTCAGTGGGTGTTCAG
This sequence comes from Heterodontus francisci, assembly GCF_036365525.1. Lineage (NCBI taxonomy): Eukaryota > Metazoa > Chordata > Chondrichthyes > Heterodontiformes > Heterodontidae > Heterodontus > Heterodontus francisci. The sequence goes on along the minus strand of NC_090388.1, from coordinate 88,340,664 downwards.
GATCTGGAACGCATTGCCTGAGAGTGTGGTGGAGGCAGATTCAGTGAGTGTTTAGGATCTGGAATGCACAGCCGGAGAGGGTGGAGGAGGCAGATTCAGTGAGTGTTTAGGATCTGGAATGCACTGCCTGAGAGTGTGGTGAAGGCAGATTCAGTGAGTGTTTAGGATCTGGAATGCACTGTCTGAGAGTGTGGTGAAGGCAGATTCAGTGAGTGTTTAGGATCTGGAATGCACTGTCTGAGAGTGTGGTGGAGACAGATTCAGTGAGTGTTTAGGATCTGGAATGCACTGTCTGAGAGTGTGGTGGAGACAGATTCAGTGAGTGTTTAGGATCTGGAATGCACTGTCTGAGAGTGTGGTGGAGACAGATTCAGTGAGTGTTTAGGATGTAAATGAACTGTCTGAGAGTGTGGTGGAGGCAGATTCAGTGAGTGTTTAGGATTTGGAATGCACTGCCGGAGAGTGTGGTGGAGGCAGATTCAGTGGGTGTTTAGGATCTGGAATGCACTGCCTGAGAGTGTGGTGGAGGCAGATTCAGTGAGTGTTTAGGATCTGGAATGCACTGTCTGAGAGTGTGGTGGAGGCAGATTCAGTGAGTGTTTAGGATCTGGAATGCACTGCCTGAGAGTGTTGTCGAGGCAGATTCAGTGAGTGTTTAGGATCTGGAATGCACTGTCTGAGAGTGTGGTGGAGGCAGATTCAGTGAGTGTTTAGAATCTGGAATGAACTGCCTGAGAGTGTGGTGGAGGCAGATTCAGTGAGTGTTTCGGATCTGGCATGAACTGCCTGAGCGTGTGGTGGAGGCAGATTCAGTGAGTGTTTAGGATCTGGAATGCACTGTCTGAGAGTGTGGTGGAGGCAGATTCAGTGAGTGTTTAGGATGTGAATGAAATGTCTGAGAGTGTGGTGGAGGCAGATTCAGTGACTGTTTATGATCTGAAATGCACTGCCTGTGAGTGTGGTGGAGGCAGATTCAGTGAGTGTTTAGGATCTGGAATGCACTGTCTGAGAGTTTGGTGGAGACAGATTCAGTGAGTGTTCAGGATGTGAATGAACTGTCTGAGAGTGTGGTGGAGGCAGATTCAGTGAGTGTTTAGGATCTGGAATGCACTGTCTGAGAGTGTGGTGGAGACAGATTCAGTGAGTGTTTAGAATCTGGAATGAACTGCCTGAGAGTGTGGTGGAGGCAGATTCAGTGAGTGTTTCGGATCTGGAATGAACTGCCTGAGCGTGTGGTGGAGGCAGATTCAGTGAGTGTTTAGGAAGTGAATGAACTGTCTGAGAGTGTGGTGGAGGCAGATTCAGTGAGTGTTTCGGATCTGGAATGCACTGTCTGAGAGTGTGGTGGAGGCAGATTCAGTGAGTGTTTAGGATCTGGAATGCACTGTCTGAGAGTGTGGTGGAGGCAGATTCAGTGAGTGTTTAGGATCTGGAATGCACTGTCTGAGAGTGTGGTGGAGGCAGATTCAGTGAGTGTTTCGGATCTGGAATGCACTATCTGAGAGTGTGGTGGAGGCAGATTCTGTGAGTGTTTAGGATCTGGAATGCACTGTCTGAGAGTGTGGTGGAGGCAGATTCAGTGGGTGTTTAGGATCTGGAATGCACTGTCTGAGAGTGTGGTGGAGGCAGATTCAGTGGGTGTTTAGGATCTGGAATGCACTGTCTGAGAGTGTGGTGGAGGCAGATTCAGTGAGTGTTTAGGATCTGGAATGCACTGTCTGAGAGTGTGGTGGAGGCAGATTCAGTGAGTGTTTAGGATCTGGAATGCACTGTCTGAGAGTGTGGTGGAGGCAGATTCAGTGTGTGTTTAGGATCTGGAATGCACTGTCTGAGAGTGTGGTGGAGGCAGATTCAGTGAGTGTTTAGTATCTGGAATGCACTGTCTGAGAGTGTGGTGGAGGCAGATTCAGTGAGTGTTTAGGAAGTGAATGAACTGTCTGAGAGTGTGGTGGAGGCAGATTCAGTGGGTGTTTAGGATCTGGAATGCACTGTCTGAGAGTGTGGTGGAGGCAGATTCAGTGGGTGTTTAGATTCTGGAATGCACTGTCTGAGAGTTTGGTGGAGGCAGTTTCAGTGAGTGTTTAGGATCTGGACTGCACTGTCTGAGAGTGTGGTGGAGGCAGATTCAGTGAGTGTTTAGGATCTGGAATGCACTGTCTGAGAGTGTGGTGGAGGCAGATTCAGTGGGTGTTTAGGATCTGGAATGCACTGCCTGAGAGTGTGGTGGAGGCAGATTCAGTGAGTGTTTAGGATCTGGAATGCACTGCCTGAGATTGTGGTGGAGGCAGATTCAGTGAGTGTTTAGGATCTAGAATGCACTGTCTGAGAGTGTGGTGGAGACAGATTCAGTGAGTGTTTAGGATCTGGAATGCACTGCCTGAGAGTGTGGTGGAGGCAGATTCAGTGAGTGTTTAGGATCTGGAATGCACTGCCTGAGAGTGTGGTGGAGACAGATTCAGTGAGTGTTTAGGATGTGAATGAACTGTCAGAGAGTGTGGTGGAGGCAGATTCAGTGAGTGTTTAGGATCTGGAATGCACTGCCTGAGAGTGTGGTGGAGACAGATTCAGTGAGTGTTTAGGATGTGAATGAACTGTCAGAGAGTGTGGTGCAGGCAGATTCAGTGGGTGTTTGGGATCTGGAATGCATTGTCTGAGAGTGTGGTGGAGGCAGATTCAGTGAGTGTTTAGGATGTGGAATGCACTGTCTGAGAGTGTGGTGGAGGCAGATTCAGTGGGTATTTAGGATCTGGAATGCACTGTCTGAGAGTGTGGTGGAGGCAGATTCAGCGAGTGTTTAGGATCTGGAATGCTCTGTCTGATAGTGTGGTGGAGGCAGATTCAGTGAGTGTTCAGGATCTGGAATGCACTGTCTGATAGTGTGGTGGAGGCAGATTCAGTGAGTGTTCAGGATCTGGAATGCACTGCCGGAGAGTGTGGTGGAGGCAGATTCAGTGAGTGTTTAGGATCTGGAATGCACTGTCTGATAGTGAGGTGGAGGCAGATTCAGTGAGTGTTCAGGATCTGGAATGCACTGCCGGAGAGTGTGGTGGAGGCAGATTCAGTGAGTGTTTAGGATCTGGAATGCACTGTCTGAGAGTGTGGCGGAGGCAGATTCAGTGGGTGTTCAGGATCTGGAATGCATTGCCTGAGAGTGTGGTGGAGGCAGATTCAGTGAGTGTTTAGGATCTGGAATGCACAGCCGGAGAGGGTGGAGGAGGCAGATTCAGTGAGTGTTTAGGATCTGGAATGCACTGTCTGTGATTGTAGTGGAGACAGATTCAGTGAGTGTTTAGGATCTGGAATGCACTGTCTGATAGTGTGGTGGAGGCAGATTCAGTGAGTGTTCAGGATCTGGAATGCACTGCCAGAGAGTGTGGTGGAGGCAGATTCAGTGAGTGTTTAGGATCTGGAATGCACTGTCTGAGAGTGTGGTGGAGGCAGATTCAGTGGGTGTTCAGGATCTGGAATGCACTGCCTGAGAGTGTGCTGGAGGCAGATTCTGTGAGTATTTAGGAAGTGAATGAACTGTCTGAGAGTGTGGTGGAGGCTGATTCAGTGAGTGTTTAGGATCTGGAATGAACTGCCTGAGAGTGTGGTGGAGGCAGATTGAGTGGGTGTTTAGGATCTGGAATGCACTGTCTGAGAGTGTGGTGGAGGCAGATTCAGTGAGTGTTTAGAATCTGGAATGCACTGTCTGAGAGTGTGGTGGAGGCAGATTCAGTGAGTGCTTAGGGTCTGGAATGCACTGTCTGAGAGTGTGGTGGAGGCAGATTCAGTGAGTGTTTAGGATCTGGAATGCACTGTCTGAGAGTGTGGTGGAGGCAGATTCAATGAGTGTTTAGGATCTGGAATGAACTGCCTGAGAGTGTGGTGGAGGCAGATTCAGTGAGTGTTTAGGATCTGGAATGCACTGTCTGAGGGTGTGGTATAGGCAGATTCAGTGAGTGTTTAGGATCTGGAATGCACTGTCTGAGGGTGTGGTGGAGGCAGATTCAGTGAGTGTTTAGGATCTGGAATGCACTGTCTGAGTGTGTGGTGGAGGCAGATTCAGTGAGTGTTTAGGATCTGGAATGCACTGTCTGAGAGTGTGGTGGAGGCAGATTCAGTGAGTGTTTAGGATCTGGAATGCACTGTCTGAGAGTGTGGTGGAGGCAGATTCAGTGAGTGTTTAGGATATGGAATGAAATGCCTGAGAGTGTGGTGGAGGGAGATTCAGTGAGTGTTTAGGATCTGAAATGCACTGCCTGAGAGTGTGGTGGAGGCAGATTCAGTGTGTTTAGGTAGTGAATGAACTGTCTGAGAGTGTGGTGGAGGCAGATTCAGTGAGTGTTTAGGATCTGGAATGCACTGCCTGAGAGTGTGGTGGAGGCAGATTCAGTGGCTGTTTAGGATCTGGAATGCACTGCCTGAGAGTGTGGTGGAGGCAGATTCAGTGAGTGTTTAGGATCTGGAATGCACTGTCTGAGAGTGTGGTGGAGGCAGATTCAGTGGCTGTTTAGGATCTGGAATGCACTGTCTGAGAGTGTGGTGGAGGCAGATTCAGTGGGTGTTTAGGATCTGGAATGCACTGTCTGCGAGTGTGGTGGAGGCAGATTCAGTGAGTGTTTAGGATGTGGAATGCACTGTCTGAGAGTGTAGTGGAGGCAGATTCAGTGAGTGTTTAGGATCTGGAATGCACTGTCTGAGAGTGTGGTGGAGGCAGATTCAGTGAGTGTTTAGGATCTGGATTGCACTGTCTGAGACTGTGGTGGAGACAGATTCAGTGAGTGTTTCGGATCTGGAATGCACTGCCGGAGAGTGTGGTGGAGGCAGATTCAGTGAGTGTTTAGGATCTGGAATGCACTGTCTGAGAGTGTGGTGGAGGCAGATTCAGTGAGTGTTTAGGATCTGGAATGCACTGTCTGATTGTTTGGTGGAGGCAGATTCAGTGAGTGTTTAGGAAGTGAATGAACTGTCTGAGAATGTGGTGGAGGCAGATTCAGTGGCTGATTAGGATCTGGAATGCAATGTCTGAGAGTGTGGTGGAGGCAGATTCAGTGGGTGTTTAGGATCTGGAATGCACTGTCTGAGAGTGTGGTGGAGGCAGATTCAGTGAGTGTTCAGGATCTGGAATGCACTGTCTGAGAGTGTGGTGGAGGAAGATTCAGTGAGCGTTTAGGATCTGGAATGCACTGTCTGAGAGTGTGGTGGAGGCAGATTCAGTGAGTGTTTCGGATCTGGAATGCACTGTCTGATAGTGTGGTGGAGGCAGATTCAGTGAGTGTTTAGGAAGTGAATGAACTGTCTGAGAGTGTGGTGGAGGCAGATTCAGTGGCTGTTTAGGATCTGGAATGCAATGTCTGAGAGTGTGGTGGAGGCAGATTCAGTGGGTGTTTAGGATCTGGAATGAACTGTCTGAGAGTGTGGTGGAGGCAGATTCAGTGAGTGTTTAGGATCTGGAATGCACTGTCTGAGAGTGTGGTGGAGGCAGATTCAGTGGCTGTTTAGGATCTGGAATGCACTGCCTGAGAGTGTGGTGGAGGCAGATTCAGTGAGTGTTTAGGATCTGGAATGCACTGTCTGAGAGTGTGGTGGAGGCAGATTCAGTGAGTGTTTAGGATCTGGAATGCACTGTCTGATAGTGAGGTGGAGGCAGATTCAGTGAGTGTTCAGGATCTGGAATGCACTGCCGGAGAGTGTGGTGGAGGCAGATTCAGTGAGTGTTTAGGATCTGGAATGCACTGTCTGAGAGTGTGGCGGAGGCAGATTCAGTGGGTGTTCAGGATCTGGAATGCATTGCCTGAGAGTGTGGTGGAGGCAGATTCAGTGAGTGTTTAGGATCTGGAATGCACAGCCGGAGAGGGTGGAGGAGGCAGATTCAGTGAGTGTTTAGGATCTGGAATGCACTGTCTGTGATTGTAGTGGAGACAGATTCAGTGAGTGTTTAGGATCTGGAATGCACTGTCTGATAGTGTGGTGGAGGCAGATTCAGTGAGTGTTCAGGATCTGGAATGCACTGCCAGAGAGTGTGGTGGAGGCAGATTCAGTGAGTGTTTAGGATCTGGAATGCACTGTCTGAGAGTGTGGTGGAGGCAGATTCAGTGGGTGTTCAGGATCTGGAATGCACTGCCTGAGAGTGTGCTGGAGGCAGATTCTGTGAGTATTTAGGAAGTGAATGAACTGTCTGAGAGTGTGGTGGAGGCTGATTCAGTGAGTGTTTAGGATCTGGAATGAACTGCCTGAGAGTGTGGTGGAGGCAGATTGAGTGGGTGTTTAGGATCTGGAATGCACTGTCTGAGAGTGTGGTGGAGGCAGATTCAGTGAGTGTTTAGAATCTGGAATGCACTGTCTGAGAGTGTGGTGGAGGCAGATTCAGTGAGTGCTTAGGGTCTGGAATGCACTGTCTGAGAGTGTGGTGGAGGCAGATTCAGTGAGTGTTTAGGATCTGGAATGCACTGTCTGAGAGTGTGGTGGAGGCAGATTCAATGAGTGTTTAGGATCTGGAATGAACTGCCTGAGAGTGTGGTGGAGGCAGATTCAGTGAGTGTTTAGGATCTGGAATGCACTGTCTGAGGGTGTGGTATAGGCAGATTCAGTGAGTGTTTAGGATCTGGAATGCACTGTCTGAGGGTGTGGTGGAGGCAGATTCAGTGAGTGTTTAGGATCTGGAATGCACTGTCTGAGTGTGTGGTGGAGGCAGATTCAGTGAGTGTTTAGGATCTGGAATGCACTGTCTGAGAGTGTGGTGGAGGCAGATTCAGTGAGTGTTTAGGATCTGGAATGCACTGTCTGAGAGTGTGGTGGAGGCAGATTCAGTGAGTGTTTAGGATATGGAATGAAATGCCTGAGAGTGTGGTGGAGGGAGATTCAGTGAGTGTTTAGGATCTGAAATGCACTGCCTGAGAGTGTGGTGGAGGCAGATTCAGTGTGTTTAGGTAGTGAATGAACTGTCTGAGAGTGTGGTGGAGGCAGATTCAGTGAGTGTTTAGGATCTGGAATGCACTGCCTGAGAGTGTGGTGGAGGCAGATTCAGTGGCTGTTTAGGATCTGGAATGCACTGCCTGAGAGTGTGGTGGAGGCAGATTCAGTGAGTGTTTAGGATCTGGAATGCACTGTCTGAGAGTGTGGTGGAGGCAGATTCAGTGGCTGTTTAGGATCTGGAATGCACTGTCTGAGAGTGTGGTGGAGGCAGATTCAGTGGGTGTTTAGGATCTGGAATGCACTGTCTGCGAGTGTGGTGGAGGCAGATTCAGTGAGTGTTTAGGATGTGGAATGCACTGTCTGAGAGTGTAGTGGAGGCAGATTCAGTGAGTGTTTAGGATCTGGAATGCACTGTCTGAGAGTGTGGTGGAGGCAGATTCAGTGAGTGTTTAGGATCTGGATTGCACTGTCTGAGACTGTGGTGGAGACAGATTCAGTGAGTGTTTCGGATCTGGAATGCACTGCCGGAGAGTGTGGTGGAGGCAGATTCAGTGAGTGTTTAGGATCTGGAATGCACTGTCTGAGAGTGTGGTGGAGGCAGATTCAGTGAGTGTTTAGGATCTGGAATGCACTGTCTGATTGTTTGGTGGAGGCAGATTCAGTGAGTGTTTAGGAAGTGAATGAACTGTCTGAGAATGTGGTGGAGGCAGATTCAGTGGCTGATTAGGATCTGGAATGCAATGTCTGAGAGTGTGGTGGAGGCAGATTCAGTGGGTGTTTAGGATCTGGAATGCACTGTCTGAGAGTGTGGTGGAGGCAGATTCAGTGAGTGTTCAGGATCTGGAATGCACTGTCTGAGAGTGTGGTGGAGGAAGATTCAGTGAGCGTTTAGGATCTGGAATGCACTGTCTGAGAGTGTGGTGGAGGCAGATTCAGTGAGTGTTTCGGATCTGGAATGCACTGTCTGATAGTGTGGTGGAGGCAGATTCAGTGAGTGTTTAGGAAGTGAATGAACTGTCTGAGAGTGTGGTGGAGGCAGATTCAGTGGCTGTTTAGGATCTGGAATGCAATGTCTGAGAGTGTGGTGGAGGCAGATTCAGTGGGTGTTTAGGATCTGGAATGAACTGTCTGAGAGTGTGGTGGAGGCAGATTCAGTGAGTGTTTAGGATGTGGAATGCACTGTCTGAGAGTGTGGTGGAGGCAGATTCAGTGGGTGTTTAGGATCTGGAATGCACTGTCTGAGAGTGTGGTGCAGGCAGATTCAGTGGGTGTATGGGATCTGGAATGCATTGTCTGAGAGTGTGGTGGAGGCAGATTCAGTGAGTGTTTAGGATGTGGAATGCACTGTCTGAAAGTGTGGTGGAGGCAGATTCAGTGGGTATTTAGGATCTGGAATGCACTGTCTGAGAGTGTGGTGGAGGCAGATTCAGCGAGTGTTTAGGATCTGGAATGCTCTGTCTGATAGTGTGGTGGAGGCAGATTCAGTGAGTGTTCAGGATCTGGAATGCACTGTCTGATAGTGTGGTGGAGGCAGATTCAGTGAGTGTTCAGGATCTGGAATGCACTGCCGGAGAGTGTGGTGGAGGCAGATTCAGTGAGTGTTTAGGATCTGGAATGCACTGTCTGATAGTGAGGTGGAGGCAGATTCAGTGAGTGTTCAGGATCTGGAATGCACTGCCGGAGAGTGTGGTGGAGGCAGATTCAGTGAGTGTTTAGGATCTGGAATGCACTGTCTGAGAGTGTGGCGGAGGCAGATTCAGTGGGTGTTCAGGATCTGGAATGCATTGCCTGAGAGTGTGGTGGAGGCAGATTCAGTGAGTGTTTAGGATCTGGAATGCACAGCCGGAGAGGGTGGAGGAGGCAGATTCAGTGAGTGTTTAGGATCTGGAATGCACTGCCTGAGAGTGTGGTGAAGGCAGATTCAGTGAGTGTTTAGGATCTGGAATGCACTGTCTGAGAGTGTGGTGAAGGCAGATTCAGTGAGTGTTTAGGATCTGGAATGCACTGTCTGAGAGTGTGGTGGAGACAGATTCAGTGAGTGTTTAGGATCTGGAATGCACTGTCTGAGAGTGTGGTGGAGACAGATTCAGTGAGTGTTTAGGATCTGGAATGCACTGTCTGAGAGTGTGGTGGAGACAGATTCAGTGAGTGTTTAGGATGTAAATGAACTGTCTGAGAGTGTGGTGGAGGCAGATTCAGTGAGTGTTTAGGATTTGGAATGCACTGCCGGAGAGTGTGGTGGAGGCAGATTCAGTGGGTGTTTAGGATCTGGAATGCACTGCCTGAGAGTGTGGTGGAGGCAGATTCAGTGAGTGTTTAGGATCTGGAATGCACTGTCTGAGAGTGTGGTGGAGGCAGATTCAGTGAGTGTTTAGGATCTGGAATGCACTGCCTGAGAGTGTTGTCGAGGCAGATTCAGTGAGTGTTTAGGATCTGGAATGCACTGTCTGAGAGTGTGGTGGAGGCAGATTCAGTGAGTGTTCAGAATCTGGAATGAACTGCCTGAGAGTGTGGTGGAGGCAGATTCAGTGAGTGTTTCGGATCTGGCATGAACTGCCTGAGCGTGTGGTGGAGGCAGATTCAGTGAGTGTTTAGGATCTGGAATGCACTGTCTGAGAGTGTGGTGGAGGCAGATTCAGTGAGTGTTTAGGATCTGGAATGCACTGTCTGAGAGTGTGGTGGAGGCAGATTCAGTGAGTGTTTAGGATGTGAATGAAATGTCTGAGAGTGTGGTGGAGGCAGATTCAGTGACTGTTTATGATCTGAAATGCACTGCCTGTGAGTGTGGTGGAGGCAGATTCAGTGAGTGTTTAGGATCTGGAATGCACTGTCTGAGAGTTTGGTGGAGACAGATTCAGTGAGTGTTCAGGATGTGAATGAACTGTCTGAGAGTGTGGTGGAGGCAGATTCAGTGAGTGTTTAGGATCTGGAATGCACTGTCTGAGAGTGTGGTGGAGACAGATTCAGTGAGTGTTTAGAATCTGGAATGAACTGCCTGAGAGTGTGGTGGAGGCAGATTCAGTGAGTGTTTCGGATCTGGAATGAACTGCCTGAGCGTGTGGTGGAGGCAGATTCAGTGAGTGTTTAGGAAGTGAATGAACTGTCTGAGAGTGTGGTGGAGGCAGATTCAGTGAGTGTTTCGGATCTGGAATGCACTGTCTGAGAGTGTGGTGGAGGCAGATTCAGTGAGTGTTTAGGATCTGGAATGCACTGTCTGAGAGTGTGGTGGAGGCAGATTCAGTGAGTGTTTAGGATCTGGAATGCACTGTCTGAGAGTGTGGTGGAGGCAGATTCAGTGAGTGTTTCGGATCTGGAATGCACTATCTGAGAGTGTGGTGGAGGCAGATTCTGTGAGTGTTTAGGATCTGGAATGCACTGTCTGAGAGTGTGGTGGAGGCAGATTCAGTGGGTGTTTAGGATCTGGAATGCACTGTCTGAGAGTGTGGTGGAGGCAGATTCAGTGGGTGTTTAGGATCTGGAATGCACTGTCTGAGAGTGTGGTGGAGGCAGATTCAGTGAGTGTTTAGGATCTGGAATGCACTGTCTGAGAGTGTGGTGGAGGCAGATTCAGTGAGTGTTTAGGATCTGGAATGCACTGTCTGAGAGTGTGATGGAGGCAGATTCAGTGTGTGTTTAGGATCTGGAATGCACTGTCTGAGAGTGTGGTGGAGGCAGATTCAGTGAGTGTTTAGTATCTGGAATGCACTGTCTGAGAGTGTGGTGGAGGCAGATTCAGTGAGTGTTTAGGAAGTGAATGAACTGTCTGAGAGTGTGGTGGAGGCAGATTCAGTGGGTGTTTAGGATCTGGAATGCACTGTCTGAGAGTGTGGTGGAGGCAGATTCAGTGGGTGTTTAGATTCTGGAATGCACTGTCTGAGAGTTTGGTGGAGGCAGTTTCAGTGAGTGTTTAGGATCTGGACTGCACTGTCTGAGAGTGTGGTGGAGGCAGATTCAGTGAGTGTTTAGGATCTGGAATGCACTGTCTGAGAGTGTGGTGGAGGCAGATTCAGTGGGTGTTTAGGATCTGGAATGCACTGCCTGAGAGTGTGGTGGAGGCAGATTCAGTGAGTGTTTAGGATCTGGAATGCACTGCCTGAGATTGTGGTGGAGGCAGATTCAGTGAGTGTTTAGGATCTAGAATGCACTGTCTGAGAGTGTGGTGGAGACAGATTCAGTGAGTGTTTAGGATCTGGAATGCACTGCCTGAGAGTGTGGTGGAGGCAGATTCAGTGAGTGTTTAGGATCTGGAATGCACTGCCTGAGAGTGTGGTGGAGACAGATTCAGTGAGTGTTTAGGATGTGAATGAACTGTCAGAGAGTGTGGTGGAGGCAGATTCAGTGAGTGTTTAGGATCTGGAATGCACTGCCTGAGAGTGTGGTGGAGACAGATTCAGTGAGTGTTTAGGATGTGAATGAACTGTCAGAGAGTGTGGTGGAGGCAGATTCAGTGAGTGTTTAGGATCTGGAATGCACTGTCTGAGAGTGTGGTGGAGGCAGATTCAGTGAGTGTTTAGGATCCAGAATGCACTGTCTGAGAGTGTGGTGGAGGCTGATTCAGTGAATGTTTAGGATCTGGAATGCACTGCCTGACAGTGTGGTGGAGGCAGATTCAGTGAGTGTTTAGGATCTGGAATGCACTGTCTGAGAGTGTGGTGGAGGCAGATTCAGTGAGTGTTTAGGATCTGGAATGCACTGCCTGAGATTGTGGTGGAGGCAGATTCAGTGAGTGTTTAGGATCTGGAATGCATTGTCTGAGAGTGTGGTGGAGGCAGATTCAGTGAGTGTTTAGGATCTGGAATGCACTGCCTGAGATTGTGGTGGAGGCAGATTCAGTGAGTGTTTAGGATCTGGAATGCACTGTCTGAGAGTATGGTGGAGACAGATTCAGCGAGTGTTTAGGATCTGGAATGCACTGTCTGAGAGTATGGTGGAGACAGATTCAGCGAGTGTTTAGGATCTGGAATGCACTGTCTGAGAGTATGGTGGAGACAGATTCAGTGAGTGTTTAGGATCTGGAATGCACTGTCTGAGAGTGTGGTGGAGGCAGATTCAGTGGGTGATTAGGATCTGGAATGCACTGCCTGACAGTGTGGTGGAGGCAGATTCAGTGAGTGTTTAGGATCTGGAATGCACTGCCTGAGATTGTGGTGGAGGCAGATTCAGTGAGTGTTTAGGATCTAGAATGCACTGTCTGAGAGTGTGGTGGAGACAGATTCAGTGAGTGTTTAGGATCTGGAATGCACTGCCTGAGAGTGTGGTGGAGACAGATTCATTGAGTGTTTAGGATCTGGAATGCACTGCCTGAGAGTGTAGTGTAGACAGATTCAATGAGTGTTTAGGATCTGGAATGCACTGCCTGAGAGTGTGGTGTAGACAGATTCAGTGAGTGTTTAGGATGTGAATGAACTGTCTGAGAGTGTGGTGGAGGCAGATTCAGTGAGTGTTTAGGATCTGGAATGCACTGCCTGAGAGTGTGGTGGAGACAGATTCAGTGAGTGTTTAGGATGTGAATGAACTGTCAGAGTGTGGTGGAGGCAGATTCAGTGAGTGTTTAGGATCCAGAATGCACTGCCTGAGAGTGTGGTGGAGGCTGATTCAGTGAGTGTTTAGGATCTGGAATGCACTGCCTGACAGTGTGGTGGAGGCAGATTCAGTGAGTGTTTAGCATCTGGAATGCACTGTCTGAGAGTGTGGTGGAGGCAGATTCAGTGAGTGTTTAGGATCTGGAATGCACTGCCTGAGATTGTGGTGGAGGCAGATTCAGTGAGTGTTTAGGATCTGGAATGCATTGTCTGAGAGTGTGGTGGAGGCAGATTCAGTGAGTGTTTAGGATCTGGAATGCACAGCCTGAGATTGTGGTGGAGGCAGATTCAGTGAGTGTTTAGGATCTGGAATGCACTGTCTGAGAGTATGGTGGAGACAGATTCAGCGAGTGTTTAGGATCTGGAATGCACTGTCTGAGAGTATGGTGGAGACAGATTCAGCGAGTGTTTAGGATCTGGAATGCACTGTCTGAGAGTATGGTGGACACAGATTCAGTGAGTGTTTAGGATCTGGAATGCACTGTCTGAGAGTGTGGTGGAGGCAGATTCAGTGGATGATTAGGATCTGGAATGCAATGCCTGACAGTGTGGTGGAGGCAGATTCAGTGAGTGTTTAGGATCTAGAATGCACTGTCTGAGAGTGTGGTGGAGGCTGATTCAGTGAGTGTTTAGGATCTGGAATGCACTGCCTGACAGTGTGGTGGAGGCAGATTCAGTGAGTGTTTAGGATCTGGAATGCACTGTCTGAGAGTGTGGTGGAGGCAGATTCAGTGAGAGTTTAGGATCTGGAATGCACTGCCTGAGATTGTGGTGGAGGCAGATTCAGTGAGTGTTTAGGATCTGGAATGCATTGTCTGAGAGTGTGGTGGAGGCAGATTCAGTGAGTGTTTAGGATCTGGAATGCACTGCCTGAGATTGTGGTGGAGGCAGATTCAGTGAGTGTTTAGGATCTGGAATGCACTGTCTGAGAGTATGGTGGAGACAGATTCAGCGAGTGTTTAGGATCTGGAATGCACTGTCTGAGAGTATGGTGGAGACAGATTCAGCGAGTGTTTAGGATCTGGAATGCACTGTCTGAGAGTATGGTGGAGGAAGATTCAGTGAGTGTTTAGGATCTGGAATGCACTGCCTGAGATTGTGGTGGAGGCAGATTCAGTGAGTGTTTAGGATCTGGAATGCACTGTCTGAGAGTATGGTGGAGACAGATTCAGCGAGTGTTTAGGATCTGGAATGCACTGTCTGAGAGTGTGGTGGAGGCAGATTCAGCGAGTGTTTAGGATCTGGAATGCACTGTCTGAGAGTGTGGTGGAGGCAGATTCAGTGAGTGTTTAGGATCTGGAATGCACTGTCTGAGAGTGTGGTGGAGGCAGATTCAGTGGGTGTTTAGGATCTGGAATGCACTGTCTGAGAGTGTGGTGGAGGCAGATTCAGTGGGTGATTAGGATCTGGAATGCAATGCCTGACAGTGTGGCGGAGGCAGATTCAGTGAGTGTTTAGGATCTAGAATGCACTGTCTGAGAGTGTGGTGGAGGCTGATTCAGTGAGTGTTTAGGATCTGGAATGCACTGCCTGACAGTGTGGTGGAGGCAGATTCAGTGAGTGTTTAGGATCTGGAATGCACTGTCTGAGAGTGTGGTGGAGGCAGATTCAGTGAGAGTTTAGGATCTGGAATGCACTGCCTGAGATTGTGGTGGAGGCAGATTCAGTGAGTGTTTAGGATCTGGAATGCATTGTCTGAGAGTGTGGTGGAGGCAGATTCAGTGAGTGTTTAGGATCTGGAATGCACTGCCTGAGATTGTGGTGGAGGCAGATTCAGTGAGTGTTTAGGATCTGGAATGCACTGTCTGAGAGTATGGTGGAGACAGATTCAGCGAGTGTTTAGGATCTGGAATGCACTGTCTGAGAGTATGGTGGAGACAGATTCAGCGAGTGTTTAGGATCTGGAATGCACTGTCTGAGAGTATGGTGGAGGAAGATTCAGTGAGTGTTTAGGATCTGGAATGCACTGCCTGAGATTGTGGTGGAGGCAGATTCAGTGAGTGTTTAGGATCTGGAATGCACTGTCTGAGAGTATGGTGGAGACAGATTCAGCGAGTGTTTAGGATCTGGAATGCACTGTCTGAGAGTGTGGTGGAGGCAGATTCAGCGAGTGTTTAGGATCTGGAATGCACTGTCTGAGAGTGTGGTGGAGGCAGATTCAGTGAGTGTTTAGGATCTGGAATGCACTGTCTGAGAGTGTGGTGGAGGCAGATTCAGTGGGTGATTAGGATCTGGAATGCACTGTCTGAGAGTGTGGTGGAGACAGATTCAGTGAGTGTTTAGGATCTGGAATGCACTGTCAGAGCGTGTGGTGGAGGCAGATTCGGTGAGTGTTTAGGATCTGGAATGCACTGCCTGAGAGTGTTGTCGAGGCAGATTCAGTGACTGTTTATGATCTGGAATGCACTGCCTGTGAGTGTGGTGGAGGCAGATTCACTGAGTGTTTAGGATCTGGAATGCACTGTCTGAGAGTGTTGTCGAGGCAGATTCAGTGAGTGTTTAGGATCTGGAATGCACTGCCTGAGAGTGTGGTGGAGGCAGATTCAGTGAGTGTTTAGGATCTAGAATGCACTGTCTGAGAGTGTGGTGGAGACAGATTCAGTGAGTGTTTAGGATCTGGAATGCACTGCCTGAGAGTGTGGTGGAGACAGATTCAGTGAGTGTTTAGGATCTGGAATGCACTGCCTGAGAGTGTGGTGTAGACAGATTCAGTGAGTGTTTAGGATCTGGAATGCACTGTCTGAGAGTGTGGTGGAGGCAGATTCAGTGAGTGTTTAGGATCTGGAATGCACTGTCTGAGAGTGTTGTCGAGGCAGATTCAGTGAGTGTTTAGGATCTGGAATGCACTGCCTGAGAGTGTGGTGGAGGCAGATTCAGTGAGTGTTTAGGATCTGGAATGCACTGCCTGAGAGTGTGGTGAAGGCAGATTCAGTGAGTGTTTAGGATCTAGAATGCACTGTCTGAGAGTGTGGTGGAGACAGATTCAGTGAGTGTTTAGGATCTGGAATGCACTGCCTGAGAGTGTGGTGGAGACAGATTCAGTGAGTGTTTAGGATCTGGAATGCACTGCCTGAGAGTGTGGTGTAGACAGATTCAGTGAGTGTTTAGGATCTGGAATGCACTGCCTGAGAGTGTGGTGTAGACAGATTCAGTGAGTGTTTAGGATGTGAATGAACTGTCTGAGAGTGTGGTGGAGGCAGATTCAGTGAGTGTTTAGGATCTGGAATGCACTGCCTGAGATTGTGGTGGAGGCAGATTCAGTGAGTGTTTAGGATCTGGAATGCACTGTCTGAGAGTATGGTGGAGACAAATTCAGCAAGTGTTTAGGATCTGGAATGCACTGTCTGAGAGTGTGGTGGAGGCAGATTCAGCGAGTGTTTAGGATCTGGAATGCACTGTCTGAGAGTGTGGTGGAGGCAGATTCAGTGAGTGTTTAGGATCTGGAATGCACTGTCTGAGAGTGTGGTGGAGGCAGATTCAGTGGGTGTTTAGGATCTGGAATGCACTGTCTGAGAGTGTGGTGGAGACAGATTCAGTGAGTGTTTAGGATCTGGAATGCACTGTCTGAGAGTGTGGTGGAGGCAGATTCAGTGAGTGTTTAGGATCTGGAATGCACTGTCTGAGAGTGTTGTGGAGGCAGATTCAGTGACTGTTTATGATCTGGAATGCACTGTCTGAGAGTGTGGTGGAGACAGATTCAGTGACTGTTTATGATCTGGAATGCACTGCCTGTGAGTGTGGTGGAGGCAGATTCACTGAGTGTTTAGGATCTGGAATGCACTGTCTGAGAGTGTTGTCGAGGCAGATTCAGTGAGTGTTTAGGATCTGGAATGCACTGTCTGAGCGTGTTGTGGAGGCAGATTCAGTGACTGTTTATGATCTGGAATGCACTGCCTGTGAGTGTGCTGGAGGCAGATTCAGTGAGTGTTTAGGATCTGGAATGCACTGTCTGAGAGTGTGGTGGAGACAGATTCAGTGAGTGTTCAGGATGTGAATGAACTGTCTGAGAGTGTGGTGGAGGCAGATTCAGTGATTGTTTCGGATCTGGAATGCACTATCTGAGAGTGTGGTGGAGACAGATTCAGTGAGTGTTCACGATGTGAATGAACTGTCTGAGAGTGTGGTGGAGGCAGATTCAGTGAGTGTTTAGGATCTGGAATGCACTGCCTGAGAGTGTGGTGGAGGCAGATTCAGTGAGTGTTTAGAATCTGCAATGAACTGCCTGAGAGTGTGGTGGAGGCAGATTCAGTGAGTGTTTAGGATCTGGAATGCACTGTCTGAGAGTATGGTGGAGGCAGATTCAGTGAGTGTTTAGGATCTGGAATGCACTGCCTGAGGGTGTGGTGGAGGCAGATTCAGTGAGTGTTTAGGAAGTGAATGAACTGTCTGAGAGTGTGGTGGAGGCAGATTCAGTGAGTGTTTAGGATCTGGAATGCACTGTCTGAGAGTGTGGTGGAGGCAGATTCAGTGAGTGTTTAGGATCTGGAATGCACTGTCTGAGAGTGTTGTGGAGGCAGATTCAGTGAGTGTTTAGGATCTGGAATGCACTGTCTGAGAGTATGGTGGAGGCAGATTCAGTGAGTGTTTAGGATCTGGAATGCACTGCCTGAGGGTGTGGTGGAGGCAGATTCAGTGAGTGTTTAGGATCTGGAATGCACTGCCTGAGAGTGTGGTGTAGAAAGATTCAGTGCGTGTTTAGGATCTGGAATGTACTGCCTGAGAGTGTGGTGTAGACAGATTCAGTGAGTATTTAGGATGTGAATGAACTGTCTGAGAGTGTGGTGGAGGCAGATTCAGTGAGTGTTTAGGATCTGGAATGCACTGCCTGAGAGTGTGGTGGAGGCAGATTCAGTGAGTGTTTAGGATGTGAATGAACTGTCTGAGAGTGTGGTGGAGGCAGATTTAGTGAGTGTTTAGGATCTAGAATGCACTGTCTGAGAGTGTGGTGGAGGCTGATTCAGTGAGTGTTTAGGATCTGAAATGCACTGCCTGACAGTGTGGTGGAGGCAGATTCAGTGAGTGTTTAGGATCTGGAATGCACTGTCTGAGAGTGTGGTGGAGGCAGATTCAGTGAGTGTTTAGGATCTGGAATGCATTGTCTGAGAGTGTGGTGGAGGCAGATTCAGTGAGTGTTTAGGATCTGGAATGCATTGTCTGAGAGTGTGGTGGAGGCAGATTCAGTGAGTGTTTAGGATCTGGAATGCATTGTCTGAGAGTGTGGTGGAGGCAGATTCAGTGAGTGTTTAGGATCTGGAATGCACTGCCTGAGATTGTGGTGGAGGCCGATTCAGTGAGTGTTTAGGATCTGGAATGCACTGTCTGAGAGTATGGTGGAGACAGATTCAGCGAGTGTTTAGGATCTGGAATGCACTGTCTGAGAGTATGGTGGAGGCAGATTCAGTGAGTGTTTAGGATCTGGAATGCACTGCCTGAGATTGTGGTGGAGGCAGATTCAGTGAGTGTTTAGGATCTGGAATGCAATGTCTGAGAGTATGGTGGAGACAGATTCAGCGAGTGTTTCGGATCTGGAATGCACTGTCTGAGAGTGTGGTGGAGGCAGATTCAGCGAGTGTTTAGGATCTGGAATGCACTGTGTGAGAGTGTGGTGGAGGCAGATTCAGTGAGTGTTTAGGATCTGGAATGCACTGTCTGAGAGTGTGGTGGAGGCAGATTCAGTGGGTGTTTAGGATCTGGAATGCACTGTCTGAGAGTGTGGTGGAGACAGATTCAGTGAGTGTTTAGGATCTGGAATGCACTGCCTGAGAGTGTTGTCGAGGCAGATTCAGTGAGTGTTTAGGATCTGGAATGCACTGTCTGAGAGTGTTGTGGAGGCAGATTCAGTGACTGTTTATGATCTGGAATGCACTGCCTGTGAGTGTGGTGGAGGCAGATTCACTGAGTGTTTAGGATCTGGAATGCACTGTCTGAGAGTATGGTGGAGACAGATTCAGCGAGTGTTTAGGATCTGGAATGCACTGTCTGAGAGTATGGTGGAGGCAGATTCAGTGAGTGTTTAGGATATGGAATGCACTGCCTGAGATTGTGGTGGAGGCAGATTCAGTGAGTGTTTAGGATCTGGAATGCACTGTCTGATAGTGTGGTGGAGACAGATTCAGCGAGTGTTTAGGATCTGGAATGCACTGTCTGAGAGTGTGGTGGAGGCAGATTCAGCGAGTGTTTAGGATCTGGAATGCACTGTCTGAGACTGTGGTGGAGGCAGATTCAGTGAGTGTTTAGGATCTGGAATGCACTGTCTGAGAGTGTGGTGGAGGCAGATTCAGTGGGTGTTTAGGATCTGGAATGCACTGTCTGAGAGTGTGGTGGAGACAGATTCAGTGAGTGTTTAGGATCTGGAATGCACTGTCTGAGAGTGTGGTGGAGGCAGATTCAGTGAGTGTTTAGGATCTGGAATGCACTGCCTGATAGTGTTGTCGAGGCAGATTCAGTGAGTGTTTAGGATCTGGAATGCACTGTCTGAGAGTGTTGTGGAGGCAGATTCAGTGACTGTTTATGATCTGGAATGCACTGCCTGTGAGTGTGGTGGAGGCAGATTCAGTGAGTGTTTAGGATCTGGAATGCACTGTCTGAGAGTGTTGTCGAGGCAGATTCAGTGAGTGTTTAGGATCTGGAATGCACTGTCTGAGCGTGTTGTGGAGGCAGATTCAGTGACTGTTTATGATCTGGAATGCACTGCCTGTGAGTGTGCTGGAGGCAGATTCAGTGAGTGTTTAGGATCTGGAATGCACTGTCTGAGAGTATGGTGGAGACAGATTCAGCGAGTGTTTAGGATCTGGAATGCACTGTCTGAGAGTGTGGTGGAGGCAGATTCACTGAGTGTTTAGGATCTGGAATGCACTGCCTGAGAGTGTGGTGGAGGCAGATTCAGTGAGTGTTTAGGATCTGGAATGCACTGTCTGAGAGTGTGGTGGAGGCAGATTCAGTGAGTGTTTAGGATCTGGAATGCACTGTCTGAGAGTGTGGTGGAGGCAGATTCAGTGAGTGTTTAGGATCTGGAATGCACTGTCTGAGAGTGTGGTGGAGGCAGATTCAGTGAGTGTTTAGGATCTGGAATGCACTGTCTGAGAGTGTGGTGGAGGCAGATTCAGTGAGTGTTTCGGATCTGGAATGCACTGTCTGAGAGTGTGGTGGAGGCAGATTCTGTGAGTGTTTCGGATCTGGAATGCACTGTCTGAGAGTGTGGTGGAGGCAGATTCAGTCGGTGTTTAGGATCTGGAATGCACTGTCTGAGAGTGTCGTGGAGGCAGATTCAGTGGGTGTTTAGGATCTGGAATGCACTGTCTGAGAGTGTGGTGGAGGCAGATTCAGTGAGTGTTTAGGATCTGGAATGCACTGTCTGAGAGTGTGGTGGAGGCAGATTCAGTGAGTGTTTAGGATCTGGAATGCACTGTCTGAGAGTGTGGTGGAGGCAGATTCAGTGAGTGTTTAGGATCTGGAATGCACTGTCTGAGAGTGTGGTGGAGGCAGATTCAGTGAGTGTTTAGGATCTGGAATGCACTGTCTGAGAGTGTGGTGGAGGCAGATTCAGTGAGTGTTTAGGATCTGGAATGCACTCTCTGAGAGTGTGGTGGAGGCAGATTCAGTGAGTGTTTAGGATCTGGAATGCACTGCCTGAGAGTGTTGTCGAGGCAGATTCAGTGATTGTTTCGGATCTGGAATGCACTATCTGAGAGTGTGGTGGAGACAGATTCAGTGAGTGTTCACGATGTGAATGAACTGTCTGAGAGTGTGGTGGAGGCAGATTCAGTGAGTGTTTAGGATCTGGAATGCACTGTCTGAGAGTGTGGTGGAGGCAGATTCAGTGAGTGTTTAGGATCTGGAATGCACTGTCTGAGAGTGTGGTGGAGGCAGATTCAGTGAGTGTTTAGGATCTGGAATGCACTGCCTGTGAGTGTGGTGGAGGCAGATTCAGTGAGTGTTTAGGATCTGGAATGCACTGTCTGAGAGTGTGGTGGAGACAGATTCAGTGAGTGTTCAGGATGTGAATGAACTGTCTGAGAGTGTGGTGGAGGCAGATTCAGTGATTGTTTCGGATCTGGAATGCACTATTTGAGAGTGTGGTGGAGACAGATTCAGTGAGTGTTTAGGATCTGGAATGCACTGTCTGAGAGTGTGGTGGAGGCAGATTCAGTGAGTGTTTAGGATCTGGAATGCACTGTCTGAGAGTGTGGTGTAGACAGATTCAGTGAGTGTTTAGGATCTGGAATGCACTGTCTGAGAGTGTGGTGGAGGCAGATTCAGTGAGTGTTTAGGATCTGGAATGCACTGCCTGTGAGTGTGGTGGAGGCAGATTCAGAGAGTGTTTAGGATCTGGAATGCACTGTCTGAGAGTGTGGTGGAGACAGATTCAGTGAGTGTTCAGGATGTGAATGAACTGTCTGAGAGTGTGGTGGAGGCAGATTCAGTGATTGTTTCGGATCTGGAATGCACTATCTGAGATTGTGGTGGAGACAGATTCAGTGAGTGTTCACGATGTGAATGAACTGTCTGAGAGTGTGGTGGAGGCAGATTCAGTGAGTGTTTAGGATCTGGAATGCACTGCCTGAGAGTGTGGTGGAGGCAGATTCAGTGAGTGTTTAGAATCTGCAATGAACTGCCTGAGAGTGTGGTGGAGGCAGATTCAGTGAGTGTTTCGGATCTGGAATGAACTGCCTGAGCGTGTGGTGGAGGCAGATTCAGTGAGTGTTTAGGAAGTGAATGAACTGTCTGAGAGTGTGGTGGAGGCAGATTCAGTGAGTGTTTAGGATCTGGAATGCACTGTCTGAGAGTGTGGTGGAGGCAGATTCAGTGAGTGTTTAGGATCTGGAATGCACTGTCTGAGAGTGTGGTGGAGGCAGATTCTGTGAGTGTTTAGGATCTGGAATGCACTGTCTGAGAGTGTGGTGGAGGCAGATTCAGTGAGTGTTTAGGATCTGGAATGCACTGCCTGTGAGTGTGGTGGAGGCAGATTCAGAGAGTGTTTAGGATCTGGAATGCACTGTCTGAGAGTGTGGTGGAGACAGATTCAGTGAGTGTTCAGGATGTGAATGAACTGTCTGAGAGTGTGGTGGAGGCAGATTCAGTGATTGTTTCGGATCTGGAATGCACTATCTGAGATTGTGGTGGAGACAGATTCAGTGAGTGTTCACGATGTGAATGAACTGTCTGAGAGTGTGGTGGAGGCAGATTCAGTGAGTGTTTAGGATCTGGAATGCACTGCCTGAGAGTGTGGTGGAGGCAGATTCAGTGAGTGTTTAGAATCTGCAATGAACTGCCTGAGAGTGTGGTGGAGGCAGATTCAGTGAGTGTTTCGGATCTGGAATGAACTGCCTGAGCGTGTGGTGGAGGCAGATTCAGTGAGTGTTTAGGAAGTGAATGAACTGTCTGAGAGTGTGGTGGAGGCAGATTCAGTGAGTGTTTAGGATCTGGAATGCACTGTCTGAGAGTGTGGTGGAGGCAGATTCAGTGAGTGTTTAGGATCTGGAATGCACTGTCTGAGAGTGTGGTGGAGGCAGATTCAGTGAGGGTTTAGGATCTGGAATGCACTGTCTGAGAGTATGGTGGAGGCAGATTCAGTGAGTGTTTAGGATCTGGAATGCACTGCCTGAGAGTGTGGTGGAGGCAGATTCAGTGAGTGTTTAGGATCTAGAATGCACTGTCTGAGAGTGTGGTGGAGACAGATTCAGTGAGTGTTTAGGATCTGGAATGCACTGCCTGAGAGTGTGGTGGAGACAGATTCAGTGAGTGTTTAGGATCTGGAATGCACTGCCTGAGAGTGTGGTGTAGAAAGATTCAGTGCGTGTTTAGGATCTGGAATGTACTGCCTGAGAGTGTGGTGTAGACAGATTCAGTGAGTATTTAGGATGTGAATGAACTGTCTGAGAGTGTGGTGGAGGCAGATTCAGTGAGTGTTTAGGATCTGGAATGCACTGCCTGAGAGTGTGGTGGAGACAGATTCAGTGAGTGTTTAGGATGTGAATGAACTGTCTGAGAGTGTGGTGGAGGCAGATTTAGTGAGTGTTTAGGATCTAGAATGCACTGTCTGAGAGTGTGGTGGAGGCTGATTCAGTGAGTGTTTAGGATCTGGAATGCACTGCCTGACAGTGTGGTGGAGGCAGATTCAGTGAGTGTTTAGGATCTGGAATGCACTGCCTGAGATTGTGGTGGAGGCAGATTCAGTGAGTGTTTAGGATCTGGAATGCATTGTCTGAGAGTGTGGTGGAGGCAGATTCAGTGAGTGTTTAGGATCTGGAATGCACTGCGTGAGATTGTGGTGGAGGCCGATTCAGTGAGTGTTTAGGATCTGGAATGCACTGTCTGAGAGTATGGTGGAGACAGATTCAGCGAGTGTTTAGGATCTGGAATGCACTGTCTGACAGTATGGTGGAGGCAGATTCAGTGAATGTTTAGGATCTGGAATGCACTGCCTGAGATTGTGGTGGAGGCAGATTCAGTGAGTGTTTAGGATCTGGAATGCACTGTCTGAGAGTGTGGTGGAGGCAGATTCAGTGGGTGTTTAGGATCTGGAATGCACTGTCTGAGAGTGTGGTGGAGACAGATTCAGTGAGTGTTTAGGATCTGGAATGCACTGTCTGAGAGTGTGGTGGAGGCAGATTCAGTGAGTGTTTAGGATCTGGAATGCACTGCCTGAGAGTGTTGTCGAGGCAGATTCAGTGAGTGTTTAGGATCTGGAATGCACTGTCTGAGAGTGTTGTGGAGGCAGATTCAGTGACTGTTTATGATCTGGAATGCACTGCCTGTGAGTGTGGTGGAGGCAGATTCACTGAGTGTTTAGGATCTGGAATGCACTGTCTGAGAGTATGGTGGAGACAGATTCAGCGAGTGTTTAGGATCTGGAATGCACTGTCTGAGAGTATGGTGGAGGCAGATTCAGTGAGTGTTTAGGATCTGGAATGCACTGCCTGAGATTGTGGTGGAGGCAGATTCAGTGAGTGTTTAGGATCTGGAATGCACTGTCTGAGAGTATGGTGGAGACAGATTCAGCGAGTATTTAGGATCTGGAATGCACTGTCTGAGAGTGTGGTGGAGGCAGATTCAGCGAGTGTTTAGGATCTGGAATGCACTGTCTGAGAGTGTGGTGGAGGCAGATTCAGTGAGTGTTTAGGATCTGGAATGCACTGTCTGAGAGTGTGGTGGAGGCAGATTCAGTGGGTGTTTAGGATCTGGAATGCACTGTCTGAGAGTGTGGTGGAGACAGATTCAGTGAGTGTTTAGGATCTGGAATGCACTGTCTGAGAGTGTGGTGGAGGCAGATTCAGTGAGTGTTTAGGATCTGGAATGCACTGCCTGATAGTGTTGTCGAGGCAGATTCAGTGAGTGTTTAGGATCTGGAATGCACTGTCTGAGAGTGTTGTGGAGGCAGATTCAGTGACTGTTTATGATCTGGAATGCACTGCCTGTGAGTGTGGTGGAGGCAGATTCACTGAGTGTTTAGGATCTGGAATGCACTGTCTGAGAGCGTTGTCGAGGCAGATTCAGTGAGTGTTTAGGATCTGGAATGCACTGTCTGAGCGTGTTGTGGAGGCAGATTCAGTGACTGTTTATGATCTGGAATGCACTGCCTGTGAGTGTGCTGGAGGCAGATTCAGTGAGTGTTTAGGATCTGGAATGCACTGTCTGAGAGTATGGTGGAGACAGATTCAGCGAGTGTTTAGGATCTGGAATGCACTGTCTGAGAGTGTGGTGGAGGCAGATTCAGCGAGTGTTTAGGATCTGGAATGCACTGTCTGAGAGTGTGGTGGAGACAGATTCAGTGAGTGTTCAGGATCTGAATGAACTGTCTGAGAGTGTGGTGGAGGCAGATTCAGTGATTGTTTCGGATCTGGAATGCACTATCTGAGAGTGTGGTGGAGACAGATTCAGTGAGTGTTCAGGATGTGAATGAACTGTCTGAGAGTGTGGTGGAGGCAGATTCAGTGAGTGTTTAGGATCTGGAATGCACTGCCTGAGAGTGTGGTGGAGGCAGATTCAGTGAGTGTTTAGGATCTGGAATGCACTGTCTGAGAGTGTGGTGGAGGCAGATTCAGTGAGTGTTTAGGATCTGGAATGCACTGTCTGAGAGTGTGGTGGAGGCAGATTCAGTGAGTGTTTCGGATCTGGAATGCACTGTCTGAGAGCGTGGTGGAGGCAGATTCTGAGAGTGTTTAGGATCTGGAATGCACTGTCTGAGAGTGTGGTGGAGGCAGATTCAGTGAGTGTTTCGGATCTGGAATGCACTGTCTGAGAGCGTGGTGGAGGCAGATTCTGAGAGTGTTTAGGATCTGGAATGCACTGTCTGAGAGTGTGGTGGAGGCAGATTCAGTCGGTGTTTAGGATCTGGAATGCACTGTCTGAGAGTGTGGTGGAGGCAGATTCAGTGAGTGTTTAGGATCTGGAATGCACTGTCTGAGAGTGTGGTGGAGGCAGATTCAGTGAGTGTTTAGGATCTGGAATGCACTGTCTGAGAGTATGGTGGAGGCAGATTCAGTGAGTGTTTAGGATCTGGAATGCACTGCCTGAGAGTGTGGTGGAGGCAGATTCAGTGAGTGTTTAGGATCTAGAATGCACTGTCTGAGAGTGTGGTGGAGACAGATTCAGTGAGTGTTTAGGATCTGGAATGCACTGCCTGAGAGTGTGGTGGAGACAGATTCAGTGAGTGTTTAGGATCTGGAATGCACTGCCTGAGAGTGTGGTGTAGAAAGATTCAGTGCGTGTTTAGGATCTGGAATGTACTGCCTGAGAGTGTGGTGTAGACAGATTCAGTGAGTATTTAGGATGTGAATGAACTGTCTGAGAGTGTGGTGGAGGCAGATTCAGTGAGTGTTTAGGATCTGGAATGCACTGCCTGAGAGTGTGGTGGAGACAGATTCAGTGAGTGTTTATGATGTGAATGAACTGTCTGAGAGTGTGGTGGAGGCAGATTTAGTGAGTGTTTAGGATCTAGAATGCACTGTCTGAGAGTGTGGTGGAGGCTGATTCAGTGAGTGTTTAGGATCTGGAATGCACTGCCTGACAGTGTGGTGGAGGCAGATTCAGTGAGTGTTTAGGATCTGGAATGCACTGCCTGAGATTGTGGTGGAGGCAGATTCAGTGAGTGTTTAGGATCTGGAATGCATTGTCTGAGAGTGTGGTGGAGGCAGATTCAGTGAGTGTTTAGGATCTGGAATGCACTGCCTGAGATTGTGGTGGAGGCCGATTCAGTGAGTGTTTAGGATCTGGAATGCACTGTCTGAGAGTATGGTGGAGACAGATTCAGCGAGTGTTTAGGATCTGGAATGCACTGTCTGAGAGTATGGTGGAGGCAGATTCAGTGAGTGTTTAGGATCTGGAATGCACTGCCTGAGATTGTGGTGGAGGCAGATTCAGTGAGTGTTTAGGATCTGGAATGCACTGTCTGAGAGTGTGGTGGAGGCAGATTCAGTGGGTGTTTAGGATCTGGAATGCACTATCTGAGAGTGTGGTGGAGACAGATTCAGTGAGTGTTTAGGATCTGGAATGCACTGTCTGAGAGTGTGGTGGAGGCAGATTCAGTGAGTGTTTAGGATCTGGAATGCACTGCCTGAGAGTGTTGTCGAGGCAGATTCAGTGAGTGTTTAGGATCTGGAATGCACTGTCTGAGAGTGTTGTGGAGGCAGATTCAGTGACTGTTTATGATCTGGAATGCACTGCCTGTGAGTGTGGTGGAGGCAGATTCACTGAGTGTTTAGGATCTGGAATGCACTGTCTGAGAGTACGGTGGAGACAGATTCAGCGAGTGTTTAGGATCTGGAAAGCACTGTCTGAGAGTATGGTGGAGGCAGATTCAGTGAGTGTTTAGGATCTGGAATGCACTGCCTGAGATTGTGGTGGAGGCAGATTCAGTGAGTGTTTAGGATCTGGAATGCACTGTCTGAGAGTATGGTGGAGACAGATTCAGCGAGTGTTTAGGATCTGGAATGCACTGTCTGAGAGTGTGGTGGAGGCAGATTCAGCGAGTGTTTAGGATCTGGAATGCACTGTCTGAGAGTGTGGTGGAGGCAGATTCAGTGAGTGTTTAGGATCTGGAATGCACTGTCTGAGAGTGTGGTGGAGGCAGATTCAGTGGGTGTTTAGGATCTGGAATGCACTGCGTGAGATTGTGGTGGAGGCCGATTCAGTGAGTGTTTAGGATCTGGAATGCACTGTCTGAGAGTATGGTGGAGACAGATTCAGCGAGTGTTTAGGATCTGGAATGCACTGTCTGAGAGTATGGTGGAGGCAGATTCAGTGAATGTTTAGGATCTGGAATGCACTGCCTGAGATTGTGGTGGAGGCAGATTCAGTGAGTGTTTAGGATCTGGAATGCACTGTCTGAGAGTGTGGTGGAGGCAGATTCAGTGGGTGTTTAGGATCTGGAATGCACTGTCTGAGAGTGTGGTGGAGACAGATTCAGTGAGTGTTTAGGATCTGGAATGCACTGTCTGAGAGTGTGGTGGAGGCAGATTCAGTGAGTGTTTAGGATCTGGAATGCACTGCCTGAGAGTGTTGTCGAGGCAGATTCAGTGAGTGTTTAGGATCTGGAATGCACTGTCTGAGAGTGTTGTGGAGGCAGATTCAGTGACTGTTTATGATCTGGAATGCACTGCCTGTGAGTGTGGTGGAGGCAGATTCACTGAGTGTTTAGGATCTGGAATGCACTGTCTGAGAGTATGGTGGAGACAGATTCAGCGAGTGTTTAGGATCTGGAATGCACTGTCTGAGAGTATGGTGGAGGCAGATTCAGTGAGTGTTTAGGATCTGGAATGCACTGCCTGAGATTGTGGTGGAGGCAGATTCAGTGAGTGTTTAGGATCTGGAATGCACTGTCTGAGAGTATGGTGGAGACAGATTCAGCGAGTGTTTAGGATCTGGAATGCACTGTCTGAGAGTGTGGTCGAGGCAGATTCAGCGAGTGTTTAGGATCTGGAATGCACTGTCTGAGAGTGTGGTGGAGGCAGATTCAGTGAGTGTTTAGGATCTGGAATGCACTGTCTGAGAGTGTGGTGGAGGCAGATTCAGTGGGTGTTTAGGATCTGGAATGCACTGTCTGAGAGTGTGGTGGAGACAGATTCAGTGAGTGTTTAGGATCTGGAATGCACTGTCTGAGAGTGTGGTGGAGGCAGATTCAGTGAGTGTTTAGGATCTGGAATGCACTGCCTGATAGTGTTGTCGAGGCAGATTCAGTGAGTGTTTAGGATCTGGAATGCACTGTCTGAGCGTGTTGTGGAGGCAGATTCAGTGACTGTTTATGATCTGGAATGCACTGCCTGTGAGTGTGCTGGAGGCAGATTCAGTGAGTGTTTAGGATCTGGAATGCACTGTCTGAGAGTATGGTGGAGACAGATTCAGCGAGTGTTTAGGATCTGGAATGCACTGTCTGAGAGTGTGGTGGAGGCAGATTCAGCGAGTGTTTAGGATCTGGAATGCACTGTCTGAGAGTGTGGTGGAGACAGATTCAGTGAGTGTTCAGGATCTGAATGAACTGTCTGAGAGTGTGGTGGAGGCAGATTCAGTGATTGTTTCGGATCTGGAATGCACTATCTGAGAGTGTGGTGGAGACAGATTCAGTGAGTGTTCAGGATGTGAATGAACTGTCTGAGAGTGTGGTGGAGGCAGATTCAGTGAGTGTTTAGGATCTGGAATGCACTGCCTGAGAGTGTGGTGGAGGCAGATTCAGTGAGTGTTTAGGATCTGGAATGCACTGTCTGAGAGTGTGGTGGAGGCAGATTCAGTGAGTGTTTAGGATCTGGAATGCACTGTCTGAGAGTGTGGTGGAGGCAGATTCAGTGAGTGTTTCGGATCTGGAATGCACTGTCTGAGAGCGTGGTGGAGGCAGATTCTGAGAGTGTTTAGGATCTGGAATGCACTGTCTGAGAGTGTGGTGGAGGCAGATTCAGTGAGTGTTTCGGATCTGGAATGCACTGTCTGAGAGCGTGGTGGAGGCAGATTCTGAGAGTGTTTAGGATCTGGAATGCACTGTCTGAGAGTGTGGTGGAGGCAGATTCAGTCGGTGTTTAGGATCTGGAATGCACTGTCTGAGAGTGTGGTGGAGGCAGATTCAGTGAGTGTTTAGGATCTGGAATGCACTGTCTGAGAGTGTGGTGGAGGCAGATTCAGTGAGTGTTTAGGATCTGGAATGCACTGTCTGAGAGTATGGTGGAGGCAGATTCAGTGAGTGTTTAGGATCTGGAATGCACTGCCTGAGAGTGTGGTGGAGGCAGATTCAGTGAGTGTTTAGGATCTAGAATGCACTGTCTGAGAGTGTGGTGGAGACAGATTCAGTGAGTGTTTAGGATCTGGAATGCACTGCCTGAGAGTGTGGTGGAGACAGATTCAGTGAGTGTTTAGGATCTGGAATGCACTGCCTGAGAGTGTGGTGTAGAAAGATTCAGTGCGTGTTTAGGATCTGGAATGTACTGCCTGAGAGTGTGGTGTAGACAGATTCAGTGAGTATTTAGGATGTGAATGAACTGTCTGAGAGTGTGGTGGAGGCAGATTCAGTGAGTGTTTAGGATCTGGAATGCACTGCCTGAGAGTGTGGTGGAGACAGATTCAGTGAGTGTTTATGATGTGAATGAACTGTCTGAGAGTGTGGTGGAGGCAGATTTAGTGAGTGTTTAGGATCTAGAATGCACTGTCTGAGAGTGTGGTGGAGGCTGATTCAGTGAGTGTTTAGGATCTGGAATGCACTGCCTGACAGTGTGGTGGAGGCAGATTCAGTGAGTGTTTAGGATCTGGAATGCACTGCCTGAGATTGTGGTGGAGGCAGATTCAGTGAGTGTTTAGGATCTGGAATGCATTGTCTGAGAGTGTGGTGGAGGCAGATTCAGTGAGTGTTTAGGATCTGGAATGCACTGCCTGAGATTGTGGTGGAGGCCGATTCAGTGAGTGTTTAGGATCTGGAATGCACTGTCTGAGAGTATGGTGGAGACAGATTCAGCGAGTGTTTAGGATCTGGAATGCACTGTCTGAGAGTATGGTGGAGGCAGATTCAGTGAGTGTTTAGGATCTGGAATGCACTGCCTGAGATTGTGGTGGAGGCAGATTCAGTGAGTGTTTAGGATCTGGAATGCACTGTCTGAGAGTGTGGTGGAGGCAGATTCAGTGGGTGTTTAGGATCTGGAATGCACTGTCTGAGAGTGTGGTGGAGACAGATTCAGTGAGTGTTTAGGATCTGGAATGCACTGTCTGAGAGTGTGGTGGAGGCAGATTCAGTGAGTGTTTAGGATCTGGAATGCACTGCCTGAGAGTGTTGTCGAGGCAGATTCAGTGAGTGTTTAGGATCTGGAATGCACTGTCTGAGAGTGTTGTGGAGGCAGATTCAGTGACTGTTTATGATCTGGAATGCACTGCCTGTGAGTGTGGTGGAGGCAGATTCACTGAGTGTTTAGGATCTGGAATGCACTGTCTGAGAGTATGGTGGAGACAGATTCAGCGAGTGTTTAGGATCTGGAATGCACTGTCTGAGAGTATGGTGGAGGCAGATTCAGTGAGTGTTTAGGATCTGGAATGCACTGCCTGAGATTGTGGTGGAGGCAGATTCAGTGACTGTTTAGGATCTGGAATGCACTGTCTGAGAGTATGGTGGAGACAGATTCAGCGAGTGTTTAGGATCTGGAATGCACTGTCTGAGAGTGTGGTGGAGGCAGATTCAGCGAGTGTTTAGGATCTGGAATGCACTGTCTGAGAGTGTGGTGGAGGCAGATTCAGTGAGTGTTTAGGATCTGGAATGCACTGTCTGAGAGTGTGGTGGAGGCAGATTCAGTGGGTGTTTAGGATCTGGAATGCACTGTCTGAGAGTGTGGTGGAGACAGATTCAGTGAGTGTTTAGGATCTGGAATGCACTGTCTGAGAGTGTGGTGGAGGCAGATTCAGTGAGTGTTTAGGATCTGGAATGCACTGCCTGATAGTGTTGTCGAGGCAGATTCAGTGAGTGTTTAGGATCTGGAATGCACTGTCTGAGAGTGTTGTGGAGGCAGATTCAGTGACTGTTTATGATCTGGAATGCACTGCCTGTGAGTGTGGTGGAGGCAGATTCACTGAGTGTTTAGGATCTGGAATGCACTGTCTGAGAGCGTTGTCGAGGCAGATTCAGTGAGTGTTTAGGATCTGGAATGCACTGTCTGAGCGTGTTGTGGAGGCAGATTCAGTGACTGTTTATGATCTGGAATGCACTGCCTGTGAGTGTGCTGGAGGCAGATTCAGTGAGTGTTTAGGATCTGGAATGCACTGTCTGAGAGTATGGTGGAGACAGATTCAGCGAGTGTTTAGGATCTGGAATGCACTGTCTGAGAGTGTGGTGGAGGCAGATTCAGCGAGTGTTTAGGATCTGGAATGCACTGTCTGAGAGTGTGGTGGAGACAGATTCAGTGAGTGTTCAGGATCTGAATGAACTGTCTGAGAGTGTGGTGGAGGCAGATTCAGTGATTGTTTCGGATCTGGAATGCACTATCTGAGAGTGTGGTGGAGACAGATTCAGTGAGTGTTCAGGATGTGAATGAACTGTCTGAGAGTGTGGTGGAGGCAGATTCAGTGAGTGTTTAGGATCTGGAATGCACTGCCTGAGAGTGTGGTGGAGGCAGATTCAGTGAGTGTTTAGGATCTGGAATGCACTGTCTGAGAGTGTGGTGGAGGCAGATTCAGTGAGTGTTTAGGATCTGGAATGCACTGTCTGAGAGTGTGGTGGAGGCAGATTCAGTGAGTGTTTAGGATCTGGAATGCACTGTCTGAGAGTGTGGTGGAGGCAGATTCAGTGAGTGTTTCGGATCTGGAATGCACTGTCTGAGAGCGTGGTGGAGGCAGATTCTGAGAGTGTATAGGATCTGGAATGCACTGTCTGAGAGTGTGGTGGAGGCAGATTCAGTCGGTGTTTAGGATCTGGAATGCACTGTCTGAGAGTGTCGTGGAGGCAGATTCAGTGGGTGTTTAGGATCTGGAATGCACTGTCTGAGAGTGTGGTGGAGGCAGATTCAGTGAGTGTTTAGGATCTGGAATGCACTGTCTGAGAGTGTGGTGGAGACAGATTCAGTGAGTGTTTAGGATCTGGAATGCACTGTCTCAGAGTGTGGTGGAGGCAGATTCAGTGAGTGTTTAGGATCTGGAATGCACTGTCTGAGAGTGTGGTGGAGGCAGATTCAGTGAGTGTTTAGGATCTGGAATGCACTGTCTGAGAGTGTGGTGGAGGCAGATTCAGTGAGTGTTTAGGATCTGGAATGCACTGTCTGAGAGTGTGGTGGAGGCAGATTCAGTGAGTGTTTAGGATCTGGAATACACTGCCTGAGAGTGTTGTCGAGGCAGATTCAGTGAGTGTTTAGGATCTGGAATGCACTGTCTGAGAGTGTGGTGGAGGCAGATTCAGTGAGTGTTTAGGATCTGGAATGCACTGTCTGAGAGTGTGGTGGAGGCAGATTCAGTGAGTTTTTCGGATCTGGAATGCACTCTCTGAGAGTGTGGTGGAGGCAGATTCTGTGAGTGTTTAGGATCTGGAATGCACTGTCTGAGAGTGTGATGGAGGCAGATTCAGTGAGTGTTTAGGATCTGGAATGCACTGTCTGAGAGTGTGGTGGAGGCAGATTCAGTGTGTGTTTAGGATCTGGAATGCACTGTCTGAGAGTGTGGTGGAGGCCGATTCAGTGAGTGTTTAGGATCTGGAATGCACTGTCTGAGAGTGTGGTGGAGGCAGATTCAGTGAGTGTTTAGGATCTGGAATGCATTGCCTGAGAGTGTGGTGGAGGCAGATTCAGTGAGTGTTTAGGATCTGGAATGCACTGCCGGAGAGGGTGGTGGAGGCAGATTCAGTGAGTGTTTAGGATCTGGAATGCAATGCCTGAGAGTGTGGTGAAGGCAGATTCAGTGAGTGTTTAGGATCTGGAATGCACTGTCTGAGAGTGTGGTGAAGGCAGATTCAGTGAGTGTTTAGGATCAGGAATGCACTGTCTGAGAGTGTGGTGGAGGCAGATTCAGTGAGTGTTTAGGATCTGGAATGCACTGTCTGAGAGTGTGGTGGAGGCAGATTCAGTGAGTGTTTAGGATCTGGAATGCACAGTCTGAGAGTGTGGTGGAGGCAGATTCAGTGAGTGTTTCGGATCTGGAATGCACTGTCTGAGAGTGTGGTGGAGGCAGATTCTGTGAGTGTTTAGGATCTGGAATGCACTGTCTGAGAGTGTGGTGGAGGCAGATTCAGTGGGTGTTTAGGATCTGGAATGCACTGTCTGAGAGTGTCGTGGAGGCAGATTCAGTGGGTGTTTAGGATCTGGAATGCACTGTCTGAGAGTGTGGTGGAGGCAGATTTAGTGAGTGTTTAGGATCTGGAGTGCTCTGTCTGAGAGTGTGGTGGAGGCAGATTCAGTGAGTGTTTCGGATCTGGAATGCACTGTCTGAGAGTGTGGTGGAGGCAGATTCTGTGAGTGTTTAGGATCTGGAATGCACTGTCTGAGAGTGTGATGGAGGCAGATTCAGTGAGTGTTTAGGATCTGGAATGCACTGTCTGAGAGTGTGGTGGAGGCAGATTCAGTGTGTGTTTAGGATCTGGAATGCACTGTCTGAGAGTGTGGTGGAGGCCGATTCAGTGAGTGTTTAGGATCTGGAATGCACTGTTTGAGAGTGTGGTGGAGGCAGATTCAGTGAGTGTTTAGGATCTGGAATGCATTGCCTGAGAGTGTGGTGGAGGCAGATTCAGTGAGTGTTTAGGATCTGGAATGCACTGCCGGAGAGGGTGGTGGAGGCAGATTCAGTGAGTGTTTAGGATCTGGAATGCACAGCCTGAGAGTGTGGTGAAGGCAGATTCAGTGAGTGTTTAGGATCTGGAATGCACTGTCTGAGAGTGTGGTGAAGGCAGATTCAGTGAGTGTTTAGGATCTGGAATGCACTGTCTGAGAGTGTGGTGGAGACAGATTCAGTGAGTGTTTAGGATCTGGAATGCACTGTCTGAGAGTGTGGTGGAGACAGATTCAGTGAGTGTTTAGGATCTGGAATGCACTGTCTGAGAGTGTGTTGGAGACAGATTCAGTGAGTGTTTAGGATGTGAATGAACTGTCTGAGAGTGTGGTGGAGGCAGATTCAGTGAGTGTTTAGGATTTGGAATGCACTGCCGGAGAGTGTGGTGGAGGCAGATTCAGTGGGTGTTTAGGATCTGGAATGCACTGTCTGAGAGTGTGGTGGAGGCAGATTCAGTGAGTGTTTAGGATCTGGAATGCACTGTCTGAGAGTGTTGTCGAGGCAGATTCAGTGAGTGTTTAGGATCTGGAATGCACTGTCTGTGAGGTGTGTGGAGGCAGATTCAGTGACTGTTTATGATCTGGAATGCACTGCCTGTGAGTGTGCTGGAGGCAGATTCAGTGAGTGTTTAGGATCTGGAATGCACTGTCTGAGAGTATGGTGGAGACAGATTCAGCGAGTGTTTAGGATCTGGAATGCACTGTCTGAGTGTGTGGTGGAGGCAGATTCAGCGAGTGTTTAGGATCTGGAATGCACTGTCTGAGAGAGTGGTGGAGACAGATTCAGTGAGTGTTCAGGATGTGAATGAACTGTCTGAGAGTGTGGTGGAGGCAGATTCAGTGATTGTTTCGGATCTGGAATGCACTATCTGAGAGTCTGGTGGAGACAGATTCAGTGAGTGTTCAGGATGTGAATGAACTGTCTGAGAGTTTGGTGGAGGCAGATTCAGTGAGTGTTTAGGATCTGGAATGCACTGTCTGAGAGTGTGGTGGAGGCAGATTCAGTGAGTGTTTAGGATCTGGAATGCACTGTCTGAGAGTGTGGTGGAGGCAGATTCAGTGAGTGTTTAGGATCTGGAATGCACTGTCTGAGAGTGTGGTGGAGGCAGATTCAGTGAGTGTTTAGGATCTGGAATGCACTGTCTGAGAGTGTGGTGGAGGCAGATTCAGTGAGTGTTTCGGATCTGGAATGCACTGTCTGAGAGTGTGGTGGAGGCAGATTCTGTGAGTATTTAGGATCTGGAATGCACTGTCTGAGAGTGTGGTGGAGGCAGATTCAGTGGGTGTTTAGGATCTGGAATGCACTGTCTGAGAGTGTCGTGGAGGCAGATTCAGTGGGTGTTTAGGATCTGGAATGCACTGTCTGAGAGTGTGGTGGAGGCAGATTCAGTGAGTGTTTAGGATCTGGAATGCACTGTCTGAGAGTGTGGTGGAGGCAGATTCAGTGAGTGTTTAGGATCTGGAATGCACTGTCTGAGAGTGTGGTGGAGGCAGATTCAGTGAGTGTTTAGGATCTGGAATGCACTGTCTGAGAGTGTGGTGGAGGCAGATTCAGTGAGTGTTTAGGATCTGGAATGCACTGTCTGAGAGTGTGGTGGAGGCAGATTCAGTGAGTGTTTCGGATCTGGAATGCACTGTCTGAGAGTGTGGTGGAGGCAGATTCTGTGAGTGTTTAGGATCTGGAATGCACTGTCTGAGAGTGTGATGGAGGCAGATTCAGTGAGTGTTTAGGATCTGGAATGCACTGTCTGATAGTGTGGTGGAGGCAGATTCAGTTAGTGTTTAGGATCTGGAATGCACTGTCTGAGAGTGTGGTGGAGGCAGATTCAGTGAGTGTTTCGGATCTGGAATGCACTGTCTGAGAGTGTGGTGGAGGCAGATTCTGTGAGTGTTTAGGATCTGGAATGCACTGTCTGAGAGTGTGATGGAGGCAGATTCAGTGAGTGTTTAGGATCTGGAATGCACTGTCTGAGAGTGTGGTGGAGGCAGATTCAGTGTGTGTTTAGGATCTGGAATGCACTGTCTGAGAGTGTGGTGGAGGCAGATTCAGTGAGTGTTTAGGATCTGGAATGCACTGTCTGAGAGTGTGGTGGAGGCAGATTCAGTGAGTGTTTAGGATCTGGAATGCATTGCCTGAGAGTGTGGTGGAGGCAGATTCAGTGAGTGTTTAGGATCTGGAATGCACTGCCGGAGAGGGTGGTGGAGGCAGATTCAGTGACTGTTTAGGATCTGGAATGCACTGCCTGAGAGTGTGGTGAAGGCAGATTCAGTGAGTGTTTAGGATCTGGAATGCACTGTCTGAGAGTGTGGTGAAGGCAGATTCAGTGAGTGTTTAGGATCTGGAATGCACTGTCTGAGAGTGTGGTGGAGACAGATTCAGTGAGTGTTTAGGATCTGGAATGCACTGTCTGAGAGTGTGGTGGAGGCAGATTCAGTGAGTGTTTCGGATCTGGAATGCACTGTCTGAGAGTGTGGTGGAGGCAGATTCTGTGAGTGTTTAGGATCTGGAATGCACTGTCTGAGAGTGTGATGGAGGCAGATTCAGTGAGTGTTTAGGATCTGGAATGCACTGTCTGAGATTGTGGTGGAGGCAGATTCAGTGAGTGTTTAGGATCTGGAATGCACTGTCTGAGAGTGTGGTGGAGGCAGATTCAGTGAGTGTTTCGGATCTGGAATGCACTGTCTGAGAGTGTGGTGGAGGCAGATTCTGTGAGTGTTTAGGATCTGGAATGCACTGTCTGAGAGTGTGATGGAGGCAGATTCAGTGAGTGTTTAGGATCTGGAATGCACTGTCTGAGAGTGTGGTGGAGGCAGATTCAGTGTGTGTTTAGGATCTGGAATGCACTGTCTGAGAGTGTGGTGGAGGCAGATTCAGTGAGTGTTTAGGATCTGGAATGCACTGTCTGAGAGTGTGGTGGAGGCAGATTCAGTGAGTGTTTAGGATCTGGAATGCACTGTCTGAGAGTGTGGTGGAGGCAGATTCAGTGAGTGTTTAGGATTTGGAATGCACTGCCGGAGAGTGTGGTGGAGGCAGATTCAGTGGGTGTTTAGGATCTGGAATGCACTGTCTGAGAGTGTGGTGGAGGCAGATTCAGTGAGTGTTTAGGATCTGGAATGCACTGTCTGAGAGTGTTGTCGAGGCAGATTCAGTGAGTGTTTAGGATCTGGAATGCACTGTCTGAGAGTGTGGTGGAGGCAGATTCAGTGACTGTTTATGATCTGGAATGCACTGCCTGTGAGTGTGCTGGAGGCAGATTCAGTGAGTGTTTCGGATCTGGAATGCACTGTCTGAGAGTGTGGTGGATCCAGATTCTGTGAGTGTTTAGGATCTGGAATGCACTGTCTGAGAGTGTGATGGAGGCAGATTCAGTGAGTGTTTAGGATCTGGAATGCACTGTCTGAGAGTGTGGTGGAGGCAGATTCAGTGTGTGTTTAGGATCTGGAATGCACTGTCTGAGAGTGTGGTGGAGGCAGATTCAGTGAGTGTTTAGGATCTGGAATGCACTGTCTGAGAGTGTGGTGGAGGCAGATTCAGTGAGTGTTTAGGATCTGGAATGCACTGTCTGAGAGTGTGGTGGAGGCAGATTCAGTGAGTGTTTAGGATTTGGAATGCACTGCCGGAGAGTGTGGTGGAGGCAGATTCAGTGGGTGTTTAGGATCTGGAATGCACTGTCTGAGAGTGTGGTGGAGGCAGATTCAGTGAGTGTTTAGGATCTGGAATGCACTGTCTGAGAGTGTTGTCGAGGCAGATTCAGTGAGTGTTTAGGATCTGGAATGCACTGTCTGAGAGTGTGGTGGAGGCAGATTCAGTGACTGTTTATGATCTGGAATGCACTGCCTGTGAGTGTGCTGGAGGACGATTCAGTGAGTGTTTAGGATCTGGAATGCACTGTCTGAGAGTATGGTGGAGACAGATTCAGCGAGTGTTTAGGATCTGGAATGCACTGTCTGAGAGTGTGGTGGAGGCAGATTCAGCGAGTGTTTAGGATCTGGAATGCACTGTCTGAGAGTGTGGTGGAGACAGATTCAGTGAGTGTTCAGGATGTGAATGAACTGTCTGAGAGTGTGGTGGAGGCAGATTCAGTGATTGTTTCGGATCTGGAATGCACTATCTGAGAGTGTGGTGGAGACAGATTCAGTGAGTGTTCAGGATGTGAATGAACTGTCTGAGAGTGTGGTGGAGGCAGATTCAGTGAGTGTTTAGGATCTGGAACGCACTGCCTGAGAGTGTGGTGGAGGCAGATTCAGTGAGTGTTTAGGATCTGGAATGCACTGTCTGAGAGTGTGGTGGAGGCAGATTCAGTGAGTGTTTAGGATCTGGAATGCACTGTCTGAGAGTGTGGTGGAGGCAGATTCAGTGAGTGTTTCGGATCTGGAATGCACTGTCTGAGAGTGTGGTGGAGGCAGATTCTGTGAGCATTTAGGATCTGGAATGCACTGTCTGAGAGTGTGGTGGAGGCAGATTCAGTGGGTGTTTAGGATCTG
This sequence comes from Heterodontus francisci, assembly GCF_036365525.1. Lineage (NCBI taxonomy): Eukaryota > Metazoa > Chordata > Chondrichthyes > Heterodontiformes > Heterodontidae > Heterodontus > Heterodontus francisci. Next base: position 88,302,989 of record NC_090388.1, on the reverse strand, counting down.
GAATGCACTGTCTGAGAGTGTCGTGGAGGCAGATTCAGTGGGTGTTTAGGATCTGGAATGCACTGTCTGAGAGTTTGGTGGAGGCAGATTCAGTGAGTGTTTAGGATCTGGAATGCACTGTCTGAGAGTGTGGTGGAGGCAGATTCAGTGAGTGTTTAGGATCTGGAATGCACTGTCTGAGAGTGTGGTGGAGGCAGATTCAGTGAGTGTTTAGGATCTGGAATGCACTGTCTGAGAGTGTGGTGGAGGCAGATTCAGTGAGTGTTTAGGATCTGGAATGCACTGTCTGAGAGTGTGGTGGAGGCAGATTCAGTGAGTGTTTCGGATCTGGAATGCACTGTCTGAGAGTGTGGTGGAGGCAGATTCTGTGAGTGTTTAGGATCTGGAATGCACTGTCTGAGAGTGTGATGGAGGCAGATTCAGTGAGTGTTTAGGATCTGGAATGCACTGTCTGATAGTGTGGTGGAGGCAGATTCAGTGAGTGTTTAGGATCTGGAATGCACTGTCTGAGAGTGTGGTGGAGGCAGATTCAGTGAGTGTTTCGGATCTGGAATGCACTGTCTGAGAGTGTGGTGGAGGCAGATTCTGTGAGTGTTTAGGATCTGGAATGCACTGTCTGAGAGTGTGATGGAGGCAGATTCAGTGAGTGTTTAGGATCTGGAATGCACTGTCTGAGAGTGTGGTGGAGGCAGATTCAGTGTGTGCTTAGGATCTGGAATGCACTGTCTGAGAGTGTGGTGGAGGCAGATTCAGTGAGTGTTTAGGATCTGGAATGCACTGTCTGAGATTGTGGTGGAGGCAGATTCAGTGAGTGTTTAGGATCTGGAATGCATTGCCTGAGAGTGTGGTGGAGGCAGATTCAGTGAGTGTTTAGGATCTGGAATGCACTGCCGGAGAGGGTGGTGGAGGCAGATTCAGTGACTGTTTAGGATCTGGAATGCACTGCCTGAGAGTGTGGTGAAGGCAGATTCAGTGAGTGTTTAGGATCTGGAATGCACTGTCTGAGAGTGTGGTGAAGGCAGATTCAGTGAGTGTTTAGGATCTGGAATGCACTGTCTGAGAGTGTGGTGGAGACAGATTCAGTGAGTGTTTAGGATCTGGAATGCACTGTCTGAGAGTGTGGTGGAGGCAGATTCAGTGAGTGTTTCGGATCTGGAATGCACTGTCTGAGAGTGTGGTGGAGGCAGATTCTGTGAGTGTTTAGGATCTGGAATGCACTGTCTGAGAGTGTGATGGAGGCAGATTCAGTGAGTGTTTAGGATCTGGAATGCACTGTCTGAGAGTGTGGTGGAGGCAGATTCAGTGAGTGTTTAGGATCTGGAATGCACTGTCTGAGAGTGTGGTGGAGGCAGATTCAGTGAGTGTTTAGGATCTGGAATGCATTGCCTGAGAGTGTGGTGGAGGCAGATTCAGTGAGTGTTTAGGATCTGGAATGCACTGTCTGAGAGTGTGATGGAGGCAGATTCAGTGAGTGTTTAGGATCTGGAATGCACTGTCTGAGAGTGTGGTGGAGGCAGATTCAGTGAGTGTTTAGGATCTGGAATGCACTGTCTGAGAGTGTGGTGGAGGCAGATTCAGTGAGTGTTTAGGATCTGGAATGCATTGCCTGAGAGTGTGGTGGAGGCAGATTCAGTGAGTGTTTAGGATCTGGAATGCACTGCCGGAGAGGGTGGTGGAGGCAGATTCAGTGACTGTTTAGGATCTGGAATGCACTGCCTGAGAGTGTGGTGAAGGCAGATTCAGTGAGTGTTTAGGATCTGGAATGCACTGTCTGAGAGTGTGGTGAAGGCAGATTCAGTGAGTGTTTAGGATCTGGAATGCACTGTCTGAGAGTGTGGTGGAGACAGATTCAGTGAGTGTTTAGGATCTGGAATGCACTGTCTGAGAGTGTGGTGGAGGCAGATTCAGTGAGTGTTTCGGATCTGGAATGCACTGTCTGAGAGTGTGGTGGAGGCAGATTCTGTGAGTGTTTAGGATCTGGAATGCACTGTCTGAGAGTGTGATGGAGGCAGATTCAGTGAGTGTTTAGGATCTGGAATGCACTGTCTGAGAGTGTGGTGGAGGCAGATTCAGTGAGTGTTTAGGATCTGGAATGCACTGTCTGAGAGTGTGGTGGAGGCAGATTCAGTGAGTGTTTCGGATCTGGAATGCACTGTCTGAGAGTGTGGTGGAGGCAGATTCTGTGAGTGTTTAGGATCTGGAATGCACTGTCTGAGAGTGTGATGGAGGCAGATGCAGTGAGTGTTTCGGATCTGGAATGCACTGTCTGAGAGTGTGGTGGAGGCAGATTCAGTGTGTGTTTAGGATCTGGAATGCACTGTCTGAGAGTGTGGTGGAGGCAGATTCAGTGAGTGTTTAGGATCTGGAATGCACTGTCTGAGAGTGTGGTGGAGGCAGATTCAGTGAGTGTTTAGGATCTGGAATGCATTGCCTGAGAGTGTGGTGGAGGCAGATTCAGTGAGTGTTTAGGATCTGGAATGCACTGCTGGAGAGGGTGGTGGAGGCAGATTCAGTGACTGTTTAGGATCTGGAATGCACTGCCTGAGAGTGTGGTGAAGGCAGATTCAGTGAGTGTTTAGGATCTGGAATGCACTGTCTGAGAGTGTGGTTAAGGCAGATTCAGTGAGTGTTTAGGATCTGGAATGCACTGCCTGACAGTGTGGTGGAGACAGATTCAGTGAGTGTTTAGGATCTGGAATGCACTGTCTGAGAGTGTGGTGGAGACAGATTCAGTGAGTGTTTAGGATCTGGAATGCACTGTCTGAGAGTGTGGTGGAGACAGATTCAGTGAGTGTTTAGGATGTGAATGAACTGTCTGAGAGTGTGGTGGAGGCAGATTCAGTGAGTGTTTAGGATTTGGAATGCACTGCCGGAGAGTGTGGTGGAGGCAGATTCAGTGTGTGTTTAGGATCTGGAATGCACTGTCTGAGAGTGTGGTGGAGGCAGATTCAGTGAGTGTTTAGGATCTGGAATGCACTGTCTGAGAGTGTGGTGGAGGCAGATTCAGTGAGTGTTTAGGATCTGGAATGCACTGCCTGAGAGTGTTGTCGAGGCAGATTCAGTGACTGTTTATGATCTGAAATGCACTGCCTGTGAGTGTGGTGGAGGCAGATTCACTGAGTGTTTAGGATCTGGAATGCACTGTCTGAGAGTGTGGTGGAGGCAGATTCAGTGAGTGTTTCGGATCTGGCATGAACTGCCTGAGCGTGTGGTGGAGGCAGATTCTGTGAGTGTTTAGGATCTGGAAGGCACTGTCTGAGAGTGTGGTGGAGGCAGATTCAGTGAGTGTTTAGGATCTGGGATGCACTGTCTGAGAGTGTGGTGGAGGCAGATTCAGTGAGTGTTTAGGATGTGAATGAACTGTCTGAGAGTGTGGTGGAGGCAGATTCTGTGAGTGTTTAGGATCTGGAATGCACTGTCTGAGAGTGTGATGGAGGGAGATTCAGTGAGTGTTTAGGATCTGGAATGCACTGTCTGAGAGTGTGGTGGAGGCAGATTCAGTGAGTGTTTAGGATCTGGAAAGCACTGTCTGAGAGTGTGGTGGAGGCAGATTCAGTGAGTGTTTCGGATCTGGAATGCACTCTCTGAGAGTGTTGTGGAGGCAGATTCAGTGAGTGTTTAGGATCTGGAATGCACTGTCTGAGAGTGTGATGGAGGCAGATTCAGTGAGTGTTTAGGATCTGGAATGCACTGCCTGAGATTGTGGTGGAGGCAGATTCAGTGAGTGTTTAGGATCTGGAATGCACTGTCTGAGAGTATGGTGGAGACAGATTCAGTGAGTGTTTAGGATGTGGAATGCACTGTCTGAGAGTGTGGTGGAGGCAGATTCAGTGAGTGTTTAGGATCTGGAATGCACTGTCTGAGAGTGTGGTGGAGGCAGATTCAGTGGGTGTTTAGGATCTGGAATGCACTGTCTGATTGTGTGGTGGAGGCAGATTCAGTGAGTGTTTAGGAAGTGAATGAACTGTCTGAGAATGTGGTGGAGGCAGATTCAGTGGCTGATTAGGATCTGGAATGCAATGTCTGAGAGTGTGGTGGAGGCAGATTCAGTGGGTGTTTAGGATCTGGAATGCACTGTCTGAGAGTGTGGTGGAGGCAGATTCAGTGAGTGTTCAGGATCTGGAATGCACTGTCTGAGAGTGTGGTGGAGGAAGATTCAGTGAGCGTTTAGGATCTGGAATGCACTGTCTGAGAGTGTGGTGGAGGCAGATTCAGTGTGTGTTTAGGATCTGGAATGCACTGTCTGATAGTGTGGTGGAGGCAGATTCAGTGAGTGTTTAGGAAGTGAATGAACTGTCTGAGAGTGTGGTGGAGGCAGATTCAGTGGCTGTTTAGGATCTGGAATGCAATGTCTGAGAGTGTGGTGGAGGCAGATTCAGTGGGTGTTTAGGATCTGGAATGAACTGTCTGAGAGTGTGGTGGAGGCAGATTCAGTGAGTGTTTAGGATGTGGAATGCACTGTCTGAGAGTGTGGTGGAGGCAGATTCAGTGGGTGTTTAGGATCTGGAATGCACTGTCTGAGAGTGTGGTGCAGGCAGATTCAGTGGGTGTTTGGGATCTGGAATGCATTGTCTGAGAGTGTGGTGGAGGCAGATTCAGTGAGTGTTTAGGATGTGGAATGCACTGTCTGAGAGTGTGGTGGAGGCAGATTCAGTGGGTATTTAGGATCTGGAATGCACTGTCTGAGAGTGTGGTGGAGGCAGATTCAGCGAGTGTTTAGGATCTGGAATGCTCTGTCTGATAGTGTGGTGGAGGCAGATTCAGTGAGTGTTCAGGATCTGGAATGCACTGTCTGATAGTGTGGTGGAGGCAGATTCAGTGAGTGTTCGGATCTGGAATGCACTGCCGGAGAGTGTGGTGGAGGCAGATTCAGTGAGTGTTTAGGATCTGGAATGCACTGTCTGATACTGAGGTGGAGGCAGATTCAGTGAGTGTTCAGGATCTGGAATGCACTGCCGGAGAGTGTGGTGGAGGCAGATTCAGTGAGTGTTTAGGATCTGGAATGCACTGTCTGAGAGTGTGGCGGAGGCAGATTCAGTGGGTGTTCAGGATCTGGAATGCATTGCCTGAGAGTGTGGTGGAGGCAGATTCAGTGAGTGTTTAGGATCTGGAATGCACAGCCGGAGAGGGTGGAGGAGGCAGATTCAGTGAGTGTTTAGGATCTGGAATGCACTGCCTGAGAGTGTGGTGAAGGCAGATTCAGTGAGTGTTTAGGATCTGGAATGCACTGTCTGAGAGTGTGGTGAAGGCAGATTCAGTGAGTGTTTAGGATCTGGAATGCACTGTCTGAGAGTGTGGTGGAGACAGATTCAGTGAGTGTTTAGGATCTGGAATGCACTGTCTGAGAGTGTGGTGGAGACAGATTCAGTGAGTGTTTAGGATCTGGAATGCACTGTCTGAGAGTGTGGTGGAGGCAGATTCAGTGGGTGTTTAGGATCTGGAATGCACTGTCTGCGAGTGTGGTGGAGGCAGATTCAGTGAGTGTTTAGGATGTGGAATGCACTGTCTGAGAGTGTAGTGGAGGCAGATTCAGTGAGTGTTTAGGATCTGGAATGCACTGTCTGAGAGTGTGGTGGAGGCAGATTCAGTGAGTGTTTTGGATCTGGATTGCACTGTCTGAGAGTATGGTGGAGGCAGATTCAGTGAGTGTTTAGGATCTGGAATGAACTGCTTGAGATTGTGGTGGAGGCAGATTCAGTGAGTATTTAGGATCTGGAATGCACTGTCTGAGAGTATGGTGGAGACAGATTCAGCGAGTGTTTAGGATCTGGAATGCACTGTCTGAGAGTGTGGTGGAGGCAGATTCAGTGAGTGTTTAGGATGTGGAATGCACTGTCTGAGAGTGTAGTGGAGGCAGATTCAGTGAGTGTTTAGGATCTGGAATGCACTGTCTGAGAGTGTGGTGGAGGCAGATTCAGTGAGTGTTTAGGATCTGGAATGCACTGTCTGAGAGTGTGGTGGAGGCAGATTCAGTGAGTGTTTAGGATCTGGAATGCACTGTCTGAGAATGTGGTGGAGGCAGATTCAGTGGCTGATTAGGATCTGGAATGCAATGTCTGAGAGTGTGGTGGAGGCAGATTCAGTGGGTGTTTAGGATCTGGAATGCACTGTCTGAGAGTTTGGTGGAGGCAGATTCAGTGAGTGTTCAGGATCTGGAATGCACTGTCTGAGAGTGTGGTGGAGGAAGATTCAGTGAGCGTTTAGGATCTGGAATGCACTGTCTGAGAGTGTGGTGGAGGCAGATTCAGTGAGTGTTTAGGAAGTGAATGAACTGTCTGAGAGTGTGGTGGAGGCAGATTCAGTGGCTGTTTAGGATCTGGAATGCAATGTCTGAGAGTGTGGTGGAGGCAGATTCAGTGGGTGTTTAGGATCTGGAATGAACTGTCTGAGAGTGTGGTGGAGGCAGATTCAGTGAGTGTTTAGGATGTGGAATGCACTGCCTGAGAGTGTGGTGGAGGCAGATTCAGTGGGTGTTTAGGATCTGGAATGCACTGTCTGAGAGTGTGGTGCAGGCAGATTCAGTGGGTGTTTGGGATCTGGAATGCATTGTCTGAGAGTGTGGTGGAGGCAGATTCAGTGAGTGTTTAGGATGTGGAATGCACTGTCTGAGAGTGTGGTGGAGGCAGATTCAGTGGGTATTTAGGATCTGGAATGCACTGTCTGAGAGTGTGGTGGAGGCAGATTCAGCGAGTGTTTAGGATCTGGAATGCACTGTCTGATAGTGTGGTGGAGGCAGATTCAGTGAGTGTTCAGGATCTGGAATGCACTCCCGGAGAGTGTGGTGGAGGCAGATTCAGTGAGTGTTCAGGATCTGGAATGCACTGCCGGAGAGTGTGGTGGAGGCAGATTCAGTGAGTGTTTAGGATGTGGAATGCACTGTCTGATAGTGAGGTGGAGGCAGATTCAGTGAGTGTTCAGGATCTGGAATGCACTGCCGGAGAGTGTGGTGGAGGCAGATTCAGTGAGTGTTTAGGATCTGGAATGCACTGTCTGAGAGTGTGGCGGAGGCAGATTCAGTGGGTGTTCAGGATCTGGAATGCATTGCCTGAGAGTGTGGTGGAGGCAGATTCAGTGAGTGTTTAGGATCTGGAATGCACAGCCGGAGAGGGTGGAGGAGGCAGATTCAGTGAGTGTTTAGGATCTGGAATGCACTGCCTGAGAGTGTGGTGAAGGCAGATTCAGTGAGTGTTTAGGATCTGGAATGCACTGTCTGAGAGTGTGGTGAAGGCAGATTCAGTGAGTGTTTAGGATCTGGAATGCACTGTCTGAGAGTGTGGTGGAGACAGATTCAGTGAGTGTTTAGGATCTGGAATGCACTGTCTGAGAGTGTGGTGGAGACAGATTCAGTGAGTGTTTAGGATCTGGAATGCACTGTCTGAGAGTGTGGTGGAGACAGATTCAGTGAGTGTTTAGGATGTAAATGAACTGTCTGAGAGTGTGGTGGAGGCAGATTCAGTGAGTGTTTAGGATTTGGAATGCACTGCCGGAGAGTGTGGTGGAGGCAGATTCAGTGGGTGTTTAGGATCTGGAATGCACTGCCTGAGAGTGTGGTGGAGGCAGATTCAGTGAGTGTTTAGGATCTGGAATGCACTGTCTGAGAGTGTGGTGGAGGCAGATTCAGTGAGTGTTTAGGATCTGGAATGCACTGCCTGAGAGTGTTGTCGAGGCAGATTCAGTGACTGTTTATGATCTGAAATGCACTGCCTGTGAGTGTGGTGGAGGCAGATTCACTGAGTGTTTAGGATCTGGAATGCACTGTCTGAGAGTGTGGTGGAGGCAGATTCACTGAGTGTTTAGAATCTGGAATGAACTGCCTGAGAGTGTGGTGGAGGCAGATTCACTGAGTGTTTAGAATCTGGAATGAACTGCCTGAGAGAGTGGTGGAGGCAGATTCAGTGAGTGTTTCGGATCTGGCATGAACTGCCTGAGCGTGTGGTGGAGGCAGATTCAGTGAGTGTTTAGGATCTGGAATGCACTGTCTGAGAGTGTGGTGGAGGCAGATTCAGTGAGTGTTTAGGATCTGGAATGCACTGTCTGAGAGTGTGGTGGAGGCAGATTCAGTGAGTGTTTAGGATGTGAATGAAATGTCTGAGAGTGTGGTGGAGGCAGATTCAGTGAGTGTTTAGGATCTGGAATGCACTGTCTGAGTGTGTTGTCGAGGCAGATTCAGTGACTGTTTATGATCTGGAATGCACTGCCTGAGAGTGTGGTGGAGGCAGATTCAGTGAGTGTTTAGGATGTGAATCAAATGTCTGAGGGTGTGGTGGAGGCAGATTCAGTGAGTGTTTAGGATCTGGAATGCACTGTCTGAGAGTGTGGTGGAGGCAGATTCAGTGAGTGTTTAGGATCTGGAATGCACTGTCTGAGAGTGTGGTGGAGACAGATTCAGTGAGTGTTTAGAATCTGGAATGAACTGCCTGAGAGTGTGGTGGAGGCAGATTCAGTGAGTGTTTCGGATCTGGAATGAACTGCCTGAGCGTGTGGTGGAGGCAGATTCAGTGAGTGTTTAGGAAGTGAATGAACTGTCTGAGAGTGTGGTGGAGGCAGATTCAGTGAGTGTTTAGGATCTGGAATGCACTGTCTGAGAGTGTGGTGGAGGCAGATTCAGTGAGTGTTTAGGATCTGGAATGCACTGTCTGAGAGTGTGGTGGAGGCAGATTCAGTGAGTGTTTCGGATCTGGAATGCACTATCTGAGAGTGTGGTGGAGGCAGATTCTGTGAGTGTTTAGGATCTGGAATGCACTGTCTGAGAGTGTGGTGGAGGCAGATTCAGTGGGTGTTTAGGATCTGGAATGCACTGTCTGAGAGTGTGGTGGAGGCAGATTCAGTGGGTGTTTAGGATCTGGAATACACTGTCTGAGAATGTGGTGGAGGCAGATTCAGTGAGTGTTTAGGATCTGGAATGCACTGTCTGAGAGTGTGGTGGAGGCAGATTCAGTGTGTGTTTAGGATCTGGAATGCACTGTCTGAGAGTGTGGTGGAGACAGATTCAGTGAGTGTTTAGGATCTGGAATGCTCTGTCTGAGAGTGTGGTGGAGACAGATTCAGTGAGTGTTTAGGATGTAAATGAACTGTCTGAGAGTGTGGTGGAGGCAGATTCAGTGAGTGTTTAGGATTTGGAATGCACTGCCGGAGAGTGTGGTGGAGGCAGATTCAGTGGGTGTTTAGGATCTGGAATGCACTGCCTGAGAGTGTGGTGGAGGCAGATTCAGTGAGTGTTTAGGATCTGGAATGCACTGTCTGAGAGTGTGGTGGAGGCAGATTCAGTGAGTGTTTAGGATCTGGAATGCACTGCCTGAGAGTGTTGTCGAGGCAGATTCAGTGACTGTTTATGATCTGAAATGCACTGCCTGTGAGTGTGGTGGAGGCAGATTCACTGAGTGTTTAGGATCTGGAATGCACTGTCTGAGAGTGTGGTGGAGGCAGATTCACTGAGTGTTTAGAATCTGGAATGAACTGCCTGAGAGTGTGGTGGAGGCAGATTCACTGAGTGTTTAGAATCTGGAATGAACTGCCTGAGAGTGTGGTGGAGGCAGATTCAGTTAGTGTTTCGGATCTGGCATGAACTGCCTGAGCGTGTGGTGGAGGCAGATTCAGTGAGTGTTTAGGATCTGGAATGCACTGTCTGAGAGTGTGGTGGAGGCAGATTCAGTGAGTGTTTAGGATCTGGAATGCACTGTCTGAGAGTGTGGTGGAGGCAGATTCAGTGAGTGTTTAGGATGTGAATGAAATGTCTGAGAGTGTGGTGGAGGCAGATTCAGTGAGTGTTTAGGATCTGGAATGCACTGTCTGAGTGTGTTGTCGAGGCAGATTCAGTGACTGTTTATGATCTGGAATGCACTGCCTGAGAGTGTGGTGGAGGCAGATTCAGTGAGTGTTTAGGATCTGGAATGCACTGTCTGAGAGTGTGGTGGAGGCAGATTCAGTGAGTGTTTAGGATCTGGAATGCACTGTCTGAGAGTGTGGTGGAGACAGATTCAGTGAGTGTTTAGAATCTGGAATGAACTGCCTGAGAGTGTGGTGGAGGCAGATTCAGTGAGTGTTTCGGATCTGGAATGAACTGCCTGAGCGTGTGGTGGAGGCAGATTCAGTGAGTGTTTAGGAAGTGAATGAACTGTCTGAGAGTGTGGTGGAGGCAGATTCAGTGAGTGTTTAGGATCTGGAATGCATTGTCTGAGAGTGTGGTGGAGGCAGATTCAGTGAGTGTTTAGGATCTGGAATGCACTGTCTGAGAGTGTGGTGGAGGCAGATTCAGTGAGTGTTTCGGATCTGGAATGCACTATCTGAGAGTGTGGTGGAGGCAGATTCAGTGGGTGTTTAGGATCTGGAATGCACTGTCTGAGAGTGTGGTGGAGGCAGATTCAGTGGGTGTTTAGGATCTGGAATGCACTGTCTGAGAATGTGGTGGTGGCAGATTCAGTGAGTGTTTAGGATCTGGAATGCACTGTCTGAGAGTGTGGTGGAGGCAGATTCAGTGAGTCTTTAGGATCTGGAATGCACTGTCTGAGAGTGTGGTGGAGGCAGATTCAGTGTGTGTTTAGGATCTGGAATGCACTGTCTGAGAGTGTGGTGGAGGCAGATTCAGTGACTGTTTAGTATCTGGAATGCACTGTCTGAGAGTCTGGTGGAGGCAGATTCAGTGAGTGTTTAGGAAGTGAATGAACTGTCTGAGAGTGTGGTGGAGGCAGATTCAGTGGGTGTTTAGGATCTGGAATGCACTGTCTGAGAGTGTGGTGGAGGCAGATTCAGTGGGTGTTTAGATTCTGGAATGCACTGTCTGAGAGTTTGGTGGAGGCAGTTTCAGTGAGTGTTTAGGATCTGGACTGCACTGTCTGAGAGTGTGGTGGAGGCAGATTCAGTGAGTGTTCAGGATCTGGAATGCACTGTCTGAGAGTGTGGTGGAGGCAGATTCAGTGGGTGTTTAGGATCTGGAATGCACTGCCTGAGCGTGTGGTGGAGGCAGATTCAGTGAGTGTTCAGGATGTGAATGAACTGTCTGAGAGTGTGGTGGAGGCAGATTCAGTGACTGTTTATGATCTGGAATGCACTGAATGAGAGTGTGGTGGAGGAAGATTCAGTGAGTTTTTAGGATCTGGAATGCACTGTCTGAGAGTGTGGTGGAGGCAGATTCAGTGAGTGTTTAGGATCTGGAATGCACTGTCTGAGAGTGTGGTGGAGACAGATTCAGTGAGTGTTTAGAATCTGGAATGAACTGCCTGAGAGTGTGGTGGAGGCAGATTCAGTGAGTGTTTCGGATCTGGAATGAACTGCCTGAGCGTGTGGTGGAGGCAGATTCAGTGAGTGTTTATGAAGTGAATGAACTGTCTGAGAGTGTGGTGGAGGCAGATTCAGTGAGTGTTTAGGATCTGGAATGCACTGTCTGAGAGTGTGGTGGAGGCAGATTCAGTGAGTGTTTAGGATCTGGAATGCACTGTCTGAGAGTGTGGTGGAGGCAGATTCTGTGAGTGTTTAGGATCTGGAATGCACTGTCTGAGAGTGTGGTGGAGGCAGATTCAGTGGGTGTTTAGGATCTGGAATGCACTGTCTGAGAGTGTGGTGGAGGCAGATTCAGTGGGTGTTTAGGATCTGGAATGCACTGTCTGAGAATGTGGTGGAGGCAGATTCAGTGAGTGTTTCGGATCTGGAATGCACTATCTGAGAGTGTGGTGGAGGCAGATTCTGTGAGTGTTTAGGATCTGGAATGCACTGTCTGAGAGTGTGGTGGAGGCAGATTCAGTGAGTGTTTCGGATCTGGAATGCACTATCTGAGAGTGTGGTGGAGGCAGATTCTGTGAGTGTTTAGGATCTGGAATGCACTGTCTGAGAGTGTGGTGGAGGCAGATTCAGTGAGTGTTTAGGATCTGGAATGCACTGTCTGAGAGTGTGGTGGAGGCAGATTCAGTGAGTGTTTCGGATCTGGAATGCACTATCTGAGAGTGTGGTGGAGGCAGATTCTGTGAGTGTTTAGGATCTGGAATGCACTGTCTGAGAGTGTGGTGGAGGCAGATTCAGTGGGTGTTTAGGATCTGGAATGCACTGTCTGAGAGTGTGGTGGAGGCAGATTCAGTGGGTGTTTAGGATCTGGAATGCACTGTCTGAGAATGTGGTGGAGGCAGATTCAGTGAGTGTTTAGGATCTGGAATGCACTGTCTGAGAGTGTGGTGGAGGCAGATTCAGTGAGTCTTTAGGATCTGGAATGCACTGTCTGAGAGTGTGGTGGAGGCAGATTCAGTGTGTGTTTAGGATCTGGAATGCACTGTCTGAGAGTGTGGTGGAGGCAGATTCAGTGAGTGTTTAGTATCTGGAATGCACTGTCTGAGAGTCTGGTGGAGGCAGATTCAGTGAGTGTTTAGGAAGTGAATGAACTGTCTGAGAGTGTGGTGGAGGCAGATTCAGTGGGTGTTTAGGATCTGGAATGCACTGTCTGAGAGTGTGGTGGAGGCAGATTCAGTGGGTGTTAAGATTCTGGAATGCACTGTCTGAGAGTTTGGTGGAGGCAGTTTCAGTGAGTGTTTAGGATCTGGACTGCACTGTCTGAGAGTGTGGTGGAGGCAGATTCAGTGAGTGTTTAGGATCTGGAATGCACTGTCTGAGAGTGTGGTGGAGGCAGATTCAGTGGGTGTTTAGGATCTGGAATGCACTGTCTGAGAGTGTGGTGGAGGGAGATTCAGTGAGTGTTTGGGATCTGGAATGCACTGTCTGAGAGTGTGGTGGAGTCAGATTCAGTGAGTGTTTAGGATCTGGAATGCACTGCCTGAGACTGTGGTGAAGGCAGATTCAGTGGGTGTTTAGGATGTGAATGAACTGTCTGAGCGTGTGGTGGAGGCAGATTCAGTGAGTGTTTAGGATCTGGAATGCACTGCCAGAGAGTGTGTTGGAGGCAGATTCAGTGAGTGTTTAGGATCTGGAATGCACTGCCTGAGATTGTGGTGGAGGCAGATTCAGTGAGTGTTTGGGATCTAGAATGCACTGTCTGAGAGTGTGGTGGAGACAGATTAAGTGAGTGTTTAGGATCTGGAATGCACTGCCTGAGAGTGTGGTGGAGACAGATTCAGTGAGTGTTTAGGATCTGGAATGCACTGCCTGAGAGTGTAGTGTAGACAGATTCAGTGAGTGTTTAGGATCTGGAATGCACTGCCTGAGAGTGTGGTGTAGACAGATTCAGTGAGTGTTTAGGATGTGAATGAACTGTCTGAGAGTGTGGTGGAGGCAGATTCAGTGAGTGTTTAGGAGCTGGAATGCACTGTCTGAGAGTGTGGTGGAGGCAGATTCAGTGAGTGTTTAGGATCTGGAATGCACTGTCTGAGAGTGTGGTGGAGGCAGATTCAGTGGGTGTTTAGGATCTGGAATGCACTGTCTGAGAGTTTGGTGGAGGCAGTTTCAGTGAGTGTTTAGGATCTGGACTGCACTGTCTGAGAGTGTGGTGGAGGCAGATTCAGTGAGTGTTTAGGATCTGGAATGCACTGTCTGAGAGTGTGGTGGAGGCAGATTCAGTGGGTGTTTAGGATCTGGAATGCACTGTCTGAGAGTGTGGTGGAGGGAGATTCAGTGAGTGTTTGGGATCTGGAATGCACTGTCTGAGAGTGTGGTGGAGTCAGATTCAGTGAGTGTTTAGGATCTGGAATGCACTGCCTGAGACTGTGGTGAAGGCAGATTCAGTGGGTGTTTAGGATGTGAATGAACTGTCTGAGCGTGTGGTGGAGGCAGATTCAGTGAGTGTTTAGGATCTGGAATGCACTGCCAGAGAGTGTGTTGGAGGCAGATTCAGTGAGTGTTTAGGATCTGGAATGCACTGCCTGAGATTGTGGTGGAGGCAGATTCAGTGAGTGTTTGGGATCTAGAATGCACTGTCTGAGAGTGTGGTGGAGACAGATTAAGTGAGTGTTTAGGATCTGGAATGCACTGCCTGAGAGTGTGGTGGAGGCAGATTCAGTGGGTGTTTAGGATCTGGAATGCACTGTCTGAGAATGTGGTGGAGGCAGATTCAGTGAGTGTTTAGGATCTGGAATGCACTGTCTGAGAGTGTGGTGGAGGCAGATTCAGTGAGTCTTTAGGATCTGGAATGCACTGTCTGAGAGTGTGGTGGAGGCAGATTCAGTGTGTGTTTAGGATCTGGAATGCACTGTCTGAGAGTGTGGTGGAGGCAGATTCAGTGAGTGTTTAGTATCTGGAATGCACTGTCTGAGAGTCTGGTGGAGGCAGATTCAGTGAGTGTTTAGGAAGTGAATGAACTGTCTGAGAGTGTGGTGGAGGCAGATTCAGTGGGTGTTTAGGATCTGGAATGCACTGTCTGAGAGTGTGGTGGAGGCAGATTCAGTGGGTGTTAAGATTCTGGAATGCACTGTCTGAGAGTTTGGTGGAGGCAGTTTCAGTGAGTGTTTAGGATCTGGACTGCACTGTCTGAGAGTGTGGTGGAGGCAGATTCAGTGAGTGTTTAGGATCTGGAATGCACTGTCTGAGAGTGTGGTGGAGGCAGATTCAGTGGGTGTTTAGGATCTGGAATGCACTGTCTGAGAGTGTGGTGGAGGGAGATTCAGTGAGTGTTTGGGATCTGGAATGCACTGTCTGAGAGTGTGGTGGAGTCAGATTCAGTGAGTGTTTAGGATCTGGAATGCACTGCCTGAGACTGTGGTGAAGGCAGATTCAGTGGGTGTTTAGGATGTGAATGAACTGTCTGAGCGTGTGGTGGAGGCAGATTCAGTGAGTGTTTAGGATCTGGAATGCACTGCCAGAGAGTGTGTTGGAGGCAGATTCAGTGAGTGTTTAGGATCTGGAATGCACTGCCTGAGATTGTGGTGGAGGCAGATTCAGTGAGTGTTTGGGATCTAGAATGCACTGTCTGAGAGTGTGGTGGAGACAGATTAAGTGAGTGTTTAGGATCTGGAATGCACTGCCTGAGAGTGTGGTGGAGACAGATTCAGTGAGTGTTTAGGATCTGGAATGCACTGCCTGAGAGTGTAGTGTAGACAGATTCAGTGAGTGTTTAGGATCTGGAATGCACTGCCTGAGAGTGTGGTGTAGACAGATTCAGTGAGTGTTTAGGATGTGAATGAACTGTCTGAGAGTGTGGTGGAGGCAGATTCAGTGAGTGTTTAGGAGCTGGAATGCACTGTCTGAGAGTGTGGTGGAGGCAGATTCAGTGAGTGTTTAGGATCTGGAATGCACTGTCTGAGAGTGTGGTGGAGGCAGATTCAGTGGGTGTTTAGGATCTGGAATGCACTGTCTGAGAGTTTGGTGGAGGCAGTTTCAGTGAGTGTTTAGGATCTGGACTGCACTGTCTGAGAGTGTGGTGGAGGCAGATTCAGTGAGTGTTTAGGATCTGGAATGCACTGTCTGAGAGTGTGGTGGAGGCAGATTCAGTGGGTGTTTAGGATCTGGAATGCACTGTCTGAGAGTGTGGTGGAGGGAGATTCAGTGAGTGTTTGGGATCTGGAATGCACTGTCTGAGAGTGTGGTGGAGTCAGATTCAGTGAGTGTTTAGGATCTGGAATGCACTGCCTGAGACTGTGGTGAAGGCAGATTCAGTGGGTGTTTAGGATGTGAATGAACTGTCTGAGCGTGTGGTGGAGGCAGATTCAGTGAGTGTTTAGGATCTGGAATGCACTGCCAGAGAGTGTGTTGGAGGCAGATTCAGTGAGTGTTTAGGATCTGGAATGCACTGCCTGAGATTGTGGTGGAGGCAGATTCAGTGAGTGTTTGGGATCTAGAATGCACTGTCTGAGAGTGTGGTGGAGACAGATTAAGTGAGTGTTTAGGATCTGGAATGCACTGCCTGAGAGTGTGGTGGAGACAGATTCAGTGAGTGTTTAGGATCTGGAATGCACTGCCTGAGAGTGTAGTGTAGACAGATTCAGTGAGTGTTTAGGATCTGGAATGCACTGCCTGAGAGTGTGGTGTAGACAGATTCAGTGAGTGTTTAGGATGTGAATGAACTGTCTGAGAGTGTGGTGGAGGCAGATTCAGTGAGTGTTTAGGAGCTGGAATGCACTGCCTGAGAGTGTGGTGGAGACAGATTCAGTGAGTGTTTAGGATGTGAATGAACTGTCAGAGTGTGGTGGAGGCAGATTCACTGAGTGTTTAGGATCCAAAATGCACTGTCTGAGAGTGTGGTGGAGGCTGATTCAGTGAGTGTTTAGGATCTGGAATGCACTGCCTGACAGTGTGGTGGAGGCAGATTCAGTGAGTGTTTAGGATCTGGAATGCACTGTCTGAGAGTGTGGTGGAGGCAGATTCAGTGAGTGTTTAGGATCTGGAATGCACTGCCTGAGATTGTGGTGGAGGCAGATTCAGTGATTGATTAGGATCTGGAATGCATTGTCTGAGAGTGTGGTGGAGGCAGATTCAGTGAGTGTTTAGGATCTGGAATGCACTGCCTGAGATTGTGGTGGAGGCAGATTCAGTGAGTGTTTAGCATCTGGAATGCACTGTCTGAGAGTATGGTGGAGACAGATTCAGCGAGTGTTTAGGATCTGGAATGCACTGTCTGAGAGTATGGTGGAGACAGATTCAGTGAGTGTTTAGGATCTGGAATGCACTGTCTGAGAGTGTGGTGGAGGCAGATTCAGTGAGTGTTTAGGATCTGGAATGCACTGCCTGAGATTGTGGTGGAGGCAGATTCAGTGAGTGTTTAGGATCTAGAATGCACTGTCTGAGAGTGTGGTGGAGACAGATTCAGTGAGTGTTTAGGATCTGGAATGCACTGCCTGAGAGTGTGGTGGAGACAGATTCAGTGAGTGTTTAGGATCTGGAATGCACTGCCTGAGAGTGTAGTGTAGACAGATTCAGTGAGTGTTTAGGATCTGGAATGCACTGCCTGAGAGTGTGGTGTAGACAGATTCAGTGAGTGTTTAGGATGTGAATGAACTGTCTGAGAGTGTGGTGGAGGCAGATTCAGTGAGTGTTTAGGATCTGGAATGCACTGCCTGAGAGTGTGGTGGAGACAGATTCAGTGAGTGTTTAGGATGTGAATGAACTGTCAGAGTGTGGTGGAGGCAGATTCAGTGAGTGTTTAGGATCCAGAATGCACTGTCTGAGAGTGTGGTGGAGGCTGATTCAGTGAGTGTTTAGGATCTGGAATGCACTGCCTGACAGTGTGGTGGAGGCAGATTCAGTGAGTGTTTAGGATCTGGAATGCACATGCTGAGAGTGTGGTGGAGGCAGATTCAGTGAGTGTTTAGGATCTGGAATGCACTGCCTGAGATTGTGGTGGAGGCAGATTCAGTGAGTGTTTAGGATCTGGAATGCATTGTCTGAGAGTGTGGTGGAGGCAGATTCAGTGAGTGTTTAGGATCTGGAATGCACTGCCTGAGATTGTGGTGGAGGCAGATTCAGTGAGTGTTTAGGATCTGGAATGCACTGTCTGAGAGGATGGTGGAGACAGATTCAGCGAGTGTTTAGGATCTGGAATGCACTGTCTGAGAGTATGGTGGAGACAGATTCAGCGAGTGTTTAGGATCTGGAATGCACTGCCTGAGATTGTGGTGGAGGCAGATTCAGTGAGTGTTTAGGATCTGGAATGCACTGTCTGAGAGTATGGTGGAGACAGATTCAGCGAGTGTTTAGGATCTGGAATGCACTGTCTGAGAGTATGGTGGAGACAGATTCAGCGAGTGTTTAGGATCTGGAATGCACTGTCTGAGAGTATGGTGGAGACAGATTCAGTGAGTGTGTAGGATCTGGAATGCACTGTCTGAGAGTGTGGTGGAGGCAGATTCAGTGGGTGATTAGGATCTGGAATGCACTGCCTGACAGTGTGGTGGAGGCAGATTCAGTGAGTGTTTAGGATCTGGAATGCACTGCCTGAGATTGTGGTGGAGGGAGATTCAGTGAGTGTTTAGGATCTAGAATGCACTGTCTGAGAGTGTGGTGGAGACAGATTCAGTGAGTGTTTAGGATCTGGAATGCACTGCCTGAGAGTGTGGTGGAGACAGATTCAGTGAGTGTTTAGGATCTGGAATGCACTGCCTGAGAGTGTAGTGTAGACAGATTCAGTGAGTGTTTAGGATCTGGAATGCACTGCCTGAGAGTGTGGTGTAGACAGATTCAGTGAGTGTTTAGGATGTGAATGAACTGTCTGAGAGTGTGGTGGAGGCAGATTCAGTGAGTGTTTAGGATCTGGAATGCACTGCCTGAGAGTGTGGTGGAGACAGATTCAGTGAGTGTTTAGGATGTGAATGAACTGTCAGAGTGTGGTGGAGGCAGATTCAGTGAGTGTTTAGGATCCAGAATGCACTGTCTGAGAGTGTGGTGGAGGCTGATTCAGTGAGTGTTTAGGATCTGGAATGCACTGCCTGTCAGTCTAGTGGAGGCAGATTCAGTGAGTGTTTAGGATCTGGAATGCACTGTCTGAGAGTGTGGTGGAGGCAGATTCAGTGAGTGTTTAGGATCTGGAATGCACTGCCTGAGATTGTGGTGGAGGCAGATTCAGTGAGTGTTTAGGATCTGGAATGCATTGTCTGAGAGTGTGGTGGAGGCAGATTCAGTGAGTGTTTAGGATCTGGAATGCACTGCCTGAGATTGTGGTGGAGGCAGATTCAGTGAGTGTTTAGGATCTGGAATGCACTGTCTGAGAGTATGGTGGAGACAGATTCAGCGAGTGTTTAGGATCTGGAATGCACTGTCTGAGAGTATGGTGGAGACAGATTCAGCGAGTGTTTAGGATCTGGAATGCACTGTCTGAGAGTATGGTGGAGACAGATTCAGTGGGTGATTAGGATCTGGAATGCACTGCCTGACAGTGTGGTGGAAGCAGATTCAGTGAGTGTTTAGGATCTAGAATGCACTGTCTGAGAGTGTGGTGGAGGCTGATTCAGTGAGTGTTTAGGATCTGGAATGCACTGCCTGACAGTGTGGTGGAGGCAGATTCAGTGAGTGTTTAGGATCTGGAATGCACTGTCTGAGAGTGTGGTGGAGGCAGATTCAGTGAGTGTTTAGGATCTGGAATGCACTGCCTGAGATTGTGGTGGAGGCAGATTCAGTGAGTGTTTAGGATCTGGAATGCATTGTCTGAGAGTGTGGTGGAGGCAGATTCAGTGAGTGTTTAGGATCTGGAATGCACTGCCTGAGATTGTGGTGGAGGCAGATTCAGTGAGTGTTTAGGATCTGGAATGCACTGTCTGAGAGTATGGTGGAGACAGATTCAGCGAGTGTTTAGGATCTGGAATGCACTGTCTGAGAGTATGGTGGAGACAGATTCAGCGAGTGTTTAGGATCTGGAATGCACTGTCTGAGAGTATGGTGGAGACAGATTCAGTGGGTGATTAGGATCTGGAATGCACTGCCTGACAGTGTGGTGGAAGCAGATTCAGTGAGTGTTTAGGATCTAGAATGCACTGTCTGAGAGTGTGGTGGAGGCTGATTCAGTGAGTGTTTAGGATCTGGAATGCACTGCCTGACAGTGTGGTGGAGGCAGATTCAGTGAGTGTTTAGGATCTGGAATGCACTGTCTGAGAGTGTGGTGGAGGCAGATTCAGTGAGTGTTTAGGATCTGGAATGCACTGCCTGAGATTGTGGTGGAGGCAGATTCAGTGAGTGTTTAGGATCTGGAATGCATTGTCTGAGAGTGTGGTGGAGGCAGATTCAGTGAGTGTTTAGGATCTGGAATGCACTGCCTGAGATTGTGGTGGAGGCAGATTCAGTGAGTGTTTAGGATCTGGAATGCACTGTCTGAGAGTATGGTGGAGACAGATTCAGCGAGTGTTTAGGATCTGGAATGCACTGTCTGAGAGTGTGGTGGAGGCAGATTCAGCGACTGTTTAGGATCTGGAATGCACTGTCTGAGAGTGTGGTGGAGGCAGATTCAGTGAGTGTTTAGGATCTGGAATGCACTGTCTGAGAGTGTGGTGGAGGCAGATTCGGTGAGTGTTTAGGATCTGGAATGCACTGTCTGAGAGTGTGGTGGAGGCAGATTCAGTGAGTGTTTAGGATCTGGAATGCACTGTCTGAGAGTGTGGTGGAGGCAGATTCGGTGAGTGTTTAGGATCTGGAATGCACTGCCTGAGAGTGTTGTCGAGGCAGATTCAGTGACTGTTTATGATCTGGAATGCACTGCCTGTGAGTGTGGTGGAGGCAGATTCACTGAGTGTTTAGGATCTGGAATGCACTGTCTGAGAGTGTGGTGGAGGCAGATTCAGAGAGTGTTTAGGATCTGGAATGCACTGTCTGAGAGTGTTGTCGAGGCAGATTCAGTGAGTGTTTAGGATCTGGAATGCACTGCCTGAGAGTGTGGTGGAGGCAGATTCAGTGAGTGTTTAGGATCTAGAATGCACTGTCTGAGAGTGTGGTGGAGGCAGATTCAGTGGGTGTTTAGGATCCGGAATGCACTGCCTGAGAGTGTGGTGGAGACAGATTCAGTGAGTGTTTAGGATCTGGAATGCACTGCCTGAGTGTGTTGTCGAGGCAGATTCAGTGAGTGTTTAGGATCTGGAATGCACTGCCTGAGAGTGTGGTGGAGGCAGATTCAGTGAGTGTTTAGGATCTGGAATGCACTGCCTGAGAGTGTGGTGGAGACAGATTCAGTGAGTGTTTAGGATCTGGAATGCACTGCCTGAGAGTGTGGTGTAGACAGATTCAGTGAGTGTTTAGGATCTGGAATGCACTGCCTGAGAGTGTGGTGCAGACAGATTCAGTGAGTGTTTAGGATGTGAATGAACTTTCTGAGAGTGTGGTGGAGGCAGATTCAGTGAGTGTTTAGGATCTGGAATGCACTGCCTGAGATTGTGGTGGAGGCAGATTCAGTGAGTGTTTAGGATCTGGAATGCACTGTCTGAGAGTATGGTGGAGACAGATTCAGCGAGTGTTTAGGATCTGGAATGCACTGTCTGAGAGTGTGGTGGAGGCAGATTCAGCGAGTGTTTAGGATCTGGAATGCACTGTCTGAGAGTGTGGTGGAGGCAGATTCAGTGAGTGTTTAGGATCTGGAATGCACTGTCTGAGAGTGTGGTGGAGGCAGATTCAGTGAGTGTTTAGGATCTGGAATGCACTGCCTGAGATTGTGGTGGAGGCAGATTCAGTGAGTGTTTAGGATCTAGAATGCACTGTCTGAGAGTGTGGTGGAGACAGATTCAGTGAGTGTTTAGGATCTGGAATGCACTGCCTGAGAGTGTGGTGGAGACAGATTCAGTGAGTGTTTAGGATCTGGAATGCACTGCCTGAGAGTGTAGTGTAGACAGATTCAGTGAGTGTTTAGGATGTGAATGAACTGTCTGAGAGTGTGGTGGAGGCAGATTCAGTGAGTGTTTAGGATCTGGAATGCACAGCCTGAGAGTGTGGTGGAGACAGATTCAGTGAGTGTTTAGGATGTGAATGAACTGTCAGAGTGTGGTGGAGGCAGATTCAGTGAGTGTTTAGGATCCAGAATGCACTGTCTGAGAGTGTGGTGGAGGCTGATTCAGTGAGTGTTTAGGATCTGGAATGCACTGCCTGACAGTGTGGTGGAGGCAGATTCAGTGAGTGTTTAGGATCTGGAATGCACTGTCTGAGAGTGTGGTGGAGGCAGATTCAGTGAGTGTTTAGGATCTGGAATGCACTGCCTGAGAGTGTGGTGGAGACAGATTCAGTGAGTGTTTAGGATGTGAATGAACTGTCAGAGTGTGGTGGAGGCAGATTCAGTGAGTGTTTAGGATCTGGAATGCACTGCCTGAGAGTGTGGTGGAGACAGATTCAGTGAGTGTTTAGGATGTGAATGAACTGTCAGAGTGTGGTGGAGGCAGATTCAGTGAGTGTTTAGGATCCAGAATGCACTGTCTGAGAGTGTGGTAGAGGCTGATTCAGTGAGTGTTTAGGATCTGGAATGCACTGCCTGACAGTGTGGTGGAGGCAGATTCAGTGAGTGTTTAGGATCTGGAATGCACTGCCTGAGAGTGTGGTGGAGACAGATTCAGTGAGTGTTTAGGATGTGAATGAACTGTCAGAGTGTGGTGGAGGCACATTCAGTGAGTGTTTAGGATCCAGAATGCACTGTCTGAGAGTGTGGTGGAGGCTGATTCAGTGAGTGTTTAGGATCTGGAATGCAATGCCTGACAGTGTGGTGGAGGCAGATTCAGTGAGTGTTTAGGATCTGGAATGCACTGTCTGAGAGTGTGGTGGAGGCAGATTCAGTGAGTGTTTAGGATCTGGAATGCACTGCCTGAGATTGTGGTGGAGGCAGATTCAGTGAGTGTTTAGGATCTGGAATGCACTGCCTGAGATTGTGGTGGAGGCAGATTCAGTGAGTGTTTAGGATCTGGAATGCACTGTCTGAGAGGATGGTGGAGACAGATTCAGCGAGTGTTTAGGATCTGGAATGCACTGTCTGAGAGTATGGTGGAGACAGATTCAGCGAGTGTTTAGGATCTGGAATGCACTGCCTGAGATTGTGGTGGAGGCAGATTCAGTGGGTGTTTAGGATCTGGAATGCACTGTCTGAGAGTATGGTGGAGACAGATTCAGCGAGTGTTTAGGATCTGGAATGCACTGTCTGAGAGTATGGTGGAGACAGATTCAGCGAGTGTTTAGGATCTGGAATGCACTGTCTGAGAGTATGGTGGAGACAGATTCAGTGAGTGTGTAGGATCTGGAATGCACTGTCTGAGAGTGTGGTGGAGGCAGATTCAGTGGGTGATTAGGATCTGGAATGCACTGCCTGACAGTGTGGTGGAGGCAGATTCAGTGAGTGTTTAGGATCTGGAATGCACTGCCTGAGATTGTGGTGGAGGGAGATTCAGTGAGTGTTTAGGATCTAGAATGCACTGTCTGAGAGTGTGGTGGAGACAGATTCAGTGAGTGTTTAGGATCTGGAATGCACTGCCTGAGAGTGTGGTGGAGACAGATTCAGTGAGTGTTTAGGATCTGGAATGCACTGCCTGAGAGTGTAGTGTAGACAGATTCAGTGAGTGTTTAGGATCTGGAATGCACTGCCTGAGAGTGTGGTGTAGACAGATTCAGTGAGTGTTTAGGATGTGAATGAACTGTCTGAGAGTGTGGTGGAGGCAGATTCAGTGAGTGTTTAGGATCTGGAATGCACTGCCTGAGAGTGTGGTGGAGACAGATTCAGTGAGTGTTTAGGATGTGAATGAACTGTCAGAGTGTGGTGGAGGCAGATTCAGTGAGTGTTTAGGATCCAGAATGCACTGTCTGAGAGTGTGGTGGAGGCTGATTCAGTGAGTGTTTAGGATCTGGAATGCACTGCCTGTCAGTCTAGTGGAGGCAGATTCAGTGAGTGTTTAGGATCTGGAATGCACTGTCTGAGAGTGTGGTGGAGGCAGATTCAGTGAGTGTTTAGGATCTGGAATGCACTGCCTGAGATTGTGGTGGAGGCAGATTCAGTGAGTGTTTAGGATCTGGAATGCATTGTCTGAGAGTGTGGTGGAGGCAGATTCAGTGAGTGTTTAGGATCTGGAATGCACTGCCTGAGATTGTGGTGGAGGCAGATTCAGTGAGTGTTTAGGATCTGGAATGCACTGTCTGAGAGTATGGTGGAGACAGATTCAGCGAGTATTTAGGATCTGGAATGCACTGTCTGAGAGTATGGTGGAGACAGATTCAGCGAGTGTTTAGGATCTGGAATGCACTGTCTGAGAGTATGGTGGAGACAGATTCAGTGAGTGTTTAGGATCTGGAATGCACTGTCTGAGAGTGTGGTGGAGGCAGATTCAGTGGGTGATTAGGATCTGGAATGCACTGCCTGACAGTGTGGTGGAAGCAGATTCAGTGAGTGTTTAGGATCTAGAATGCACTGTCTGAGAGTGTGGTGGAGGCTGATACAGTGAGTGTTTAGGATCTGGAATGCACTGCCTGACAGTGTGGTGGAGGCAGATTCAGTGAGTGTTTAGGATCTGGAATGCACTGTCTGAGAGTGTGGTGGAGGCAGATTCAGTGAGTGTTTAGGATCTGGAATGCACTGCCTGAGATTGTGGTGGAGGCAGATTCAGTGAGTGTTTAGGATCTGGAATGCATTGTCTGAGAGTGTGGTGGAGGCAGATTCAGTGAGTGTTTAGGATCTGGAATGCACTGCCTGAGATTGTGGTGGAGGCAGATTCAGTGAGTGTTTAGGATCTGGAATGCACTGTCTGAGAGTATGGTGGTGACAGATTCAGCGAGTGTTTAGGATCTGGAATGCACTGTCTGAGAGTATGGTGGAGACAGATTCAGCGAGTGTTTAGGATCTGGAATGCACTGTCTGAGAGTATGGTGGAGGCAGATTCAGTGAGTGTTTAGGATCTGGAATGCACTGCCAGAGATTGTGGTGGAGGCAGATTCAGTGAGTGTTTAGGATCTGGAATGCACTGACTGAGAGTATGGTGGAGACAGATTCAGCGAGTGTTTAGGATCTGGAATGCACTGTCTGAGAGTGTGGTGGAGGCAGATTCAGCGACTGTTTAGGATCTGGAATGCACTGTCTGAGAGTGTGGTGGATGCAGATTCAGTGAGTGTTTAGGATCTGGAATGCACTGTCTGAGAGTGTGGTGGAGGCAGATTCAGTGAGTGTTTAGGATCTGGAATGCACTGCCTGAGATTGTGGTGGAGGCAGATTCAGTGAGTGTTTAGGATCTGGAATGCACTGTCTGAGAGTATGGTGGTGACAGATTCAGCGAGTGTTTAGGATCTGGAATGCACTGTCTGAGAGTATGGTGGAGACAGATTCAGCGAGTGTTTAGGATCTGGAATGCACTGTCTGAGAGTATGGTGGAGGCAGATTCAGTGAGTGTTTAGGATCTGGAATGCACTGCCAGAGATTGTGGTGGAGGCAGATTCAGTGAGTGTTTAGGATCTGGAATGCACTGACTGAGAGTATGGTGGAGACAGATTCAGCGAGTGTTTAGGATCTGGAATGCACTGTCTGAGAGTGTGGTGGAGGCAGATTCAGCGACTGTTTAGGATCTGGAATGCACTGTCTGAGAGTGTGGTGGATGCAGATTCAGTGAGTGTTTAGGATCTGGAATGCACTGTCTGAGAGTGTGGTGGAGGCAGATTCGGTGAGTGTTTAGGATCTGGAATGCACTGTCTGAGAGTGTGGTGGAGTCAGATTCAGTGAGTGTTTAGGATCTGGAATGCACTGTCTGAGAGTGTGGTGGAGGCAGATTCGGTGAGTGTTTAGGATCTGGAATGCACTGCCTGAGAGTGTTGTCGAGGCAGATTCAGTGACTGTTTATGATCTGGAATGCACTGCCTGTGAGTGTGGTGGAGGCAGATTCACTGAGTGTTTAGGATCTGGAATGCACTGTCTGAGAGTGTGGTGGAGGCAGATTCAGTGAGTGTTTAGGATCTGGAATGCACTGTCTGAGAGTGTTGTCGAGGCAGATTCAGTGAGTGTTTAGGATCTGGAATGCACTGCCTGAGAGTGTGGTGGAGGCAGATTCAGTGAGTGTTTAGGATCTAGAATGCACTGTCTGAGAGTGTGGTGGAGGCAGATTCAGTGGGTGTTTAGGATCCGGAATGCACTGCCTGAGAGTGTGGTGGAGACAGATTCAGTGAGTGTTTAGGATCTGGAATGCACTGCCTGAGTGTGTTGTCGAGGCAGATTCAGTGAGTGTTTAGGATCTGGAATGCACTGCCTGAGAGTGTGGTGGAGGCAGATTCAGTGAGTGTTTAGGATCTGGAATGCACTGCCTGAGAGTGTGGTGGAGACAGATTCAGTGAGTGTTTAGGATCTGGAATGCACTGCCTGAGAGTGTGGTGTAGACAGATTCAGTGAGTGTTTAGGATCTGGAATGCACTGCCTGAGAGTGTGGTGTAGACAGATTCAGTGAGTGTTTAGGATGTGAATGAACTGTCTGAGAGTGTGGTGGAGGCAGATTCAGTGAGTGTTTAGGATCTGGAATGCACTGCCTGAGATTGTGGTGGAGGCAGATTCAGTGAGTGTTTAGGATCTGGAATGCACTGTCTGAGAGTATGGTGGAGACAGATTCAGCGAGTGTTTAGGATCTGGAATGCACTGTCTGAGAGTGTGGTGGAGGCAGATTCAGCGAGTGTTTAGGATCTGGAATGCACTGTCTGAGAGTGTGGTGGAGGCAGATTCAGTGAGTGTTTAGGATCTGGAATGCACTGTCTGAGAGTGTGGTGGAGGCAGATTCAGTGGGTGTTTAGGATCTGGAATGCACTGTCTGAGAGTGTGGTGGAGACAGATTCAGTGAGTGTTTAGGATCTGGAATGCACTGTCTGAGAGTGTGGTGGAGGCAGATTCAGTGAGTGTTTAGGATCTGGAATGCACTGCCTGAGAGTGTTGTCGAGGCAGATTCAGTGAGTGTTTAGGATCTGGAATGCACTGTCTGAGAGTGTTGTGGAGGCAGATTCAGTGACTGTTTATGATCTGGAATGCACTGCCTGTGAGTGTGGTGGAGGCAGATTCACTGAGTGTTTAGGATCTGGAATGCACTGTCTGAGAGTGTTGTCGAGGCAGATTCACTGAGTGTTTAGGATCTGGAATGCACTGTCTGAGAGTGTTGTGGAGGCAGATTCAGTGACTGTTTATGATCTGGAATGCACTGCCTGTGAGTGTGCTGGAGGCAGATTCAGTGAGTGTTTAGGATCTGGAATGCACTGTCTGAGAGTATGGTGGAGACAGATTCAGCGAGTGTTTAGGATCTGGAATGCAATGTCTAAGAGTGTGGTGGAGGCAGATTCAGCGAGTGTTGAGGATCTGGAATGCACTGTCTGAGCGTGTGGTGGAGACAGATTCAGTGAGTGTTCAGGATGTGAATGAATTGTCTGAGAGTGTGGTGGAGGCAGATTCAGTAATTGTTTCGGATCTGGAATGCACTATCTGAGAGTGTGGTGGAGACAGATTCAGTGAGTGTTCAGGATGTGAATGAACTGTCTGAGAGTGTGGTGGAGGCAGATTCAGTGAGTGTTTAGGATCTGGAATGCACTGCCTGAGAGTGTGGTGGAGGCAGATTCAGTGAGTGTTTCGGATCTGGAATGAACTGCCTGAGCGTGTGGTGGAGGCAGATTCAGTGAGTGTTTAGGAAGTGAATGAACTGTCTGAGAGTGTGGTGGAGGCAGATTCAGTGAGTGTTTAGGATCTGGAATGCACTGTCTGAGAGTGTGGTGGAGGCAGATTCA
Organism: Heterodontus francisci; assembly: GCF_036365525.1. NCBI lineage: Eukaryota > Metazoa > Chordata > Chondrichthyes > Heterodontiformes > Heterodontidae > Heterodontus > Heterodontus francisci. Next base: position 88,275,950 of record NC_090388.1, on the reverse strand, counting down.
GTGAGTGTTTCGGATCTGGAATGCACTGTCTGAGAGTGTGGTGGAGGCAGATTCAGTGAGTGTTTAGGATCTGGAATGCACTGTCTGAGAGTGTGGTGGAGGCAGATTCAGTGAGTGTTTCGGATCTGGAATGCACTGTCTGAGAGTGTGGTGGAGGCAGATTCAGTGAGTGTTTAGGATCTGGAATGCACTGTCTGAGAGTGTGGTGGAGGCAGATTCAGTGAGTGTTTCGGATCTGGAATGCACTGTCTGAGAGTGTGGTGGAGGCAGATTCTGTGTGTGTTTAGGATCTGGAATGCACTGTCTGAGAGTGTGGAGGAGGCAGATTCAGTGGGTGTTTAGGATCTGGAATGAACTGTCTGAGAGTGTGGTGGAGGCAGATTCAGTGAGTGTTTAGGATCTGGAATGCACTGTCTGAGAGTGTGGTGGAGGCAGATTCAGTGAGTGTTTCGGATCTGGAATGCACTGTCTGAGAGTGTGGTGGAGGCAGATTCAGTGAGTGTTTAGGATCTGGAATGCACTGTCTGAGAGTGTGGTGGAGGCAGATTCAGTGAGTGTTTCGGATCTGGAATGCACTGTCTGAGAGTGTGGTGGAGGCAGATTCAGTGAGTGTTTAGGATCTGGAATGCACTGTCTGAGAGTGTGGTGGAGGCAGATTCAGTGAGTGTTTCGGATCTGGAATGCACTGTCTGAGAGTGTGGTGGAGGCAGATTCTGTGTGTGTTTAGGATCTGGAATGCACTGTCTGAGAGTGTGGAGGAGGCAGATTCAGTGGGTGTTTAGGATCTGGAATGCACTGTCTGAGAGTGTGGTGGAGGCAGATTCAGTGAGTGTTTAGGATTTGGAATGCACTGTCTGAGAGTATGGTGGAGACAGATTCAGCTAGTGTTCAGGATCTGGAATGCACTGTCTGAGAGTATGGTGGAGACAGATTCAGCGAGTGTTTAGGATCTGGAATGCACTGTCTGAGAGTATGGTGGAGGCAGATTCAGTGAGTGTTTAGGATCTGGAATGCACTGCCTGAGATTGTGGTGGAGGCAGATTCAGTGAGTGTTTAGGATCTGGAATGCCCTGTCTGAGAGTATGGTGGAGACAGATTCAGCGAGTGTTTAGGATCTGGAATGCACTGTCTGAGAGTGTGGTGGAGGCAGATTCAGCAAGTGTTTAGGATCTGGAATGCACTGTCTGAGAGTGTGGTGGAGGCAGATTCAGTGAGTGTTTAGGATCTGGAATGCACTGTCTGAGAGTGTGGTGGAGGCAGATTCAGTGGGTGTTTAGGATCTGGAATGCACTGTCTGAGAGTGTGCTGGAGACAGATTCAGTGAGTGTTTAGGATCTGGAATGCACTGTCTGAGAGTGTGGTGGAGGCAGATTCAGTGAGTGTTTAGGATCTGGAATGCACTGCCTGAGAGTGTTGTCGAGGCAGATTCAGTGAGTGTTTAGGATCTGGAATGCACTGTCTGAGAGTGTTGTCGAGGCAGATTCAGTGAGTGTTTAGGATCTGGAATGCACTGTCTGAGAGTGTTGTGGAGGCAGATTCAGTGACTGTTTATGATCTGGAATGCACTGCCTGTGAGTGTGCTGGAGGCAGATTCAGTGAGTGTTTAGGATCTGGAATGCACTGCCTGAGATTGTGGTGGAGGCAGATTCAGTGAGTGTTTAGGATCTGGAATGCACTGTCTGAGAGTATGGTGGAGACAGATTCAGCGAGTGTTTAGGATCTGGAATGCACTGTCTGAGAGTGTGGTGGAGGCAGATTCAGCGAGTGTTTAGGATCTGGAATGCACTGTCTGAGAGTGTGGTGGAGGCAGATTCAGTGAGTGTTTAGGATCTGGAATGCACTGTCTGAGAGTGTTGTCGAGGCAGATTCAGTGAGTGTTTAGGATCTGGAATGCACTGTCTGAGAGTGTTGTGGAGGCAGATTCAGTGACTGTTTATGATCTGGAATGCACTGCCTGTGAGTGTGGTGGAGGCAGATTCACTGAGTGTTTAGGATCTGGAATGCACTGTCTGAGAGTGTTGTGGAGGCAGATTCAGTGACTGTTTATGATCTGGAATGCACTGCCTGTGAGTGTGCTGGAGGCAGATTCAGTGAGTGTTTAGGATCTGGAATGCACTGTCTGAGAGTATGGTGGAGACATATTCAGCGAGTGTTTAGGATCTGGAATGCAATGTCTGAGAGTGTGGTGGAGGCAGATTCAGCGAGTGTTTAGGATCTGGAATGCACTGTCTGAGCGTGTGGTGGAGACAGATTCAGTGAGTGTTCAGGATGTGAATGAATTGTCTGAGAGTGTGGTGGAGGCAGATTCAGTAATTGTTTCGGATCTGGAATGCACTATCTGAGAGTGTGGTGGAGACAGATTCAGTGAGTGTTCAGGATGTGGATGAACTGTCTGAGAGTGTGGTGGAGGCAGATTCAGTGAGTGTTTAGGATCTGGAATGCACTGCCTGAGAGTGTGGTGGAGGCAGATTCAGTGAGTGTTTAGAATCTGCAATGAACTGCCTGAGAGTGTGGTGGAGGCAGATTCAGTGAGTGTTTCGGATCTGGAATGAACTGCCTGAGCGTGTGGTGGAGGCAGATTCAGTGAGTGTTTAGGAAGTGAATGAACTGTCTGAGAGTGTGGTGGAGGCAGATTCAGTGAGTGTTTAGGATCTGGAAAGCACTGTCTGAGAGTGTGGTGGAGGCAGATTCAGTGAGTGTTTAGGATCTGGAATGCACTGTCTGAGAGTGTGGTGGAGGCAGATTCAGTGAGTGTTTAGGATCTGGAATGCACTGTCTGAGAGTGTGGTGGAGGCAGATTCAGTGAGTGTTTCGGATCTGGAATGCACTGTCTGAGAGTGTGGTGGAGGCAGATTCTGTGTGTGTTTAGGATCTGGAATGCACTGTCTGAGAGTGTGGTGGAGGCAGATTCAGTGGGTGTTTAGGATCTGGAATGCACTGTCTGAGAGTGTGGTGGAGGCAGATTCAGTGGGTTTTTAAGATCTGGAATGCACTGTCTGAGAGTGTGGTGGAGGCAGATTCAGTGAGTGTTTAGGATTTGGAATGCACTGTCTGAGAGTGTGGTGGAGGCAGATTCAGTGAGTGTTTAGGATCTGGAATGCACTGTCTGAGAGTGTGGTGGAGGCAGATTCAGTGAGTGTTTCGGATCTGGAATGCACTGTCTAAGAGTGTGGTGGAGGCAGATTCAGTGGGTGTTTAGGATCTGGAATGCACTGTCTGAGAGTGTGGTGGAGGCAGATTCAGTGGGTGTTTAGGATCTGGAATGCACTGTCTGAGAGTTTGGTGGAGGCAGATTCAGTGAGCGTTTAGGATCTGGACTGCACTGTCTGAGAGTGTGGTGGAGGAAGATTCAGTGAGTGTTTAGGATCTGGAATGCACTGTCTGAGAGTGTGGTGGAGGCAGATTCAGTGGGTGTTTAGGATCTGGAATGCACTGCCTGAGAGTGTGGTGGAGGCAGATTCAGTGAGTGTTTAGGATCTGGAATGCACTGTCTGAGAGTGTGGTGGAGGGAGATTCAGTGAGTGTTTAGGATCTGGAATGCACTGTCTGAGAGTGTGGTGGAGTCAGATTCAGTGAGTGTTTTGGATCTGGAATGCACTGCCTGAGAGTGTGGTGAAGGCAGATTCAGTGAGTGTTTAGGATCTGGAATGCACTGCCGGAGAGTGTGGTGAAGGCAGATTCAGTGAGTGTTTAGGATGTGAATGAACTGTTTGAGAGTGTGGTGGAGGCAGATTCAGTGAGTGTTTAGGATCTAGAATGCACTGTCTGAGAGTTTGGTGGAGGCAGATTCAGTGAGTGTTTAGGATCTGGAATGCACTGCCGGAGAGTGTGGTGGAGGCAGATTCAGTGAGTGTTTAGGATCTGGAATGCACTGTCTGAGAGTGTGGTGGAGACAGATTCAGTGAGTGTTTAGGATCTGGAATGCACTGTCTGAGAGTGTGGTGGAGACAGATTCAGTGAGTGTTTAGGAAGTGAATGAACTGTCTGAGAGTGTGGTGGAGGCTGATTCAGTGAGTGTTTAGGATCTGGAATGCACTGTCTGAGAGTGTGGTGGAGACAGATTCAGTGAGTGTTTAGGATCTGGAATGCACTGCCTGAGAGTGTTGTCGAGGCAGATTCAGTGACTGTTTATGATCTGGAATGCACTGCCTGTGAGTGTGTTGGAGACAGATTCAGTGAGTGTTCAGGATGTGAATGAACTGTCTGAGAGTGTGGTGGAGGCAGATTCAGTGATTGTTTCGGATCTGGAATGCACTATCTGAGAGTGTGGTGGAGACAGATTCAGTGAGTGTTCAGGATGTGAATGAACTGTCTGAGAGTGTGGTGGAGGCAGATTCAGTGAGTGTTTTCGATCTGGAATGCACTGCCTGAGAGTGTGGTGGAGGCAGATTCAGTGAATGTTTAGAATCTGGAATGAACTGCCTGAGAGTGTGGTGGAGGCAGATTCAGTTCGTGTTTCGGATCTGGAATGAACTGCCTGAGCGTGTGGTGGAGGCAGATTCAGTGTGTGTTTAGGAAGTGAATGAACTGTCTGAGAGTGTGGTGGAGGCAGATTCTGTGAGTGTTTAGGATCTGGAATGCACTGTCTGAGAGTGTGGTGGAGGCAGATTCAGAGAGTGTTTAGGATCTAGAATGCACTGTCTGAGAGTGTGGTGGAGGCAGATTCAGTGAGTGTTTAGGATCTGGAATGCACTGTCTGAGAGTGTGGTGGAGGCAGATTCAGTGAGTGTTTAGGATCTGGAATGCACTGTCTGAGAGTGTGGTGGAGGCAGATTCAGTGAGTGTTTAGGAAGTGAATGAACTGTCTGAGAGTGTGGTGGAGGCAGATTCAGTGAGTGTTTAGGATCTGGAATGCACTGTCTGAGAGTGTGGTGGAGGCAGATTCAGTGAGTGTTTAGGATCTGGAATGCACTGTCTGAGAGTGAGGTGGAGGCAGATTCAGTGAGTGTTTAGGATCTGGAATGCACTGTCTGAGAGTGTGGTGGAGGCAGATTCAGTGAGTGTTTCGGATCTGGAATGCACTGTCTGAGAGTGTGGTGGAGGCAGATTCTGTGTGTGTTTAGGATCTGGAATGCACTGTCTGAGAGTGTGGTGGAGGCAGATTTAGTGGGTGTTTAGGATCTGGAATGCACTGTCTGAGAGTGTGGTGGAGGCAGATTCAGTGAGTGTTTAGGATCTGGAATGCACTGTCTGAGAGTGTGGTGGAGGCAGATTCAGTGGGTTTTTAAGATCTGGAATGCACTGTCTGAGAGTGTGGTGGAGGCAGATTCAGTGAGTGTTTAGGATTTGGAATGCACTGTCTGAGAGCGTGGTGGAGGCAGATTCAGTGAGTGTTTAGGATCTGGAATGCACTGTCTGAGAGTGTGGTGGAGGCAGATTCAGTGAGTGTTTCGGATCTGGAATGCACTGTCTAAGAGTGTGGTGGAGGCAGATTCAGTGGGTGTTTAGGATCTGGAATGCACTGTCTGAGAGTGTTGTGGAGGCAGATTCAGTGGGTGTTTAGGATCTGGACTGCACTGTCTGAGAGTGTGGTGGAGGAAGATTCAGTGAGTGTTTAGGATCTGGAATGCACTGTCTGAGAGTGTGGTGGAGGCAGATTCAGTGGGTGTTTAGGATCTGGAATGCACTGTCTGAGAGTTTGGTGGAGGCAGATTCAGTGAGCGTTTAGGATCTGGACTGCACTGTCTGAGAGTGTGGTGGAGGAAGATTCAGTGAGTGTTTAGGATCTGGAATGCACTGTCTGAGAGTGTGGTGGAGGCAGATTCAGTGGGTGTTTAGGATCTGGAATGCACTGCCTGAGAGTGTGGTGGAGGCAGATTCAGTGAGTGTTTAGGATCTGGAATGCACTGTCTGAGAGTGTGGTGGAGTCAGATTCAGTGAGTGTTTTGGATCTGGAATGCACTGCCTGAGAGTGTGGTGAAGGCAGATTCAGTGAGTGTTTAGGATCTGGAATGCACTGCGGGAGAGTGTGGTGAAGGCAGATTCAGTGAGTGTTTAGGATGTGAATGAACTGTTTGAGAGTGTGGTGGAGGCAGATTCATTGAGTGTTTAGGATCTAGAATGCACTGTCTGAGAGTTTGGTGGAGGCAGATTCAGTGAGTGTTTAGGATCTGGAATGCACTGCCGGAGAGTGTGGTGGAGGCAGATTCAGTGAGTGTTTAGGATCTGGAATGCACTGTCTGAGAGTGTGGTGGAGACAGATTCAGTGAGTGTTTAGGATCTGGAATGCACTGTCTGAGAGTGTGGTGGAGACAGATTCAGTGAGTGTTTAGGATCTGGAATGCACTGCCTGAGAGTGTTGTCGAGGCAGATTCAGTGACTGTTTATGATCTGGAATGCACTGCCTGTGAGTGTGTTGGAGACAGATTCAGTGAGTGTTCAGGATGTGAATGAACTGTCTGAGAGTGTGGTGGAGGCAGATTCAGTGAGTGTTTCGGATCTGGAATGCACTGTCTGAGAGTGTGGTGGAGGCAGATTCTGTGTGTGTTTAGGATCTGGAATGCACTGTCTGAGAGTGTGGTGGAGGCAGATTCAGTGGGTGTTTAGGATCTGGAATGCACTGTCTGAGAGTGTGGTGGAGGCAGATTCAGTGGGTTTTTAAGATCTGGAATGCACTGTCTGAGAGTGTGGTGGAGGCAGATTCAGTGAGTGTTTAGGATTTGGAATGCACTGTCTGAGAGTGTGGTGGAGGCAGATTCAGTGAGTGTTTAGGATCTGGAATGCACTGTCTGAGAGTGTGGTGGAGGCAGATTCAGTGAGTGTTTCGGATCTGGAATGCACTGTCTAAGAGTGTGGTGGAGGCAGATTCAGTGGGTGTTTAGGATCTGGAATGCACTGTCTGAGAGTGTGGTGGAGGCAGATTCAGTGGGTGTTTAGGATCTGGAATGCACTGTCTGAGAGTTTGGTGGAGGCAGATTCAGTGAGCGTTTAGGATCTGGACTGCACTGTCTGAGAGTGTGGTGGAGGAAGATTCAGTGAGTGTTTAGGATCTGGAATGCACTGTCTGAGAGTGTGGTGGAGGCAGATTCAGTGGGTGTTTAGGATCTGGAATGCACTGCCTGAGAGTGTGGTGGAGGCAGATTCAGTGAGTGTTTAGGATCTGGAATGCACTGTCTGAGAGTGTGGTGGAGGGAGATTCAGTGAGTGTTTAGGATCTGGAATGCACTGTCTGAGAGTGTGGTGGAGTCAGATTCAGTGAGTGTTTTGGATCTGGAATGCACTGCCTGAGAGTGTGGTGAAGGCAGATTCAGTGAGTGTTTAGGATCTGGAATGCACTGCCGGAGAGTGTGGTGAAGGCAGATTCAGTGAGTGTTTAGGATGTGAATGAACTGTTTGAGAGTGTGGTGGAGGCAGATTCAGTGAGTGTTTAGGATCTAGAATGCACTGTCTGAGAGTTTGGTGGAGGCAGATTCAGTGAGTGTTTAGGATCTGGAATGCACTGCCGGAGAGTGTGGTGGAGGCAGATTCAGTGAGTGTTTAGGATCTGGAATGCACTGTCTGAGAGTGTGGTGGAGACAGATTCAGTGAGTGTTTAGGATCTGGAATGCACTGTCTGAGAGTGTGGTGGAGACAGATTCAGTGAGTGTTTAGGAAGTGAATGAACTGTCTGAGAGTGTGGTGGAGGCTGATTCAGTGAGTGTTTAGGATCTGGAATGCACTGTCTGAGAGTGTGGTGGAGACAGATTCAGTGAGTGTTTAGGATCTGGAATGCACTGCCTGAGAGTGTTGTCGAGGCAGATTCAGTGACTGTTTATGATCTGGAATGCACTGCCTGTGAGTGTGTTGGAGACAGATTCAGTGAGTGTTCAGGATGTGAATGAACTGTCTGAGAGTGTGGTGGAGGCAGATTCAGTGATTGTTTCGGATCTGGAATGCACTATCTGAGAGTGTGGTGGAGACAGATTCAGTGAGTGTTCAGGATGTGAATGAACTGTCTGAGAGTGTGGTGGAGGCAGATTCAGTGAGTGTTTTCGATCTGGAATGCACTGCCTGAGAGTGTGGTGGAGGCAGATTCAGTGAATGTTTAGAATCTGGAATGAACTGCCTGAGAGTGTGGTGGAGGCAGATTCAGTTCGTGTTTCGGATCTGGAATGAACTGCCTGAGCGTGTGGTGGAGGCAGATTCAGTGTGTGTTTAGGAAGTGAATGAACTGTCTGAGAGTGTGGTGGAGGCAGATTCTGTGAGTGTTTAGGATCTGGAATGCACTGTCTGAGAGTGTGGTGGAGGCAGATTCAGAGAGTGTTTAGGATCTAGAATGCACTGTCTGAGAGTGTGGTGGAGGCAGATTCAGTGAGTGTTTAGGATCTGGAATGCACTGTCTGAGAGTGTGGTGGAGGCAGATTCAGTGAGTGTTTAGGATCTGGAATGCACTGTCTGAGAGTGTGGTGGAGGCAGATTCAGTGAGTGTTTAGGAAGTGAATGAACTGTCTGAGAGTGTGGTGGAGGCAGATTCAGTGAGTGTTTAGGATCTGGAATGCACTGTCTGAGAGTGTGGTGGAGGCAGATTCAGTGAGTGTTTAGGATCTGGAATGCACTGTCTGAGAGTGAGGTGGAGGCAGATTCAGTGAGTGTTTAGGATCTGGAATGCACTGTCTGAGAGTGTGGTGGAGGCAGATTCAGTGAGTGTTTCGGATCTGGAATGCACTGTCTGAGAGTGTGGTGGAGGCAGATTCTGTGTGTGTTTAGGATCTGGAATGCACTGTCTGAGAGTGTGGTGGAGGCAGATTCAGTGGGTGTTTAGGATCTGGAATGCACTGTCTGAGAGTGTGGTGGAGGCAGATTCAGTGAGTGTTTAGGATCTGGAATGCACTGTCTGAGAGTGTGGTGGAGGCAGATTCAGTGGGTTTTTAAGATCTGGAATGCACTGTCTGAGAGTGTGGTGGAGGCAGATTCAGTGAGTGTTTAGGATTTGGAATGCACTGTCTGAGAGCGTGGTGGAGGCAGATTCAGTGAGTGTTTAGGATCTGGAATGCACTGTCTGAGAGTGTGGTGGAGGCAGATTCAGTGAGTGTTTCGGATCTGGAATGCACTGTCTAAGAGTGTGGTGGAGGCAGATTCAGTGGGTGTTTAGGATCTGGAATGCACTGTCTGAGAGTGTTGTGGAGGCAGATTCAGTGGGTGTTTAGGATCTGGAATGCACTGTCTGAGAGTTTGGTGGAGGCAGATTCAGTGAGCGTTTAGGATCTGGACTGCACTGTCTGAGAGTGTGGTGGAGGCAGATTCAGTGAGTGTTTAGGATCTGGAATGCACTGTCTGAGAGTGTGGTGGAGGCAGATTCAGTGAGTGTTTCGGATCTGGAATGCACTGTCTAAGAGTGTGGTGGAGGCAGATTCAGTGGGTGTTTAGGATCTGGAATGCACTGTCTGAGAGTGTGGTGGAGGCAGATTCAGTGGGTGTTTAGGATCTGGAATGCACTGTCTGAGAGTTTGGTGGAGGCAGATTCAGTGAGCGTTTAGGATCTGGACTGCACTGTCTGAGAGTGTGGTGGAGGAAGATTCAGTGAGTGTTTAGGATCTGGAATGCACTGTCTGAGAGTGTGGTGGAGGCAGATTCAGTGGGTGTTTAGGATCTGGAATGCACTGCCTGAGAGTGTGGTGGAGGCAGATTCAGTGAGTGTTTAGGATCTGGAATGCACTGTCTGAGAGTGTGGTGGAGGGAGATTCAGTGAGTGTTTAGGATCTGGAATGCACTGTCTGAGAGTGTGGTGGAGTCAGATTCAGTGAGTGTTTTGGATCTGGAATGCACTGCCTGAGAGTGTGGTGAAGGCAGATTCAGTGAGTGTTTAGGATCTGGAATGCACTGCCGGAGAGTGTGGTGAAGGCAGATTCAGTGAGTGTTTAGGATGTGAATGAACTGTTTGAGAGTGTGGTGGAGGCAGATTCAGTGAGTGTTTAGGATCTAGAATGCACTGTCTGAGAGTTTGGTGGAGGCAGATTCAGTGAGTGTTTAGGATCTGGAATGCACTGCCGGAGAGTGTGGTGGAGGCAGATTCAGTGAGTGTTTAGGATCTGGAATGCACTGTCTGAGAGTGTGGTGGAGACAGATTCAGTGAGTGTTTAGGATCTGGAATGCACTGTCTGAGAGTGTGGTGGAGACAGATTCAGTGAGTGTTTAGGAAGTGAATGAACTGTCTGAGAGTGTGGTGGAGGCTGATTCAGTGAGTGTTTAGGATCTGGAATGCACTGTCTGAGAGTGTGGTGGAGACAGATTCAGTGAGTGTTTAGGATCTGGAATGCACTGCCTGAGAGTGTTGTCGAGGCAGATTCAGTGACTGTTTATGATCTGGAATGCACTGCCTGTGAGTGTGTTGGAGACAGATTCAGTGAGTGTTCAGGATGTGAATGAACTGTCTGAGAGTGTGGTGGAGGCAGATTCAGTGATTGTTTCGGATCTGGAATGCACTATCTGAGAGTGTGGTGGAGACAGATTCAGTGAGTGTTCAGGATGTGAATGAACTGTCTGAGAGTGTGGTGGAGGCAGATTCAGTGAGTGTTTTCGATCTGGAATGCACTGCCTGAGAGTGTGGTGGAGGCAGATTCAGTGAATGTTTAGAATCTGGAATGAACTGCCTGAGAGTGTGGTGGAGGCAGATTCAGTTCGTGTTTCGGATCTGGAATGAACTGCCTGAGCGTGTGGTGGAGGCAGATTCAGTGTGTGTTTAGGAAGTGAATGAACTGTCTGAGAGTGTGGTGGAGGCAGATTCTGTGAGTGTTTAGGATCTGGAATGCACTGTCTGAGAGTGTGGTGGAGGCAGATTCAGAGAGTGTTTAGGATCTAGAATGCACTGTCTGAGAGTGTGGTGGAGGCAGATTCAGTGAGTGTTTAGGATCTGGAATGCACTGTCTGAGAGTGTGGTGGAGGCAGATTCAGTGAGTGTTTAGGATCTGGAATGCACTGTCTGAGAGTGTGGTGGAGGCAGATTCAGTGAGTGTTTAGGAAGTGAATGAACTGTCTGAGAGTGTGGTGGAGGCAGATTCAGTGAGTGTTTAGGATCTGGAATGCACTGTCTGAGAGTGTGGTGGAGGCAGATTCAGTGAGTGTTTAGGATCTGGAATGCACTGTCTGAGAGTGAGGTGGAGGCAGATTCAGTGAGTGTTTAGGATCTGGAATGCACTGTCTGAGAGTGTGGTGGAGGCAGATTCAGTGAGTGTTTCGGATCTGGAATGCACTGTCTGAGAGTGTGGTGGAGGCAGATTCTGTGTGTGTTTAGGATCTGGAATGCACTGTCTGAGAGTGTGGTGGAGGCAGATTCAGTGGGTGTTTAGGATCTGGAATGCACTGTCTGAGAGTGTGGTGGAGGCAGATTCAGTGAGTGTTTAGGATCTGGAATGCACTGTCTGAGAGTGTGGTGGAGGCAGATTCAGTGGGTTTTTAAGATCTGGAATGCACTGTCTGAGAGTGTGGTGGAGGCAGATTCAGTGAGTGTTTAGGATTTGGAATGCACTGTCTGAGAGCGTGGTGGAGGCAGATTCAGTGAGTGTTTAGGATCTGGAATGCACTGTCTGAGAGTGTGGTGGAGGCAGATTCAGTGAGTGTTTCGGATCTGGAATGCACTGTCTAAGAGTGTGGTGGAGGCAGATTCAGTGGGTGTTTAGGATCTGGAATGCACTGTCTGAGAGTGTTGTGGAGGCAGATTCAGTGGGTGTTTAGGATCTGGAATGCACTGTCTGAGAGTTTGGTGGAGGCAGATTCAGTGAGCGTTTAGGATCTGGACTGCACTGTCTGAGAGTGTGGTGGAGGAAGATTCAGTGAGTGTTTAGGATCTGGAATGCACTGTCTGAGAGTGTGGTGGAGGCAGATTCAGTGGGTGTTTAGGATCTGGAATGCACTGCCTGAGAGTGTGGTGGAGGCAGATTCAGTGAGTGTTTAGGATCTGGAATGCACTGTCTGAGAGTGTGGTGGAGTCAGATTCAGTGAGTGTTTTGGATCTGGAATGCACTGCCTGAGAGTGTGGTGAAGGCAGATTCAGTGAGTGTTTAGGATCTGGAATGCACTGCGGGAGAGTGTGGTGAAGGCAGATTCAGTGAGTGTTTAGGATGTGAATGAACTGTTTGAGAGTGTGGTGGAGGCAGATTCATTGAGTGTTTAGGATCTAGAATGCACTGTCTGAGAGTTTGGTGGAGGCAGATTCAGTGAGTGTTTAGGATCTGGAATGCACTGCCGGAGAGTGTGGTGGAGGCAGATTCAGTGAGTGTTTAGGATCTGGAATGCACTGTCTGAGAGTGTGGTGGAGACAGATTCAGTGAGTGTTTAGGATCTGGAATGCACTGTCTGAGAGTGTGGTGGAGACAGATTCAGTGAGTGTTTAGGATCTGGAATGCACTGCCTGAGAGTGTTGTCGAGGCAGATTCAGTGACTGTTTATGATCTGGAATGCACTGCCTGTGAGTGTGTTGGAGACAGATTCAGTGAGTGTTCAGGATGTGAATGAACTGTCTGAGAGTGTGGTGGAGGCAGATTCAGTGATTGTTTCGGATCTGGAATGCACTATCTGAGAGTGTGGTGGAGACAGATTCAGTGAGTGTACAGGATGTGAATGAATTGTCTGAGAGTGTGGTGGAGGCAGATTCAGTGAGTGTTTTCGATCTGGAATGCACTGCCTGAGAGTGTGGTGGAGGCAGATTCAGTGAATGTTTAGAATCTGGAATGAACTGCCTGAGATGTGGTGGAGGCAGATTCAGTTCGTGTTTCGGATCTGGAATGAACTGCCTGAGCGTGTGGTGGAGGCAGATTCAGTGTGTGTTTAGGAAGTGAATGAACTGTCTGAGAGTGTGGTGGAGGCAGATTCAGTGAGTGTTTAGGATCTGGAATGCACTGTCTGAGAGTGTGGTGGAGGCAGATTCAGAGAGTGTTTAGGATCTAGAATGCACTGTCTGAGAGTGTGGTGGAGGCAGATTCAGTGAGTGTTTAGGATCTGGAATGCACTGTCTGAGAGTGTGGTGGAGGCAGATTCAGTGAGTGTTTAGGATCTGGAATGCACTGTCTGAGAGTGTGGTGGAGGCAGATTCTGTGAGTGTTTAGGATCTGGAATGCACTGTCTGAGAGTGTGGTGGAGGCAGATTCAGTGGGTGTTTAGGATCTGGAATGCCCTGTCTGAGAGTGTGGTGGAGGCAGATTCAGTGGGTGTTTAGGATCTGGAATGCACTGTCTGAGAGTGTGGTGGAGACAGATTCAGTGAGTGTTCAGGATGTGAATGAACTGTCTGAGAGTGTGGTGGAGGCAAATTCAGTGATTGTTTAGGATCTGGAATGCACTATCTGAGAGTGTGGTGGAGACAGATTCAGTGAGTGTTCAGGATGTGAATGAACTGTCTGAGAGTGTTGTCGAGGCAGATTCAGTGACTTTTTATGATCTGGAATGCACTGCCTGAGAGTGTGGTGGAGGCAGATTCAGTGAGTGTTTAGAATCTGGAATGAACTGCCTGAGAGTGTGGTGGAGGCAGATTCAGTGAGTGTTTCGGATCTGGAATGAACTGCCTGAGTGTGTGGTGGAGGAAGATTCAGTGAGTGTTTAGGAAGTGAATGAACTGTCTGAGAGTGTGGTGGAGGCAGATTCAGTGAGTGTTTCGGATCTGGAATGAACTGCCTGAGTGTGTGGTGGAGGCAGATTCAGTGAGTGTTTCGGATCTGGAATGAACTGCCTGAGTGTGTGGTGGAGGCAGATTCAGTGAGTGTTTAGGAAGTGAATGAACTGTCTGAGAGTGTTGTGGAGGCAGATTCAGTGAGTGTTTCGGATCTAGAATGCACTGTCTGAGAGTGTGGTGGAGGCAGATTCAGTGAGTGTTTAGGATCTGGAATGCACTGTCTGAGAGTGTGGTGGAGGCAGATTCAGTGAGTGTTTAGGATCTGGAATGCACTGTCTGAGAGTGTGGTGGAAGCAGATTCAGTGAGTGTTTCGGATCTGGAATGCACTGTCTGAGAGTGTGGTGGAGGCAGATTCTGTGAGTGTTTAGGATCTGGAATGCACTGTCTGAGAGTGTGGTGGAGGCAGATTCAGTGAGTGTTTAGGATCTGGAATGCACGGTCTGAGAGTGTGGTGGAGGCTGATTCAGTGTGTGTTTAGGATCTGGAATGCACTGTCTGAGAGTGTGGTGGAGGCAGATTCAGTGGGTGTTTAGGATCTGGAATGCACTGTCTGAGAGTGTGGTGGAGGCAGATTCAGTGAGTGTTTAGGATCTGGAATGCACTGTCTGAGAGTGTGGTGGAGGCAGATTCAGTGAGTGTTTAGGATCTGGAATGCACTGTCTGAGAGTGTGGTGGAGGCAGATTCAGTGAGTGTTTAGGATCTGGAATTCACTGTCTGAGAGTGTGGTGGAGGCAGATTCAGTGAGTGTTTAGGAAGTGAATGAACTGTCTGAGAGTGTGGTGGAGGCAGATTCAGTGGGTGTTTAGGATCTGGAATGCACTGTCTGAGAGTGTGGTGGAGGCAGATTCAGTGGGTGTTTAGGATCTGGAATGCACTGTCTGAGAGTTTGGTGGAGGCAGATTCAGTGAGTGTTTAGGATCTGGAATGCACTGTCTGAGAGTGTGGTGGAGGCAGGTTCAGCGAGTGTTTAGGATCTGGAATGCACTGTCTGAGAGTGTGGTGGAGACAGATTCAGTGAGTGTTCAGGAGGTGAATGAATTGTCTGAGAGCGTGGTGGAGGCAGATTCAGTGATTGTTTCGGATCTGGATTGCACTATCTGAGAGTGTGGTGGAGACAGATTCAGTGAGTGTTCAGGATGTGAATGAACTGTCTGCGAGTGTGGTGGAGGCAGATTCAGTGAATGTTTAGGATCTGGAATGCACTGCCTGAGAGTGTGGTGGAGGCAGATTCAGTGAGTGTTTAGAATCTGCAATGAACTGCCTGAGAGTGTGGTGGAGGCAGATTCAGTGAGTGTTTCGGATCTGGAATGCACTGTCTGAGAGTGTGGTGGAGGCAGATTCTGTGAGTGTTTAGGATCTGGAATGCACTGTCTGAGAGTGTGGTGGAGGCAGATTCAGTGGGTGTTTAGGATCTGGAATGCACTGTCTGAGAGTGTGGTGGAGGCAGATTCAGTGAGTGTTTAGGATCTGGAATGCACTGTCTGAGAGTGTGGTGGAGGCAGATTCAGTGAGTGTTTAGGATCTGGAATGCACTGTCTGAGAGTGTGGTGGAGGCAGATTCAGTGAGTGTTTCGGATCTGGAATGCACTGTCTAAGAGTGTGGTGGAGGCAGATTCAGTGGGTGTTTAGGATCTGGAATGCACTGTCTGAAAGTGTGGTGGAGGCAGATTCAGTGGGTGTTTAGGATCTGGAATGCACTGTCTGAGAGTTTGGTGGAGGCAGATTCAGTGAGTGTTTAGGATCTGGACTGCACTGTCTGAGAGTGTGGTGGAGGAAGATTCAGTGAGTGTTTAGGATCTGGAATGCACTGTCTGAGAGTGTGGTGGAGGCAGATTCAGTGGATGTTTAGGATCTGGAATGCACTGCCTGAGAGTGTGGTGGAGGAAGATTCAGTGAGTGTTTAGGATCTGGAATGCACTGTCTGAGAGTGTGGTGGAGGGAGATTCAGTGAGTGTTTAGGATCTGGATTGCACTGTCTGAGAGTGTGGTGGAGTCAGATTCAGTGAGTGTTTAGGATCTGGAATGCACTGCCTGAGAGTGTGGTGAAGGCAGATTCAGTGAGTGTTTAGGATCTGGAATGCACTGCCTGAGAGTGTGGTGAAGGCAGATTCAGTGAGTGTTTAGGATGTGAATGAACTGTCTGAGAGTGTGGTGGAGGCAGATTCAGTGAGTGTTTAGGATCAAGAATGCACTGCCGGAGAGTGTGGTGGAGGCAGATTCAGTGAGTGTTTAGGATCTGGAATGCACTGTCTGAGAGTCTGGTGGAGACAGATTCAGTGACTGTTTAGGATCTGGAATGCACTGTCTGAGAGTGTGGTGCAGACAGATTCAGTGAGTCTTTAGGAAGTGAATGAACTGTCTGAGAGTGTGGTGGAGGCTGATTCAGTGAGTGTTTAGGATCTGGAATGCACTGTCTGAGAGTGTGGTGGAGGCAGATTCAGTGAGTGTTTAGGATTTGGAATGCACTGTCTGAGAGTGTGGTGGAGGCAGATTCAGTGAGTGTTTCGGATCTGGAATGCAGTGTCTAAGAGTGTGGTGGAGGCAGATTCAGTGGGTGTTTAGGATCTGGAATGCACTGTCTGAAAGTGTTGTGGAGGCAGATTCAGTGGGTGTTTAGGATCTGGAATGCACTGTCTGAGAGTTTGGTGGAGGCAGATTCAGTGAGTGTTTAGGATCTGGACTGCACTGTCTGAGAGTGTGGTGGAGGAAGATTCAGTGAGTGTTTAGGATCTGGAATGCACTGTCTGAGAGTGTGGTGGAGGCAGATTCAGTGGATGTTTAGGATCTGGAATGCACTGCCTGAGAGTGTGGTGGAGGCAGATTCAGTGAGTGTTTAGGATCTGGAATGCACTGTCTGAGAGTGTGGTGGAGGGAGATTCAGTGAGTGTTTAGGATCTGGAATGCACTGTCTGAGAGTGTGGTGGAGTCAGATTCAGTGAGTGTTTAGGATCTGGAATGCACTGCCTGAGAGTGTGGTGAAGGCAGATTCAGTGAGTGTTTAGGATCTGGAATGCACTGCCTGAGAGTGTGGTGAAGGCAGATTCAGTGAGTGTTTAGGATGTGAATGAACTGTCTGAGAGTGTGGTGGAGGCAGATTCAGTGAGTGTTTAGGATCGAGAATGCACTGCCGGAGAGTGTGGTGGAGGCAGATTCAGTGAGTGTTTAGGATCTGGAATGCACTGTCTGAGAGTGTGGTGGAGACAGATTCAGTGACTGTTTAGGATCTGGAATGCACTGCCTGAGAGTGTGGTGAAGGCAGATTCAGTGAGTGTTTAGGATCTGGAATGCACTGCCTGAGAGTGTGGTGGAGGCAGATTCAGTGAGTGTTTCGGATCTGGAATGAACTGCCTGAGCGTGTGGTGGAGGCAGATTCAGTGAGTGTTTAGGAAGTGAATGAACTGTCTGAGAGTGTGGTGGAGGCAGATTCAGTGAGTGTTTAGGATCTGGAATGCACTGTCTGAGAGTGTGGTGGAGGCAGATTCAGTGAGTGTTTAGGATCTGGAATGCACTGTCTGAGAGTGTGGTGGAGGCAGATTCAGTGAGTGTTTAGGATCTGGAATGCACTGTCTGAGAGTGTGGTGGAGGCAGATTCAGTGAGTGTTTCGGATCTGGAATGCACTGTCTGAGAGTGTGGTGGAGGCAGATTCTGTGTGTGTTTAGGATCTGGAATGCACTGTCTGAGAGTGTGGTGGAGGCAGATTCAGTGGGTGTTTAGGATCTGGAATGCACTGTCTGAGAGTGTGGTGGAGGCAGATTCAGTGAGTGTTTGGATCTGGAATGCACTGTCTGAGAGTGTGGTGGAGGCAGATTCAGTGGGTTTTTAAGATCTGGAATGCACTGTCTGAGAGTGTGGTGGAGGCAGATTCAGTGAGTGTTTAGGATTTGGAATGCACTGTCTGAGAGTGTGGTGGAGGCAGATTCAGTGAGTGTTTAGGATCTGGAATGCACTGTCTGAGAGTGTGGTGGAGGCAAATTCAGTGAGTGTTTCGGATCTGGAATGCACTGTCTAAGAGTGTGGTGGAGGCAGATTCAGTGGGTGTTTAGGATCTGGAATGCACTGTCTGAGAGTGTGGTGGAGGCAGATTCAGTGGGTGTTTAGGATCAGGAATGCACTGTCTGAGAGTTTGGTGGAGGCAGATTCAGTGAGCGTTTAGGATCTGGACTGCACTGTCTGAGAGTGTGGTGGAGGAAGATTCAGTGAGTGTTTAGGATCTGGAATGCACTGTCTGAGAGTGTGGTGGAGGCAGATTCAGTGGGTGTTTAGGATCTGGAATGCACTGCCTGAGAGTGTGGTGGAGGCAGATTCAGTGAGTGTTTAGGATCTGGAATGCACTGTCTGAGAGTGTGGTGGAGGCAGATTCTGTGAGTGTTTAGGATCTGGAATGCACTGTCTGAGAGTGTGGTGGAGACAGATTCAGTGAGTGTACAGGATGTGAATGAACTGTCTGAGAGTGTGGTGGAGGCAGATTCAGTGAGTGTTTTCGATCTGGAATGCACTGCCTGAGAGTGTGGTGGAGGCAGATTCAGTGAATGTTTAGAATCTGGAATGAACTGCCTGAGATGTGGTGGAGGCAGATTCAGTTCGTGTTTCGGATCTGGAATGAACTGCCTGAGCGTGTGGTGGAGGCAGATTCAGTGTGTGTTTAGGAAGTGAATGAACTGTCTGAGAGTGTGGTGGAGGCAGATTCAGTGAGTGTTTAGGATCTGGAATGCACTGTCTGAGAGTGTGGTGGAGGCAGATTCAGAGAGTGTTTAGGATCTAGAATGCACTGTCTGAGAGTGTGGTGGAGGCAGATTCAGTGAGTGTTTAGGATCTGGAATGCACTGTCTGAGAGTGTGGTGGAGGCAGATTCAGTGAGTGTTTAGGATCTGGAATGCACTGTCTGAGAGTGTGGTGGAGGCAGATTCTGTGAGTGTTTAGGATCTGGAATGCACTGTCTGAGAGTGTGGTGGAGGCAGATTCAGTGGGTGTTTAGGATCTGGAATGCCCTGTCTGAGAGTGTGGTGGAGGCAGATTCAGTGGGTGTTTAGGATCTGGAATGCACTGTCTGAGAGTGTGGTGGAGACAGATTCAGTGAGTGTTCAGGATGTGAATGAACTGTCTGAGAGTGTGGTGGAGGCAAATTCAGTGATTGTTTAGGATCTGGAATGCACTATCTGAGAGTGTGGTGGAGACAGATTCAGTGAGTGTTCAGGATGTGAATGAACTGTCTGAGAGTGTTGTCGAGGCAGATTCAGTGACTTTTTATGATCTGGAATGCACTGCCTGAGAGTGTGGTGGAGGCAGATTCAGTGAGTGTTTAGAATCTGGAATGAACTGCCTGAGAGTGTGGTGGAGGCAGATTCAGTGAGTGTTTCGGATCTGGAATGAACTGCCTGAGTGTGTGGTGGAGGAAGATTCAGTGAGTGTTTAGGAAGTGAATGAACTGTCTGAGAGTGTGGTGGAGGCAGATTCAGTGAGTGTTTCGGATCTGGAATGAACTGCCTGAGTGTGTGGTGGAGGCAGATTCAGTGAGTGTTTCGGATCTGGAATGAACTGCCTGAGTGTGTGGTGGAGGCAGATTCAGTGAGTGTTTAGGAAGTGAATGAACTGTCTGAGAGTGTGGTGGAGGCAGATTCAGTGAGTGTTTCGGATCTAGAATGCACTGTCTGAGAGTGTGGTGGAGGCAGATTCAGTGAGTGTTTAGGATCTGGAATGCACTGTCTGAGAGTGTGGTGGAGGCAGATTCAGTGAGTGTTTAGGATCTGGAATGCACTGTCTGAGAGTGTGGTGGAAGCAGATTCAGTGAGTGTTTCGGATCTGGAATGCACTGTCTGAGAGTGTGGTGGAGGCAGATTCTGTGAGTGTTTAGGATCTGGAATGCACTGTCTGAGAGTGTGGTGGAGGCAGATTCAGTGAGTGTTTAGGATCTGGAATGCACGGTCTGAGAGTGTGGTGGAGGCTGATTCAGTGTGTGTTTAGGATCTGGAATGCACTGTCTGAGAGTGTGGTGGAGGCAGATTCAGTGGGTGTTTAGGATCTGGAATGCACTGTCTGAGAGTGTGGTGGAGGCAGATTCAGTGAGTGTTTAGGATCTGGAATGCACTGTCTGAGAGTGTGGTGGAGGCAGATTCAGTGAGTGTTTAGGATCTGGAATGCACTGTCTGAGAGTGTGGTGGAGGCAGATTCAGTGAGTGTTTAGGATCTGGAATTCACTGTCTGAGAGTGTGGTGGAGGCAGATTCAGTGAGTGTTTAGGAAGTGAATGAACTGTCTGAGAGTGTGGTGGAGGCAGATTCAGTGGGTGTTTAGGATCTGGAATGCACTGTCTGAGAGTGTGGTGGAGGCAGATTCAGTGGGTGTTTAGGATCTGGAATGCACTGTCTGAGAGTTTGGTGGAGGCAGATTCAGTGAGTGTTTAGGATCTGGAATGCACTGTCTGAGAGTGTGGTGGAGGCAGGTTCAGCGAGTGTTTAGGATCTGGAATGCACTGTCTGAGAGTGTGGTGGAGACAGATTCAGTGAGTGTTCAGGAGGTGAATGAATTGTCTGAGAGCGTGGTGGAGGCAGATTCAGTGATTGTTTCGGATCTGGATTGCACTATCTGAGAGTGTGGTGGAGACAGATTCAGTGAGTGTTCAGGATGTGAATGAACTGTCTGCGAGTGTGGTGGAGGCAGATTCAGTGAATGTTTAGGATCTGGAATGCACTGCCTGAGAGTGTGGTGGAGGCAGATTCAGTGAGTGTTTAGAATCTGCAATGAACTGCCTGAGAGTGTGGTGGAGGCAGATTCAGTGAGTGTTTCGGATCTGGAATGCACTGTCTGAGAGTGTGGTGGAGGCAGATTCTGTGAGTGTTTAGGATCTGGAATGCACTGTCTGAGAGTGTGGTGGAGGCAGATTCAGTGGGTGTTTAGGATCTGGAATGCACTGTCTGAGAGTGTGGTGGAGGCAGATTCAGTGAGTGTTTAGGATCTGGAATGCACTGTCTGAGAGTGTGGTGGAGGCAGATTCAGTGAGTGTTTAGGATCTGGAATGCACTGTCTGAGAGTGTGGTGGAGGCAGATTCAGTGAGTGTTTCGGATCTGGAATGCACTGTCTAAGAGTGTGGTGGAGGCAGATTCAGTGGGTGTTTAGGATCTGGAATGCACTGTCTGAAAGTGTGGTGGAGGCAGATTCAGTGGGTGTTTAGGATCTGGAATGCACTGTCTGAGAGTTTGGTGGAGGCAGATTCAGTGAGTGTTTAGGATCTGGACTGCACTGTCTGAGAGTGTGGTGGAGGAAGATTCAGTGAGTGTTTAGGATCTGGAATGCACTGTCTGAGAGTGTGGTGGAGGCAGATTCAGTGGATGTTTAGGATCTGGAATGCACTGCCTGAGAGTGTGGTGGAGGAAGATTCAGTGAGTGTTTAGGATCTGGAATGCACTGTCTGAGAGTGTGGTGGAGGGAGATTCAGTGAGTGTTTAGGATCTGGATTGCACTGTCTGAGAGTGTGGTGGAGTCAGATTCAGTGAGTGTTTAGGATCTGGAATGCACTGCCTGAGAGTGTGGTGAAGGCAGATTCAGTGAGTGTTTAGGATCTGGAATGCACTGCCTGAGAGTGTGGTGAAGGCAGATTCAGTGAGTGTTTAGGATGTGAATGAACTGTCTGAGAGTGTGGTGGAGGCAGATTCAGTGAGTGTTTAGGATCAAGAATGCACTGCCGGAGAGTGTGGTGGAGGCAGATTCAGTGAGTGTTTAGGATCTGGAATGCACTGTCTGAGAGTCTGGTGGAGACAGATTCAGTGACTGTTTAGGATCTGGAATGCACTGTCTGAGAGTGTGGTGCAGACAGATTCAGTGAGTCTTTAGGAAGTGAATGAACTGTCTGAGAGTGTGGTGGAGGCTGATTCAGTGAGTGTTTAGGATCTGGAATGCACTGTCTGAGAGTGTGGTGGAGGCAGATTCAGTGAGTGTTTAGGATTTGGAATGCACTGTCTGAGAGTGTGGTGGAGGCAGATTCAGTGAGTGTTTCGGATCTGGAATGCAGTGTCTAAGAGTGTGGTGGAGGCAGATTCAGTGGGTGTTTAGGATCTGGAATGCACTGTCTGAAAGTGTTGTGGAGGCAGATTCAGTGGGTGTTTAGGATCTGGAATGCACTGTCTGAGAGTTTGGTGGAGGCAGATTCAGTGAGTGTTTAGGATCTGGACTGCACTGTCTGAGAGTGTGGTGGAGGAAGATTCAGTGAGTGTTTAGGATCTGGAATGCACTGTCTGAGAGTGTGGTGGAGGCAGATTCAGTGGATGTTTAGGATCTGGAATGCACTGCCTGAGAGTGTGGTGGAGGCAGATTCAGTGAGTGTTTAGGATCTGGAATGCACTGTCTGAGAGTGTGGTGGAGGGAGATTCAGTGAGTGTTTAGGATCTGGAATGCACTGTCTGAGAGTGTGGTGGAGTCAGATTCAGTGAGTGTTTAGGATCTGGAATGCACTGCCTGAGAGTGTGGTGAAGGCAGATTCAGTGAGTGTTTAGGATCTGGAATGCACTGCCTGAGAGTGTGGTGAAGGCAGATTCAGTGAGTGTTTAGGATGTGAATGAACTGTCTGAGAGTGTGGTGGAGGCAGATTCAGTGAGTGTTTAGGATCGAGAATGCACTGCCGGAGAGTGTGGTGGAGGCAGATTCAGTGAGTGTTTAGGATCTGGAATGCACTGTCTGAGAGTGTGGTGGAGACAGATTCAGTGACTGTTTAGGATCTGGAATGCACTGCCTGAGAGTGTGGTGAAGGCAGATTCAGTGAGTGTTTAGGATCTGGAATGCACTGCCTGAGAGTGTGGTGGAGGCAGATTCAGTGAGTGTTTCGGATCTGGAATGAACTGCCTGAGCGTGTGGTGGAGGCAGATTCAGTGAGTGTTTAGGAAGTGAATGAACTGTCTGAGAGTGTGGTGGAGGCAGATTCAGTGAGTGTTTAGGATCTGGAATGCACTGTCTGAGAGTGTGGTGGAGGCAGATTCAGTGAGTGTTTAGGATCTGGAATGCACTGTCTGAGAGTGTGGTGGAGGCAGATTCAGTGAGTGTTTAGGATCTGGAATGCACTGTCTGAGAGTGTGGTGGAGGCAGATTCAGTGAGTGTTTCGGATCTGGAATGCACTGTCTGAGAGTGTGGTGGAGGCAGATTCTGTGTGTGTTTAGGATCTGGAATGCACTGTCTGAGAGTGTGGTGGAGGCAGATTCAGTGGGTGTTTAGGATCTGGAATGCACTGTCTGAGAGTGTGGTGGAGGCAGATTCAGTGAGTGTTTGGATCTGGAATGCACTGTCTGAGAGTGTGGTGGAGGCAGATTCAGTGGGTTTTTAAGATCTGGAATGCACTGTCTGAGAGTGTGGTGGAGGCAGATTCAGTGAGTGTTTAGGATTTGGAATGCACTGTCTGAGAGTGTGGTGGAGGCAGATTCAGTGAGTGTTTAGGATCTGGAATGCACTGTCTGAGAGTGTGGTGGAGGCAAATTCAGTGAGTGTTTCGGATCTGGAATGCACTGTCTAAGAGTGTGGTGGAGGCAGATTCAGTGGGTGTTTAGGATCTGGAATGCACTGTCTGAGAGTGTGGTGGAGGCAGATTCAGTGGGTGTTTAGGATCAGGAATGCACTGTCTGAGAGTTTGGTGGAGGCAGATTCAGTGAGCGTTTAGGATCTGGACTGCACTGTCTGAGAGTGTGGTGGAGGAAGATTCAGTGAGTGTTTAGGATCTGGAATGCACTGTCTGAGAGTGTGGTGGAGGCAGATTCAGTGGGTGTTTAGGATCTGGAATGCACTGCCTGAGAGTGTGGTGGAGGCAGATTCAGTGAGTGTTTAGGATCTGGAATGCACTGTCTGAGAGTGTGGTGGAGGGAGATTCAGTGAGTGTTTAGGATCTGGAATGCACTGTCTGAGAGTGTGGTGGAGTCAGATTCAGTGAGTGTTTTGGATCTGGAATGCACTGCCTGAGAGTGTGGTGAAGGCAGATTCAGTGAGTGTTTAGGTTCTGGAATGCACTGCCGGAGAGTGTGGTGAAGGCAGATTCAGTGAGTGTTTAGGATGTGAATGAACTGTTTGAGAGTGTGGTGGAGGCAGATTCAGTGAGTGTTTAGGATCTAGAATGCACTGTCTGAGAGTTTGGTGGAGGCAGATTCAGTGAGTGTTTAGGATCTGGAATGCACTGCCGGAGAGTGTGGTGGAGGCAGATTCAGTGAGTGTTTAGGATCTGGAATGCACTGTCTGAGAGTGTGGTGGAGACAGATTCAGTGAGTGTTTAGGATCTGGAATGCACTGTCTGAGAGTGTGGTGGAGACAGATTCAGTGAGTGTTTAGGAAGTGAATGAACTGTCTGAGAGTGTGGTGGAGGCTGATTCAGTGAGTGTTTAGGATCTGGACTGCACTGTCTGAGAGTGTGGTGGAGGAAGATTCAGTGAGTGTTTAGGATCTGGAATGCACTGTCTGAGAGTGTGGTGGAGGCAGATTCAGTGGGTGTTTAGGATCTGGAATGCACTGCCTGAGAGTGTGGTGGAGGCAGATTCAGTGAGTGTTTAGGATCTGGAATGCACTGTCTGAGAGTGTGGTGGAGGGAGATTCAGTGAGTGTTTAGGATCTGGAATGCACTGTCTGAGAGTGTGGTGGAGTCAGATTCAGTGAGTGTTTTGGATCTGGAATGCACTGCCTGAGAGTGTGGTGAAGGCAGATTCAGTGAGTGTTTAGGTTCTGGAATGCACTGCCGGAGAGTGTGGTGAAGGCAGATTCAGTGAGTGTTTAGGATGTGAATGAACTGTTTGAGAGTGTGGTGGAGGCAGATTCAGTGAGTGTTTAGCATCTAGAATGCACTGTCTGAGAGTTTGGTGGAGGCAGATTCAGTGAGTGTTTAGGATCTGGAATGCACTGCCGGAGAGTGTGGTGGAGGCAGATTCAGTGAGTGTTTAGGATCTGGAATGCACTGTCTGAGAGTGTGGTGGAGACAGATTCAGTGAGTGTTTAGGATCTGGAATGCACTGTCTGAGAGTGTGGTGGAGACAGATTCATTGAGTGTTTAGGAAGTGAATGAACTGTCTGAGAGTGTGGTGGAGGCTGATTCAGTGAGTGTTTAGGATCTGGAATGCACTGTCTGAGAGTGTGGTGGAGACAGATTCAGTGAGTGTTTAGGATCTGGAATGCACTGCCTGAGAGTGTGTTGGGGACAGATTCAGTGAGTGTTCAGGATGTGAATGAACTGTCTGAGAGTGTGGTGGAGGCAGATTCAGTGATTGTTTCGGATCTGGAATGCACTATCTGAGAGTGTGGTGGAGACAGATTCAGTGAGTGTTCAGGATGTGATTGAACTGTCTGAGAGTGTGGTGGAGGCAGATTCAGTGAGTGTTTTCGATCTGGAATGCACTGCCTGAGAGTGTGGTGGAGGCAGATTCAGTGAATGTTTAGAATCTGGAATGTACTGCCTGAGAGTGTGGTGGAGACAGATTCAGTTCGTGTTTCGGATCTGGAATGAACTGCCTGAGCGTGTGGTGGAGGCAGATTCAGTGTGTGTTTAGGAAGTGAATGAACTGTCTGAGAGTGTGGTGGAGGCAGATTCAGTGAGTGTTTAGGATCTGGAATGCACTGTCTGAGAGTGTGGTGGAGGCAGATTCAGAGAGTGTTTAGGATCTAGAATGCACTGTCTGAGAGTGTGGTGGAGGCAGATTCAGTGAGTGTTTAGGATCTGGAATGCACTGTCTGAGAGTGTGGTGGAGGCAGATTCAGTGAGTGTTTAGGATCTGGAATGCACTGTCTGAGAGTGTGGTGGAGGCAGATTCTGTGAGTGTTTAGGATCTGGAATGCACTGTCTGAGAGTGTGGTGAAGGCAGATTCAGTGGGTGTTTAGGATCTGGAATGCCCTGTCTGAGAGTGTGGTGGAGGCAGATTCAGTGGGTGTTTAGGATCTGGAATGCACTGTCTGAGAGTGTGGTGGAGACAGATTCAGTGAGTGTTCAGGATGTGAATGAACTGTCTGAGAGTGTGGTGGAGGCAAATTCAGTGATTGTTTCGGATCTGGAATGCACTGTCTGAGAGTGTGGTGGAGACAGATTCAGTGAGTGTTCAGGATGTGAATGAACTGTCTGAGAGTGTTGTCGAGGCAGATTCAGTGACTGTTTATGATCTGGAATGCACTGCCTGAGAGTGTGGTGGAGGCAGATTCAGTGAGTGTTTAGAATCTGGAATGAACTGCCTGAGAGTGTGGTGGAGGCAGATTCAGTGAGTGTTTCGGATCTGGAATGAACTGCCTGAGTGTGTGGTGGAGGCAGATTCAGTGAGTGTTTAGGAAGTGAATGAACTGTCTGAGAGTGTGGTGGAGGCAGATTCAGTGAGTGTTTCGGATCTAGAATGCACTGTCTGAGAGTGTGGTGGAGGCAGATTCAGTGAGTGTTTAGGATCTGGAATGCACTGTCTGAGAGTGTGGTGGAGGCAGATTCAGTGAGTGTTTAGGATCTGGAATGCACTGTCTGAGAGTGTGGTGGAAGCAGATTCAGTGAGTGTTTCGGATCTGGAATGCACTGTCTGAGAGTCTGGTGGAGGCAGATTCTGTGAGTGTTTAGGATCTGGAATGCACTGTCTGAGAGTGTGGTGGAGGCAGATTCAGTGAGTGTTTAGGATCTGGAATGCACGGTCTGAGAGTGTGGTGGAGGCAGATTCAGTGTGTGTTTAGGATCTGGAATGCACTGTCTGAGAGTGTGGTGGAGGCAGATTCAGTGGGTGTTTAGGATCTGGAATGCAATGTCTGAGAGTGTGGTGGAGGCAGATTCAGTGAGTGTTTAGGATCTGGAATGCACTGTCTGAGAGTGTGGTGGAGGCAGATTCAGTGAGTGTTTAGGATCTGGAATGCACTGTCTGAGAGTGTGGTGGAGGCAGATTCAGTGAGTGTTTAGGAAGTGAATGAACTGTCTGAGAGTGTGGTGGAGGCAGATTCAGTGGGTGTTTAGGATCTGGAATGCACTGTCTGAGAGTGTGGTGGAGGCAGATTCAGTGGGTGTTTAGGATCTGGAATGAACTGTCTGAGAGTTTGGTGGAGGCAGGTTCAGCGAGTGTTTAGGATCTGGAATGCACTGTCTGAGAGTGTGGTGGAGACAGATTCAGTGAGTGTTCAGGATGTGAATGAATTGTCTGAGAGTGTGGTGGAGGCAGATTCAGTGATTGTTTCGGATCTGGATTGCACTATCTGAGAGTGTGGTGGAGACAGATTCAGTGAGTGTTCAGGATGTGAATGAACTGTCTGCGAGTGTGGTGGAGGCAGATTCAGTGAGTGTTTAGGATCTAGAATGCACTGCCTGAGAGTGTGGTGGAGGCAGATTCAGTGAGTGTTTAGAATCTGCAATGAACTGCCTGAGAGTGTGGTGGAGGCAGATTCAGTGAGTGTTTCGGATCTGGAATGAACTGCCTGAGCGTGTGGTGGAGGCAGATTCAGTGAGTGTTTAGGAAGTGAATGAACTGTCTGAGAGTGTGGTGGAGGCAGATTCAGTGAGTGTTTCGGATCTGGAATGCACTGTCTGAGAGTGTGGTGGAGGCAGATTCTGTGAGTGTTTAGGATCTGGAATGCACTGTCTGAGAGTGTGGTGGAGGCAGATTCAGTGGGTGTTTAGGATCTGGAATGCACTGTCTGAGAGTGTGGTGGAGGCAGATTCAGTGAGTGTTTAGGATCTGGAATGCACTGTCTGAGAGTGTGGTGGAGGCAGATTCAGTGAGTGTTTAGGATCTGGAATGCACTGTCTGAGAGTGTGGTGGAGGCAGATTCAGTGAGTGTTTCGGATCTGGAATGCACTGTCTAAGAGTGTGGTGGAGGCAGATTCAGTGGGTGTTTAGGATCTGGAATGCACTGTCTGAAAGTGTGGTGGAGGCAGATTCAGCGGGTGTTTAGGATCTGGAATACACTGTCTGAGAGTTTGGTGGAGGCAGATTCAGTGAGTGTTTAGGATCTGGACTGCACTGTCTGAGTGTGTGGTGGAGGAAGATTCAGTGAGTGTTTAGGATCTGGAATGCACTGTCTGAGAGTGTGGTGGAGGCAGATTCAGTGGATGTTTAGGATCTGGAATGCACTGCCTGAGAGTGTGGTGGAGGCAGATTCAGTGAGTGTTTAGGATCTGGAATGCACTGTCTGAGAGTGTGGTGGAGGCAGATTCAGTGAGTGTTTAGGATCTGGAATGCACTGCCTGAGAGTGTGGTGGAGTCAGATTCAGTGAGTGTTTAGGATCTGGAATGCACTGCCTGAGAGTGTGGTGAAGGCAGATTCAGTGAGTGTTTAGGATCTGGAATGCACTGCCTGAGAGTGTGGTGAAGGCAGATTCAGTGAGTGTTTAGGATGTGAATGAACTGTCTGAGAGTGTGTTGGAGGCAGATTCAGTGAGTGTTTAGGATCAAGAATGCACTGCCGGAGAGTGTGGTGGAGGCAGATTCAGTGAATGTTTAGAATCTGGAATGTACTGCCTGAGAGTGTGGTGGAGGCAGATTCAGTTCGTGTTTCGAATCTGGAATGAACTGCCTGAGCGTGTGGTGGAGGCAGATTCAGTGAGTGTTTAGGAAGTGAATGAACTGTCTGAGAGTGTGGTGGAGGCAGATTCAGTGAGTGTTTAGGATCTGGAATGCACTGTCTGAGAGTGTGGTGGAGGCAGATTCAGAGAGTGTTTAGGATCTAGAATGCACTGTCTGAGATTGTGGTGGAGGCAGATTCAGTGAGTGTTTAGGATCTGGAATGCACTGTCTGAGAGTGTGGTGGAGGCAGATTCAGTGAGTGTTTAGGATCTGGAATGCACTGTCTGAGAGTGTGGTGGAGGCAGATTCTGTGAGTGTTTAGGATCTGGAATGCACTGTCTGAGAGTGTGGTGGAGGCAGATTCAGTGGGTGTTTAGGATCTGGAATGCCCTGTCTGAGAGTGTGGTGGAGGCAGATTCAGTGGGTGTTTAGGATCTGGAATGCACTGTCTGAGTGTGGTGGAGACAGATTCAGTGAGTGTTTAGGATGTGAATGAACTGTCTGAGAGTGTGGTGGAGGCAAATTCAGTGATTGTTTCGGATCTGGAATGCACTGTCTGAGAGTGTGGTGGAGACAGATTCAGTGAGTGTTCAGGATGTGAATGAACTGTCTGAGAGTGTTGTCGAGGCAGATTCAGTGACTGTTTATGATCTGGAATGCACTGCCTGAGAGTGTGGTGGAGGCAGATTCAGTGAGTGTTCAGAATCTGGAATGAACTGCCTGAGAGTGTGGTGGAGGCAGATTCAGTGAGTGTTTCGGATCTGGAATGAACTGCCTGAGTGTGTGGTGGAGGCAGATTCAGTGAGTGTTTAGGAAGTGAATGAACTGTCTGAGAGTGTGGTGGAGGCAGATTCAGTGAGTGTTTCGGATCTAGAATGCACTGTCTGAGAGTGTGGTGGAGGCAGATTCAGTGAGTGTTTAGGATCTGGAATGCACTGTCTGAGAGTGTGGTGGAGGCAGATTCAGTGAGTGTTTAGGATCTGGAATGCACTGTCTGAGAGTGTGGTGGAAGCAGATTCAGTGAGTGTTTCGGATCTGGAATGCACTGTCTGAGAGTGTGGTGGAGGCAGATTCTGTGAGTGTTTAGGATCTGGAATGCAATGTCTGAGAGTGTGGTGGAGGCAGATTCAGTGAGTGTTTAGGATCTGGAATGCACGGTCTGAGAGTGTGGTGGAGGCAGATTCAGTGTGTGTTTAGGATCTGGAATGCACTGTCTGAGAGTGTGGTGGAGGCAGATTCAGTGGGTGTTTAGGATCTGGAACGCACTGTCTGAGAGTGTGGTGGAGGCAGATTCAGTGAGTGTTTAGGATCTGGAATGCACTGTCTGAGAGTGTGGTGGAGGCAGATTCAGTGAGTGTTTAGGATCTGGAATGCACTGTCTGAGAGTGTGGTGGAGGCAGATTCAGTGAGTGTTTAGGATCTGGAATGCACTGTCTGAGAGTGTGGTGGAGGCAGATTCAGTGAGTGTTTAGGAAGTGAATGAACTGTCTGAGAGTGTGGTGGAGGCAGATTCAGTGGGTGTTTAGGATCTGGAATGCACTGTCTGAGAGTGTGGTGGAGGCAGATTCAGTGGGTGTTTAGGATCTGGAATGAACTGTCTGAGAGTTTGGTGGAGGCAGATTCAGTGAGTGTTTAGGATCTGGAATGCACTGTCTGAGAGTGTGGTGGAGGCAGGTTCAGCGAGTGTTTAGGATCTGGAATGCACTGTCTGAGAGTGTGGTGGAGACAGATTCAGTGAGTGTTCAGGATGTGAATGAATTGTCTGAGAGTGTGGTGGAGGCAGATTCAGTGATTGTTTCGGATCTGGATTGCACTATCTGAGAGTGTGGTGGAGACAGATTCAGTGAGTGTTCAGGATGTGAATGAACTGTCTGCGAGTGTGGTGGAGGCAGATTCAGTGAGTGTTTAGGATCTGGAATGCACTGCCTGAGAGTGTGGTGGAGGCAGATTCAGTGAGTGTTTAGAATCTGCAATGAACTGCCTGAGAGTGTGGTGGAGGCAGATTCAGTGAGTGTTTCGGATCTGGAATGAACTGCCTGAGCGTGTGGTGGAGGCAGATTCAGTGAGTGTTTAGGAAGTGAATGAACTGTCTGAGAGTGTGGTGGAGGCAGATTCAGTGAGTGTTTAGGATCAAGAATGCACTGCCGGAGAGTGTGGTGGAGGCAGATTCAGTGAGTGTTTAGGATCTGGAATGCACTGTCTGAGAGTGTGGTGGAGACAGATTCAGTGACTGTTTAGGATCTGGAATGCACTGTCTGAGAGTGTGGTGCAGACAGATTCAGTGAGTCTTTAGGAAGTGAATGAACTGTCTGAGAGTGTGGTGGAGGCTGATTCAGTGAGTGTTTAGGATCTGGAATGCACTGTCTGAGAGTGTGGTGGAGGCAGATTCAGTGAGTGTTTAGGAAGTGAATGAACTGTCTGAGAGTGTGGTGGAGGCAGATTCAGAGAGTGTTTCGGATCTGGAATGCACTGTCTAAGAGTGTGGTGGAGGCAGATTCAGTGGGTGTTTAGGATCTGGAATGCACTGTCTGAGAGTGTGGTGGAGGCAGATTCAGTGAGTGTTTAGGATCTGGAATGCACTGTCTGAGAGTGTGGTGGAGGCAGATTCAGTGAGTGTTTCGGATCTGGAATGCACTGTCTAAGAGTGTGGTGGAGGCAGATTCAGTGGGTGTTTAGGATCTGGAATGCACTGTCTGAAAGTGTTGTGGAGGCAGATTCAGTGGGTGTTTAGGATCTGGAATGCACTGTCTGAGAGTTTGGTGGAGGCAGATTCAGTGAGTGTTTAGGATCTGGACTGCACTGTCTGAGAGTGTGGTGGAGGAAGATTCAGTGAGTGTTTAGGATCTGGAATGCACTGTCTGAGAGTGTGGTGGAGGCAGATTCAGTGGATGTTTA
The DNA here is from genome assembly GCF_036365525.1 of Heterodontus francisci. Classification (NCBI taxonomy): domain Eukaryota; kingdom Metazoa; phylum Chordata; class Chondrichthyes; order Heterodontiformes; family Heterodontidae; genus Heterodontus; species Heterodontus francisci. Next base: position 88,245,001 of record NC_090388.1, on the reverse strand, counting down.
GGATCTGGAATGCACTGCCTGAGAGTGTGGTGGAGGCAGATTCAGTGAGTGTTTAGGATCTGGAATGCACTGTCTGAGAGTGTGGTGGAGGGAGATTCTGTGAGTGTTTAGGATCTGGAATGCACTGTCTGAGAGTGTGGTGGAGTCAGATTCAGTGTGTGTTTAGGATCTGGAATGCACTGCCTGAGAGTGTGGTGAAGGCAGATTCAGTGAGTGTTTAGGATCTGGAATGCACTGCCTGAGAGTGTGGTGAAGGCAGATTCAGTGAGTGTTTAGGATGTGAATGAACTGTCTGAGAGTGTGGTGGAGGCAGATTCAGTGAGTGTTTAGGATCAAGAATGCACTGCCGGAGAGTGTGGTGGAGGCAGATTCAGTGAGTGTTTAGGATCTGGAATGCACTGTCTGAGAGTGTGGTGGAGACAGATTCAGTGACTGTTTAGGATCTGGAATGCACTGCCTGAGAGTGTGGTGAAGGCAGATTCAGTGAGTGTTTAGGATCTGGAATGCACTGCCTGAGAGTGTGGTGGAGGCAGATTCAGTGAGTGTTTCGGATCTGGAATGAACTGCCTGAGCGTGTGGTGGAGGCAGATTCAGTGAGTGTTTAGGAAGTGAATGAACTGTCTGAGAGTGTGGTGGAGGCAGATTCAGAGAGTGTTTCGGATCTGGAATGCACTGTCTGAGAGTGTGGTGGAGGCAGATTCTGTGAGTGTTTAGGATCTGGAATGCACTGTCTGAGAGTGTGGTGGAGGCAGATTCAGTGAGTGTTTAGGATCTGGAATGCACTGTCTGAGAGTGTGGTGGAGGCAGATTCAGTGAGTGTTTCGGATCTGGAATGCACTGTCTAAGAGTGTGGTGGAGGCAGATTCAGTGGGTGTTTAGGATCTGGAATGCACTGTCTGAAAGTGTGGTGGAGGCAGATTCAGTGGGTGTTTAGGATCTGGAATGCACTGCCTGAGAGTGTGGTGGAGACAGATTCAGTGAGTGTTCAGGATGTGAATGAACTGTCTGCGAGTGTGGTGGAGGCAGATTCAGTGAGTGTTTAGGATCTGGAATGCACTGCCTGAGAGTGTGGTGGAGGCAGATTCAGTGAGTGTTTAGAATCTGCAATGAACTGCCTGAGAGTGTGGTGGAGGCAGATTCAGTGAGTGTTTCGGATCTGGAATGAACTGCCTGAGCGTGTGGTGGAGGCAGATTCAGTGAGTGTTTAGGAAGTGAATGAACTGTCTGAGAGTGTGGTGGAGGCAGATTCAGTGAGTGTTTAGGATCAAGAATGCACTGCCGGAGAGTGTGGTGGAGGCAGATTCAGTGAGTGTTTAGGATCTGGAATGCACTGTCTGAGAGTGTGGTGGAGACAGATTCAGTGACTGTTTAGGATCTGGAATGCACTGTCTGAGAGTGTGGTGCAGACAGATTCAGTGAGTCTTTAGGAAGTGAATGAACTGTCTGAGAGTGTGGTGGAGGCTGATTCAGTGAGTGTTTAGGATCTGGAATGCACTGTCTGAGAGTGTGGTGGAGGCAGATTCAGTGAGTGTTTAGGATCTGGAATGCACTGTCTGAGAGTGTGGTGGAGGCAGATTCAGTGAGTGTTTCGGATCCGGAATGCACTGTCTAAGAGTGTGGTGGAGGCAGATTCAGTGGGTGTTTAGGATCTGGAATGCACTGTCTGAAAGTGTTGTGGAGGCAGATTCAGTGGGTGTTTAGGATCTGGAATGCACTGTCTGAGAGTTTGGTGGAGGCAGATTCAGTGAGTGTTTAGGATCTGGACTGCACTGTCTGAGAGTGTGGTGGAGGAAGATTCAGTGAGTGTTTAGGATCTGGAATGCACTGTCTGAGAGTGTGGTGGAGGCAGATTCAGTGGATGTTTAGGATCTGGAATGCACTGCCTGAGAGTGTGGTGGAGGCAGATTCAGTGAGTGTTTAGGATCTGGAATGCACTGTCTGAGAGTGTGGTGGAGGGAGATTCTGTGAGTGTTTAGGATCTGGAATGCACTGTCTGAGAGTGTGGTGGAGTCAGATTCAGTGTGTGTTTAGGATCTGGAATGCACTGCCTGAGAGTGTGGTGAAGGCAGATTCAGTGAGTGTTTAGGATCTGGAATGCACTGCCTGAGAGTGTGGTGAAGGCAGATTCAGTGAGTGTTTAGGATGTGAATGAACTGTCTGAGAGTGTGGTGGAGGCAGATTCAGTGAGTGTTTAGGATCAAGAATGCACTGCCGGAGAGTGTGGTGGAGGCAGATTCAGTGAGTGTTTAGGATCTGGAATGCACTGTCTGAGAGTGTGGTGGAGACAGATTCAGTGACTGTTTAGGATCTGGAATGCACTGCCTGAGAGTGTGGTGAAGGCAGATTCAGTGAGTGTTTAGGATCTGGAATGCACTGCCTGAGAGTGTGGTGGAGGCAGATTCAGTGAGTGTTTCGGATCTGGAATGAACTGCCAGAGCGTGTGGTGGAGGCAGATTCAGTGAGTGTTTAGGAAGTGAATGAACTGTCTGAGAGTGTGGTGGAGGCAGATTCAGAGAGTGTTTCGGATCTGGAATGCACTGTCTGAGAGTGTGGTGGAGGCAGATTCTGTGAGTGTTTAGGATCTGGAATGCACTGTCTGAGAGTGTGGTGGAGGCAGATTCAGTGAGTGTTTAGGATCTGGAATGCACTGTCTGAGAGTGTGGTGGAGGCAGATTCAGTGAGTGTTTCGGATCTGGAATGCACTGTCTAAGAGTGTGGTGGAGGCAGATTCAGTGGGTGTTTAGGATCTGGAATGCACTGTCTGAAAGTGTGGTGGAGGCAGATTCAGTGGGTGTTTAGGATCTGGAATGCACTGCCTGAGAGTGTGGTGGAGACAGATTCAGTGAGTGTTCAGGATGTGAATGAACTGTCTGCGAGTGTGGTGGAGGCAGATTCAGTGAGTGTTTAGGATCTGGAATGCACTGCCTGAGAGTGTGGTGGAGGCAGATTCAGTGAGTGTTTAGAATCTGCAATGAACTGCCTGAGAGTGTGGTGGAGGCAGATTCAGTGAGTGTTTCGGATCTGGAATGAACTGCCTGAGCGTGTGGTGGAGGCAGATTCAGTGAGTGTTTAGGAAGTGAATGAACTGTCTGAGAGTGTGGTGGAGGCAGATTCAGTGAGTGTTTAGGATCAAGAATGCACTGCCGGAGAGTGTGGTGGAGGCAGATTCAGTGAGTGTTTAGGATCTGGAATGCACTGTCTGAGAGTGTGGTGGAGACAGATTCAGTGACTGTTTAGGATCTGGAATGCACTGTCTGAGAGTGTGGTGCAGACAGATTCAGTGAGTCTTTAGGAAGTGAATGAACTGTCTGAGAGTGTGGTGGAGGCTGATTCAGTGAGTGTTTAGGATCTGGAATGCACTGTCTGAGAGTGTGGTGGAGGCAGATTCAGTGAGTGTTTAGGATCTGGAATGCACTGTCTGAGAGTGTGGTGGAGGCAGATTCAGTGAGTGTTTCGGATCTGGAATGCACTGTCTAAGAGTGTGGTGGAGGCAGATTCAGTGGGTGTTTAGGATCTGGAATGCACTGTCTGAAAGTGTTGTGGAGGCAGATTCAGTGGGTGTTTAGGATCTGGAATGCACTGTCTGAGAGTTTGGTGGAGGCAGATTCAGTGAGTGTTTAGGATCTGGACTGCACTGTCTGAGAGTGTGGTGGAGGAAGATTCAGTGAGTGTTTAGGATCTGGAATGCACTGTCTGAGAGTGTGGTGGAGGCAGATTCAGTGGATGTTTAGGATCTGGAATGCACTGCCTGAGAGTGTGGTGGAGGCAGATTCAGTGAGTGTTTAGGATCTGGAATGCACTGTCTGAGAGTGTGGTGGAGGGAGATTCTGTGAGTGTTTAGGATCTGGAATGCACTGTCTGAGAGTGTGGTGGAGTCAGATTCAGTGTGTGTTTAGGATCTGGAATGCACTGCCTGAGAGTGTGGTGAAGGCAGATTCAGTGAGTGTTTAGGATCTGGAATGCACTGCCTGAGAGTGTGGTGAAGGCAGATTCAGTGAGTGTTTAGGATGTGAATGAACTGTCTGAGAGTGTGGTGGAGGCAGATTCAGTGAGTGTTTAGGATCAAGAATGCACTGCCGGAGAGTGTGGTGGAGGCAGATTCAGTGAGTGTTTAGGATCTGGAATGCACTGTCTGAGAGTGTGGTGGAGACAGATTCAGTGACTGTTTAGGATCTGGAATGCACTGCCTGAGAGTGTGGTGAAGGCAGATTCAGTGAGTGTTTAGGATCTGGAATGCACTGCCTGAGAGTGTGGTGGAGGCAGATTCAGTGAGTGTTTCGGATCTGGAATGAACTGCCTGAGCGTGTGGTGGAGGCAGATTCAGTGAGTGTTTAGGAAGTGAATGAACTGTCTGAGAGTGTGGTGGAGGCAGATTCAGAGAGTGTTTCGGATCTGGAATGCACTGTCTGAGAGTGTGGTGGAGGCAGATTCTGTGAGTGTTTAGGATCTGGAATGCACTGTCTGAGAGTGTGGTGGAGGCAGATTCAGTGAGTGTTTCGGATCTGGAATGCACTGTCTAAGAGTGTGGTGGAGGCAGATTCAGTGGGTGTTTAGGATCTGGAATGCACTGTCTGAAAGTGTGGTGGAGGCAGATTCAGTGGGTGTTTAGGATCTGGAATGCACTGTCTGAGAGTTTGGTGGAGGCAGATTCAGTGAGTGCTTAGGATCTGGACTGCACTGTCTGAGAGTGTGGTGGAGGAAGATTCAGTGAGTGTTTAGGATCTGGAATGCACTGTCTGAGAGTGTGGTGGAGGCAGATTCAGTGGATGTTTAGGATCTGGAATGCACTGCCTGAGAGTGTGGTGGAGGCAGATTCAGTGAGTGTTTAGGATCTGGAATGCACTGTCTGAGAGTGTGGTGGAGGGAGATTCAGTGAGTGTTTAGGATCTGGAATGCACTGTCTGAGAGTGTGGTGGAGTCAGATTCAGTGAGTGTTTAGGATCTGGAATGCACTGCCTGAGAGTGTGGTGAAGGCAGATTCAGTGAGTGTTTAGGATCTGGAATGCACTGCCTGAGAGTGTGGTGAAGGCAGATTCAGTGAGTGTTTAGGATGTGAATGAACTGTCTGAGAGTGTGGTGGAGGCAGATTCAGTGAGTGTTTAGGATCAAGAATGCACTGCCGGAGAGTGTGGTGGAGGCAGATTCAGTGAGTGTTTAGGATCTGGAATGCACTGTCTGAGAGTGTGGTGGAGACAGATTCAGTGACTGTTTAGGATCTGGAATGCACTGTCTGAGAGTGTGGTGCAGACAGATTCAGTGAGTGTTTAGGAAGTGAATGAACTGTCTGAGAGTGTGGTGGAGGCAGATTCAGTGAGTGTTTAGGATCTGGAATGCACTATCTGAGAGTGTGGTGGAGACAGATTCAGTGAGTGTTCAGGATGTGAATGAACTGTCTGAGAGTGTGGTGGAGGCAGATTCAGTGAGTGTTTTCGATCTGGAATGCACTGCCTGAGAGTGTGGTGGAGGCAGATTCAGTGAGTGTTTAGAATCTGGAATGAACTGCCTGAGAGTGTGGTGGAGGCAGATTCAGTGAGTGTTTCGGATCTGGAATGAACTGCCTGAGCGTGTGGTGGAGGCAGATTCAGTGAGTGTTTAGGAAGTGAATGAACTGTCTGAGAGTGTGGTGGAGGCAGATTCAGTGAGTGTTTAGGATCTGGAATGCACTGTCTGAGAGTATGGTGGAGGCAGATTCAGTGAGTGTTTAGGATCTAGAATGCACTGTCTGAGAGTGTGGTGGAGGCAGATTCAGTGAGTGTTTAGGATCTGGAATGCACGGTCTGAGAGTGTGGTGGAGGCAGATTCAGTGTGTGTTTAGGATCTGGAATGCACTGTCTGAGAGTGTGGTGGAGGCAGATTCAGTGAGTGTTTAGGATCTGGAATGCACTGTCTGAGAGTTTGGTGGAGGCAGATTCAGTGAGTGTTTAGGATCTGGACTGCACTGTCTGAGAGTGTGGTGGAGGCAGGTTCAGCGAGTGTTTAGGATCTGGAATGCACTGTCTGAGAGTGTGGTGGAGGCAGATTCAGTGAGTGTTTAGGATCTGGAATGCACTGTCTGAGAGTGTGGTGGAGGCAGATTCAGTGAGTGTTTAGGATCTGGAATGCACTGTCTGAGAGTGTGGTGGAGGCAGATTCAGTGAGTGTTTAGGATCTGGAATGCACTGTCTGAGAGTGTGGTGGAGGCAGATTCAGTGAGTGTTTAGGAAGTGAATGAACTGTCTGAGAGTGTGGTGGAGGCAGATTCAGTGAGTGTTTAGGATCTGGAATGCACTGTCTGAGAGTGTGGTGGAGGCAGATTCAGTGAGTGTTTCGGATCTGGAATGCACTGTCTAAGAGTGTGGTGGAGGCAGATTCAGTGGGTGTTTAGGATCTGGAATGCACTGTCTGAGAGTTTGGTGGAGGCAGATTCAGTGAGTGTTTAGGATCTGGACTGCACTGTCTGAGAGTGTGGTGGAGGAAGATTCAGTGAGTGTTTAGGATCTGGAATGCACTGTCTGAGAGTGTGGTGGAGGCAGATTCAGTGGATGTTTAGGATCTGGAATGCACTGCCTGAGAGTGTGGTGGAGGCAGATTCAGTGAGTGTTTAGGATCTGGAATGCGCTGTCTGAGAGTGTGGTGGAGGGAGATTCAGTGAGTGTTTAGGATCTGGAATGCACTCTCTGAGAGTGTGGTGGAGTCAGATTCAGTGAGTGTTTAGGATCTGGAATGCACTGCCTGAGAGTGTGGTGAAGGCAGATTCAGTGAGTGTTTAGGATCTGGAATGCACTGCCTGAGAGTGTGGTGAAGGCAGATTCAGTGAGTGTTTAGGATCTGGAATGCACTGCCGGAGAGTGTGGTGGAGGCAGATTCAGTGAGTGTTTAGGATCTGGAATGCACTGTCTGAGAGTGTGGTGGAGACAGATTCAGTGACTGTTTAGGATCTGGAATGCACTGTCTGAGAGTGTGGTGCAGACAGATTCAGTGAGTGTTTAGGAAGTGAATGAACTGTCTGAGAGTGTGGTGGAGGCTGATTCAGTGAGTGTTTAGGATCTGGAATGCACTGTCTGAGAGTGTGGTGGAGACAGATTCAGTGAGTGTTTAGGATCTGGAATGCACTGTCTGAGAGTGTGGTGGAGGCAGATTCAGTGAGTGTTTAGGATCTGGAATGCACTGCCTGAGAGTGTTGTCGAGGCAGATTCAGTGACTGTTTATGATCTGGAATGCACTGCCTGTGAGTGTGGTGGAGGCAGATTCAGTGAGTGTTTAGGATCTGGAATGCACTGTCTGAGAGTGTGTTGGAGACAGATTCAGTGAGTGTTCAGGATGTGAATGAACTGTCTGAGAGTGTGGTGGAGACAGATTCAGTGATTGTTTCGGATCTGGAATGCACTATCTGAGAGTGTGGTGGAGACAGATTCAGTGAGTGTTCAGGATGTGAATGAACTGTCTGAGAGTGTGGTGGAGGCAGATTCAGTGAGTGTTTTCGATCTGGAATGCACTGCCTGAGAGTGTGGTGGAGGCAGATTCAGTGAGTGTTTAGAATCTGGAATGAACTGCCTGAGAGTGTGGTGGAGGCAGATTCAGTGAGTGTTTCGGATCTGGAATGAACTGCCTGAGCGTGTGGTGGAGGCAGATTCAGTGAGTGTTTAGGAAGTGAATGAACTGTCTGAGAGTGTGGTGGAGGCAGATTCAGTGAGTGTTTAGGATCTGGAATGCACTGTCTGAGAGTGTGGTGGAGGCAGATTCAGTGAGTGTTTAGGATCTAGAATGCAATGTCTGAGAGTGTGGTGGAGGCAGATTCAGTGAGTGTTTAGGATCTGGAATGCACTGTCTGAGAGTGTGGTGGAGGCAGATTCAGTGAGTGTTTAGGATCTGGAATGCACTGTCTGAGAGTGTGGTGGAGGCAGATTCAGTGGGTGTTTAGGATCTGGAATGCACTGTCTGAGAGTGTGGTGGAGGCAGATTCAGTGGGTGTTTAGGATCTGGAATGCACTGTCTGAGATAGTGGTGGAGGCAGATTCAGTGAGTGTTTAGGATCTGGAATTCACTGTCTGAGAGTGTGGTGGAGACAGATTCAGTGAGTGTTCAGGATGTGAATGAACTGTCTGAGAGTGTGGTGGAGGCAAATTCAGTGATTGTTTCGGATCTGGAATGCACTATCTGAGAGTGTGGTGGAAGCAGATTCAGTGAGTATTTCGGATCTGGAATGCACTGTCTGAGAGTGTGGTGGAGGCAGATTCTGTGAGTGTTTAGGATCTGGAATGCACTGTCTGAGAGTGTGGTGGAGGCAGATTCAGTGAGTGTTTAGGATCTGGAATGCACGGTCTGAGAGTGTGGTGGAGGCAGATTCAGTGTGTGTTTCGGATCTGGAATGCACTGTCTGAGAGTGTGGTGGAGGCCGATTCAGTGGGTGTTTAGGATCTGGAATGCACTGTCTGAGAGTGTGGTGGAGGCAGATTCAGTGAGTGTTTAGGATCTGGAATGCACTGTCTGAGAGTGTGGTGGAGGCAGATTCAGTGAGTGTTTAGGATCTGGAATGCACTGTCTGAGAGTGTGGTGGAGGCAGATTCAGTGGGTGTTTAGGATCTGGAATGCACTGTCTGAGAGTGTGGTGGAGGCAGATTCAGTGAGTGTTTAGGAAGTGAATGAACTGTCTGAGAGTGTGGTGGAGGCAGATTCAGTGGGTGTTTAGGATCTGGAATGCACTGTCTGAGAGTGTGGTGGAGGCAGATTCAGTGGGTGTTTAGGATCTGGAATGCACTGTCTGAGAGTTTGGTGGAGGCAGATTCAGTGAGTGTTTAGGATCTGGACTGCAGTGTCTGAGAGTGTGGTGGAGGCAGCTTCAACGAGTGTTTAGGATCTGGAATGCACTGTCTGAGAGTGTGGTGGAGACAGATTCAGTGAGTGTTCAGGATGTGAATGCATTGTCTGAGAGTTTGGTGGAGGCAGATTCAGTGATTGTTTCGGATCTGGAATGCACTATCTGAGAGTTTGGTGGAGACAGATTCAGTGAGTGTTCAGGATCTGAATGAACTTTCTGAGAGTGTGGTGGAGGCAGATTCAGTGAGTGTTCAGGATCTGGAATGCACTGCCTGAGAGTGTGGTGGAGGCAGATTCAGTGAGTGTTTCGGATCTGGAATGAACTGCCTGAGCGTGTGGTGGAGGCAGATTCAGTGAGTGATTAGGAAGTGAATGAACTGTCTGAGAGTGTGGTGGAGGCAGATTCAGTGAGTGTTTAGGATCTGGAATGCACTGTCTGAGAGTGTGGTGGAGGCAGATTCAGTGAGTGTTTAGGATCTGGAATGCACTGTCTGAGAGTGTGGTGGAGGCAGATTCACTGAGTGTTTAGGATCTGGAATGCACTGTCTGAGAGTGTGGTGGAGGCAGATTCAGTGAGTGTTTAGGAAGTGAATGAACTGTCTGAGAGTGTGGTGGAGGCAGATTCAGTGGGTGTTTAGGATCTGGAATGCACTGTCTGAGAGTGTGGTGGAGGCAGATTCAGTGGGTGTTTAGGATCTGGAATGCACTGTCTGAGAGTTTGGTGGAGGCAGATTCAGTGAGTGTTTAGGATCTGGACTGCACTGTCTGAGAGTGTGGTGGAGGCAGGTTCAGCGAGTGTTTAGGATCTGGAATGCACTGTCTGAGAGTGTGGTGGAGGCAGATTCAGTGAGTGTTCAGGATGTGAATGAACTGTCTGAGAGTGTGGTGGAGGCAGATTCAGTGATTGTTTCGGATCTGGAATGCACTATCTGAGAGTGTGGTGGAGACAGATTCAGTGAGTGTTCAGGATGTGAATGAACTGTCTGAGAGTGTGGTGGAGGCAGATTCAGTGGGTGTTCAGGATCTGGAATGCACTGCCTGAGAGTGTGGTGGAGGCAGATTCAGTGAGTGTTTCGGATCTGGAATGAACTGCCTGAGCGTGTGGTGGAGGCAGATTCAGTGGGTGTTTAGGATCTTGAATGCACTGTCTGAGAGTGTGGTGGAGGCAGATTCAGTGAGTGTTTAGGATCTGGAATGCACTGTCTGAGAGTGTGGTGGAGGCAGATTCAGTGAGTGTTTAGGATCTGGAATGCACTGTCTGAGAGTGTGGTGGAGGCAGATTCAGTGAGTGTTTAGGATCTGGACTGCAGTGTCTGAGAGTGTGGTGGAGGCAGCTTCAGCGAGTGTTTAGGATCTGGAATGCACTGTCTGAGAGTGTGGTGGAGACAGATTCAGTGAGTGTTCAGGATGTGAATGCATTGTCTGAGAGTTTGGTGGAGGCAGATTCAGTGATTGTTTCGGATCTGGAATGCACTATCTGAGAGTTTGGTGGAGACAGATTCAGTGAGTGTTCAGGATGTGAATGAACTTTCTGAGAGTGTGGTGGAGGCAGATTCAGTGAGTGTTCAGGATCTGGAATGCACTGCCTGAGAGTGTGGTGGAGGCAGATTCAGTGAGTGATTAGGAAGTGAATGAACTGTCTGAGAGTGTGGTGGAGGCAGATTCAGTGAGTGTTTAGGATCTGGAATGCACTGTCTGAGAGTGTGGTGGAGGCAGATTCAGTGAGTGTTTAGGATCTGGAATGCACTGTCTGAGAGTGTGGTGGAGGCAGATTCAGTGAGTGTTTAGGATCTGGAATGCACTGTCTGAGAGTGTGGTGGAGGCAGATTCAGTGAGTGTTTAGGAAGTGAATGAACTGTCTGAGAGTGTGGTGGAGGCAGATTCAGTGGGTGTTTAGGATCTGGAATGCACTGTCTGAGAGTGTGGTGGAGGCAGATTCAGTGGGTGTTTAGGATCTGGAATGCACTGTCTGAGAGTTTGGTGGAGGCAGATTCAGTGAGTGTTTAGGATCTGGACTGCACTGTCTGAGAGTGTGGTGGAGGCAGGTTCAGCGAGTGTTTAGGATCTGGAATGCACTGTCTGAGAGTGTGGTGGAGGCAGATTCAGTGAGTGTTCAGGATGTGAATGAACTGTCTGAGAGTGTGGTGGAGGCAGATTCAGTGATTGTTTCGGATCTGGAATGCACTATCTGAGAGTGTGGTGGAGACAGATTCAGTGAGTGTTCAGGATGTGAATGAACTGTCTGAGAGTGTGGTGGAGGCAGATTCAGTGGGTGTTCAGGATCTGGAATGCACTGCCTGAGAGTGTGGTGGAGGCAGATTCAGTGAGTGTTTCGGATCTGGAATTATCTGCCTGAGCGTGTGGTGGAGGCAGATTCAGTGAGTGATTAGGAAGTGAATGAACTGTCTGAGAGTGTGGTGGAGGCAGATTCAGTGAGTGTTTAGGATCTGGAATGCACTGTCTGAGAGTGTGGTGGAGGCAGATTCAGTGAGTGTTTAGGATCTGGAATGCACTGTCTGAGAGTGTGGTGGAGGCAGATTCAGTGAGTGTTTAGGATCTGGAATGCACTGTCTGAGAGTGTGGTGGAGGCAGATTCAGTGAGTGTTTAGCATCTGGAATGCACTGTCTGAGAGTGTGGTGGAGGCAGATTCAGTGAGTGTTTAGGATCTGGAATGCACTGTCTGAGAGTGTGGTGGAGGCAGATTCAGTGAGTGTTTCGGATCTGGAATGCACTGTCTGAGAGTGTGGTGGAGGCAGATTCTGTGAGTGTTTAGGATCTGGAATGCACTGTCTGAGAGTGTGGTGGAGGCAGATTCAGTGGGTGTTTAGGATCTGGAATGCACTGTCTGAGAGTGTGGTGGAGGCAGATTCAGTGAGTGTTTAGGATCTGGAATGCACTGTCTGAGAGTCTGGTGGAGGCAGATTCAGTGAGTGTTTAGGATCTGGAATGCACTGTCTGAGAGTCTGGTGGAGGCAGATTCAGTGAGTGTTTCGGATCTGGAATGCACTGTCTAAGAGTGTGGTGGAGGCAGATTCAGTGGGTGTTTAGGATCTGGAATGCACTGTCTGAAAGTGTGGTGGAGGCAGATTCAGTGGGTGTTTAGGATCTGGAATGCACTGTCTGAGAGTTTGGTGGAGGCAGATTCAGTGAGTGTTTAGGATCTGGACTGCACTGTCTGAGAGTGTGGTGGAGGAAGATTCAGTGAGTATTTAGGATCTGGAATGCACTGTTGAGAGTGTGGTGGAGGCAGATTCAGTGGGTGTTTAGGATCTGGAATGCACTGCCTGAGAGTGTGGTGGAGGCAGATTCAGTGAGTGTTTAGGATCTGGAATGCACTGTCTGAGAGTGTGGTGGAGGGAGATTCAGTGAGTGTTTAGGATCTGGAATGCACTGTCTGAGAGTGTGGTGGAGTCAGATTCAGTGAGTGTTTAGGATCTGGAATGCACTGCCTGAGAGTGTGGTGAAGGCAGATTCAGTGAGTGTTTAGGATCTGGAATGCACTGCCTGAGAGTGTGCTGAAGGCAGATTCAGTGAGTGTTTAGGATGTGAATGAACTGTCTGAGAGTGTGGTGGAGGCAGATTCAGTGAGTTTTTAGGATCTAGAATGCACTGTCTGAGAGTTTGGTGGAGGCAGATTCAGTGAGTGTTTAGGATCTGGAATGCACTGCCGGAGAGTGTGGTGGAGGCAGATTCAGTGAGTGTTTAGGATCTGGAATGCACTGTCTGAGAGTGTGGTGGAGACAGATTCAGTGAGTGTTTAGGATCTGGAATGCACTGTCTGAGAGTGTGGTGGAGACAGATTCAGTGAGTGTTTAGGAAGTGAATGAACTGTCTGAGAGTGTGGTGGAGGCTGATTCAGTGAGTGTTTAGGATCTGGAATGCACTGTCTGAGAGTGTGGTGGAGGCAGATTCAGTGAGTGTTTAGGATCTGGAATGCACTGCCTGAGAGTGTTGTCGAGGCAGATTCAGTGACTGTTTATGATCTGGAATGCACTGCCGGTGAGTGTGGTGGAGGCAGATTCAGTGAGTGTTCAGGATGTGAATGAACTGTCTGAGAGTGTTGTCGAGGCAGATTCAGTGACTGTTTATGATCTGGAATGAACTGTCTGAGAGTGTGGTGGAGGCAGATTCAGTGAGTGTTAGGAAGTGAATGAACTGTCTGAGAGTGTGGTGGAGGCAGATTCAGTGAGTGTTTAGAATCTGGAATGAACTGTCTGAGAGTGTGGTGGAGGCAGATTCAGTGAGTGTTAGGAAGTGAATGAACTGTCTGAGAGTGTGGTGGAGGCAGATTCAGTGAGTGTTTCAGATCTAGAATGCACTGTCTGAGAGTGTGGTGGAGGCAGATTCAGTGAGTGTTTAGGATCTGGAATGCACTGTCTGAGCGTGTGGTGGAGGCAAATTCAGTGAGTGTTTAGGATCTGGAATGCACTGTCTGAGAGTGTGGTGGAAGCAGATTCAGTGAGTGTTTCGGATCTGGAATGCACTGTCTGAGAGTGTGGTGGAGGCAGATTCTGTGAGTGTTTAGGATCTGGAATGCACTGTCTGAGAGTGTGGTGGAGGCAGATTCAGTGAGTGTGTAGGATCTGGAATGCACGGTCTGAGAGTGTGGTGGAGGCAGATTCAGTGTGTGTTTAGGATCTGGAATGCACTGTCTGAGAGTGTGGTGGAGGCAGATTCAGTGGGTGTTTCGGATCTGGAATGCAGTGTCTGAGAGTGTGGTGGAGGCAGATTCAGTGAGTGTTTAGGATCTGGAATGCACTGTCTGAGAGTGTGGTGGAGGCAGATTCAGTGAGTGTTTAGGATCTGGAATGCACTGTCTGAGAGTGTGGTGGAGGCAGATTCAGTGAGTGTTTAGGAAGTGAATGAACTGTCTGAGAGTGTGGTGGAGGCAGATTCAGTGGGTGTTTAGGATCTGGAATGCACTGTCTGAGAGTGTGGTGGAGACAGATTCAGTGAGTGTTTAGGATCTGGAATGCACTGTCTGAGAGTGTGGTGGAGGCAGATTCAGTGAGTGTTTAGGATCTGGAATGCACTGCCTGAGAGTGTTGTCGAGGCAGATTCACTGAGTGTTTAGGATCTGGAATGCACTGTCTGAGAGTGTTGTGGAGGCAGATTCAGTGACTGTTTATGATCTGGAATGCACTGCCTGTGAGTGTGGTGGAGGCAGATTCACTGAGTGTTTAGGATCTGGAATGCACTGTCTGAGAGTGTTGTCGAGGCAGATTCAGTGAGTGTTTAGGATCTGGAATGCACTGTCTGAGCGTGTTGTGGAGGCAGATTCAGTGACTGTTTATGATCTGGAATGCACTGCCTGTGTGTGTGCTGGAGGCAGATTCAGTGAGTGTTTAGGATCTGGAATGCACTGTCTGAGAGTATGGTGGAGACAGATTCAGCGAGTGTTTAGGATCTGGAATGCACTGTCTGAGAGTGTGGTGGAGGCAGATTCAGCGAGTGTTTAGGATCTGGAATGCACTGTCTGAGAGTGTGGTGGAGACAGATTCAGTGAGTGTTCAGGATGTGAATGAACTGTCTGAGAGTGTGGTGGAGGCAGATTCAGTGATTGTTTCGGATCTGGAATGCACAATCTGAGAGTGTGGTGGAGACAGATTCAGTGAGTGTTCAGGATGTGAATGAACTGTCTGAGAGTGTGGTGGAGGCAGATTCAGTGAGTGTTTAGGATCTGGAATGCACTGCCTGAGAGTGTGGTGGAGTCAGATTCAGTGAGTGTTTAGGATCTGGAATGCACTGCCTGAGAGTTTGGTGAAGGCAGATTCAGTGAGTGTTTAGGATCTGGAATGCACTGCCTGAGAGTGTGGTGAAGGCAGATTCAGTGAGTGTTTAGGATGTGAATGAACTGTCTGAGAGTGTGGTGGAGGCAGATTCAGTGAGTGTTTAGGATCTAGAATGCACTGTCTGAGAGTTTGGTGGAGGCAGATTCAGTGAGTGTTTAGGATCTGGAATGCACTGCCGGAGAGTGTGGTGGAGGCAGTTTCAGTGAGTGTTTAGGATCTGGAATGCACTGTCTGAGAGTGTGGTGGAGACAGATTCAGTGAGTGTTTAGGATCTGGAATGCACTGTCTGAGAGTGTGGTGGAGACAGATTCAGTGAGTGTTTAGGAAGTGAATGAACTGTCTGAGAGTGTGGTGGAGGCTGATTCAGTGAGTGTTTAGGATCTGGAATGCACTGTCTGAGAGTGTGGTGGAAGCAGATTCAGTGAGTGTTTCGGATCTGGAATGCACTGTCTGAGAGTGTGGTGGAGGCAGATTCTGTGAGTGTTTAGGATCTGGAATGCACTGTCTGAGAGTGTGGTGGAGGCAGATTCAGTGAGTGTGTAGGATCTGGAATGCACGGTCTGAGAGTGTGGTGGAGGCAGATTCAGTGTGTGTTTAGGATCTGGAATGCACTGTCTGAGAGTGTGGTGGAGACAGATTCAGTGAGTGTTTAGGAAGTGAATGAACTGTCTGAGAGTGTGGTGGAGGCTGATTCAGTGAGTGTTTAGGATCTGGAATGCACTGTCTGAGAGTGTGGTGGAGGCAGATTCAGTGAGTGTTTAGGATCTGGAATGCACTGCCTGAGAGTGTTGTCGAGGCAGATTCAGTGACTGTTTATGATCTGGAATGCACTGCCGGTGAGTGTGGTGGAGGCAGATTCAGTGAGTGTTCAGGATGTGAATGAACTGTCTGAGAGTGTTGTCGAGGCAGATTCAGTGACTGTTTATGATCTGGAATGAACTGTCTGAGAGTGTGGTGGAGGCAGATTCAGTGAGTGTTAGGAAGTGAATGAACTGTCTGAGAGTGTGGTGGAGGCAGATTCAGTGAGTGTTTAGAATCTGGAATGAACTGTCTGAGAGTGTGGTGGAGGCAGATTCAGTGAGTGTTAGGAAGTGAATGAACTGTCTGAGAGTGTGGTGGAGGCAGATTCAGTGAGTGTTTCAGATCTAGAATGCACTGTCTGAGAGTGTGGTGGAGGCAGATTCAGTGAGTGTTTAGGATCTGGAATGCACTGTCTGAGCGTGTGGTGGAGGCAAATTCAGTGAGTGTTTAGGATCTGGAATGCACTGTCTGAGAGTGTGGTGGAAGCAGATTCAGTGAGTGTTTCGGATCTGGAATGCACTCTCTGAGAGTGTGGTGGAGGCAGATTCTGTGAGTGTTTAGGATCTGGAATGCACTGTCTGAGAGTGTGGTGGAGGCAGATTCAGTGAGTGTGTAGGATCTGGAATGCACGGTCTGAGAGTGTGGTGGAGGCAGTTTCAGTGTGTGTTTAGGATCTGGAATGCACTGTCTGAGAGTGTGGTGGAGGCAGATTCAGTGGGTGTTTCGGATCTGGAATGCAGTGTCTGAGAGTGTGGTGGAGGCAGATTCAGTGAGTGTTTAGGATCTGGAATGCACTGTCTGAGAGTGTGGTGGAGGCAGATTCAGTGAGTGTTTAGGATCTGGAATGCACTGTCTGAGAGTGTGGTGGAGGCAGATTCAGTGAGTGTTTAGGAAGTGAATGAACTGTCTGAGAGTGTGGTGGAGGCAGATTCAGTGGGTGTTTAGGATCTGGAATGCACTGTCTGAGAGTGTGGTGGAGACAGATTCAGTGAGTGTTTAGGATCTGGAATGCACTGTCTGAGAGTGTGGTGGAGGCAGATTCAGTGAGTGTTTAGGATCTGGAATGCACTGCCTGAGAGTGTTGTCGAGGCAGATTCACTGAGTGTTTAGGATCTGGAATGCACTGTCTGAGAGTGTTGTGGAGGCAGATTCAGTGACTGTTTATGATCTGGAATGCACTGCCTGTGTGTGTGGTGGAGGCAGATTCACTGAGTGTTTAGGATCTGGAATGCACTGTCTGAGAGTGTTGTCGAGGCAGATTCAGTGAGTGTTTAGGATCTGGAATGCACTGTCTGAGCGTGTTGTGGAGGCAGATTCAGTGACTGTTTATGATCTGGAATGCACTGCCTGTGTGTGTGCTGGAGGCAGATTCAGTGAGTGTTTAGGATCTGGAATGCACTGTCTGAGAGTATGGTGGAGACAGATTCAGCGAGTGTTTAGGATCTGGAATGCACTGTCTGAGAGTGTGGTGGAGGCAGATTCAGCGAGTGTTTAGGATCTGGAATGCACTGTCTGAGAGTGTGGTGGAGACAGATTCAGTGAGTGTTCAGGATGTGAATGAACTGTCTGAGAGTGTGGTGGAGGCAGATACAGTGATTGTTTCGGATCTGGAATGCACTATCTGAGAGTGTGGTGGAGACAGATTCAGTGAGTGTTCAGGATGTGAATGAACTGTCTGAGAGTGTGGTGGAGGCAGATTCAGTGAGTGTTTAGGATCTGGAATGCACTGCCTGAGAGTGTGGTGGAGTCAGATTCAGTGAGTGTTTAGGATCTGGAATGCACTGCCTGAGAGTTTGGTGAAGGCAGATTCAGTGAGTGTTTAGGATCTGGAATGCACTGCCTGAGAGTGTGGTGAAGGCAGATTCAGTGAGTGTTTAGGATGTGAATGAACTGTCTGAGAGTGTGGTGGAGGCAGATTCAGTGAGTGTTTAGGATCTAGAATGCACTGTCTGAGAGTTTGGTGGAGGCAGATTCAGTGAGTGTTTAGGATCTGGAATGCACTGCCTGAGAGTGTGGTGAAGGCAGATTCAGTGAGTGTTTAGGATGTGAATGAACTGTCTGAGAGTGTGGTGGAGGCAGATTCAGTGAGTGTTTAGGATCTAGAATGCACTGTCTGAGAGTTTGGTGGAGGCAGATTCAGTGAGTGTTTAGGATCTGGAATGCACTGCCGGAGAGTGTGGTGGAGGCAGTTTCAGTGAGTGTTTAGGATCTGGAATGCACTGTCTGAGAGTGTGGTGGAGACAGATTCAGTGAGTGTTTAGGATCTGGAATGCACTGTCTGAGAGTGTGGTGGAGACAGATTCAGTGAGTGTTTAGGAAGTGAATGAACTGTCTGAGAGTGTGGTGGAGGCTGATTCAGTGAGTGTTTAGGATCTGGAATGCACTGTCTGAGAGTGTGGTGGAAGCAGATTCAGTGAGTGTTTCGGATCTGGAATGCACTGTCTGAGAGTGTGGTGGAGGCAGATTCTGTGAGTGTTTAGGATCTGGAATGCACTGTCTGAGAGTGTGGTGGAGGCAGATTCAGTGAGTGTGTAGGATCTGGAATGCACGGTCTGAGAGTGTGGTGGAGGCAGATTCAGTGTGTGTTTAGGATCTGGAATGCACTGTCTGAGAGTGTGGTGGAGACAGATTCAGTGAGTGTTTAGGAAGTGAATGAACTGTCTGAGAGTGTGGTGGAGGCTGATTCAGTGAGTGTTTAGGATCTGGAATGCACTGTCTGAGAGTGTGGTGGAGGCAGATTCAGTGAGTGTTTAGGATCTGGAATGCACTGCCTGAGAGTGTTGTCGAGGCAGATTCAGTGACTGTTTATGATCTGGAATGCACTGCCGGTGAGTGTGGTGGAGGCAGATTCAGTGAGTGTTCAGGATGTGAATGAACTGTCTGAGAGTGTTGTCGAGGCAGATTCAGTGACTGTTTATGATCTGGAATGAACTGTCTGAGAGTGTGGTGGAGGCAGATTCAGTGAGTGTTAGGAAGTGAATGAACTGTCTGAGAGTGTGGTGGAGGCAGATTCAGTGAGTGTTTAGAATCTGGAATGAACTGTCTGAGAGTGTGGTGGAGGCAGATTCAGTGAGTGTTAGGAAGTGAATGAACTGTCTGAGAGTGTGGTGGAGGCAGATTCAGTGAGTGTTTCAGATCTAGAATGCACTGTCTGAGAGTGTGGTGGAGGCAGATTCAGTGAGTGTTTAGGATCTGGAATGCACTGTCTGAGCGTGTGGTGGAGGCAAATTCAGTGAGTGTTTAGGATCTGGAATGCACTGTCTGAGAGTGTGGTGGAAGCAGATTCAGTGAGTGTTTCGGATCTGGAATGCACTCTCTGAGAGTGTGGTGGAGGCAGATTCTGTGAGTGTTTAGGATCTGGAATGCACTGTCTGAGAGTGTGGTGGAGGCAGATTCAGTGAGTGTGTAGGATCTGGAATGCACGGTCTGAGAGTGTGGTGGAGGCAGTTTCAGTGTGTGTTTAGGATCTGGAATGCACTGTCTGAGAGTGTGGTGGAGGCAGATTCAGTGGGTGTTTCGGATCTGGAATGCAGTGTCTGAGAGTGTGGTGGAGGCAGATTCAGTGAGTGTTTAGGATCTGGAATGCACTGTCTGAGAGTGTGGTGGAGGCAGATTCAGTGAGTGTTTAGGATCTGGAATGCACTGTCTGAGAGTGTGGTGGAGGCAGATTCAGTGAGTGTTTAGGAAGTGAATGAACTGTCTGAGAGTGTGGTGGAGGCAGATTCAGTGGGTGTTTAGGATCTGGAATGCACTGTCTGAGAGTGTGGTGGAGACAGATTCAGTGAGTGTTTAGGATCTGGAATGCACTGTCTGAGAGTGTGGTGGAGGCAGATTCAGTGAGTGTTTAGGATCTGGAATGCACTGCCTGAGAGTGTTGTCGAGGCAGATTCACTGAGTGTTTAGGATCTGGAATGCACTGTCTGAGAGTGTTGTGGAGGCAGATTCAGTGACTGTTTATGATCTGGAATGCACTGCCTGTGTGTGTGGTGGAGGCAGATTCACTGAGTGTTTAGGATCTGGAATGCACTGTCTGAGAGTGTTGTCGAGGCAGATTCAGTGAGTGTTTAGGATCTGGAATGCACTGTCTGAGCGTGTTGTGGAGGCAGATTCAGTGACTGTTTATGATCTGGAATGCACTGCCTGTGTGTGTGCTGGAGGCAGATTCAGTGAGTGTTTAGGATCTGGAATGCACTGTCTGAGAGTATGGTGGAGACAGATTCAGCGAGTGTTTAGGATCTGGAATGCACTGTCTGAGAGTGTGGTGGAGGCAGATTCAGCGAGTGTTTAGGATCTGGAATGCACTGTCTGAGAGTGTGGTGGAGACAGATTCAGTGAGTGTTCAGGATGTGAATGAACTGTCTGAGAGTGTGGTGGAGGCAGATACAGTGATTGTTTCGGATCTGGAATGCACTATCTGAGAGTGTGGTGGAGACAGATTCAGTGAGTGTTCAGGATGTGAATGAACTGTCTGAGAGTGTGGTGGAGGCAGATTCAGTGAGTGTTTAGGATCTGGAATGCACTGCCTGAGAGTGTGGTGGAGTCAGATTCAGTGAGTGTTTAGGATCTGGAATGCACTGCCTGAGAGTTTGGTGAAGGCAGATTCAGTGAGTGTTTAGGATCTGGAATGCACTGCCTGAGAGTGTGGTGAAGGCAGATTCAGTGAGTGTTTAGGATGTGAATGAACTGTCTGAGAGTGTGGTGGAGGCAGATTCAGTGAGTGTTTAGGATCTAGAATGCACTGTCTGAGAGTTTGGTGGAGGCAGATTCAGTGAGTGTTTAGGATCTGGAATGCACTGCCGGAGAGTGTGGTGGAGGCAGATTCAGTGAGTGTTTAGGATCTGGAATGCACTGTCTGAGAGTGTGGTGGAGACAGATTCAGTGAGTGTTTAGGATCTGGAATGCACTGTCTGAGAGTGTGGTGGAGACAGATTCAGTGAGTGTTTAGGAAGTGAATGAACTGTCTGAGAGTGTGGTGGAGGCTGATTCAGTGAGTGTTTAGGATCTGGAATGCACTGTCTGAGAGTGTGGTGGAAGCAGATTCAGTGAGTGTTTCGGATCTGGAATGCACTGTCTGAGAGTGTGGTGGAGGCAGATTCTGTGAGTGTTTAGGATCTGGAATGCACTGTCTGAGAGTGTGGTGGAGGCAGATTCAGTGAGTGTGTAGGATCTGGAATGCACGGTCTGAGAGTGTGGTGGAGGCAGATTCAGTGTGTGTTTAGGATCTGGAATGCACTGTCTGAGAGTGTGGTGGAGGCAGATTCAGTGGGTGTTTCGGATCTGGAATGCACTGTCTGAGAGTGTGGTGGAGGCAGATTCAGTGAGTGTTTAGGATCTGGAATGCACTGTCTGAGAGTGTGGTGGAGGCAGATTCAGTGAGTGTTTAGGAAGTGAATGAACTGTCTGAGAGTGTGGTGGAGGCAGATTCAGTGGGTGTTTAGGATCTGGAATGCACTGTCTGAGAGTGTGCTGGAGGCAGATTCAGTGAGTGTTTAGGATCTGGAATGCACTGTCTGAGAGTGTGGTGGAGGCAGATTCAGTGAGTGTTTAGGAAGTGAATGAACTGTCTGAGAGTGTGGTGGAGGCAGATTCAGTGGGTGTTTAGGATCTGGAATGCACTGTCTGAGAGTGTGGTGGAGACAGATTCAGTGAGTGTTTAGGATCTGGAATGCACTGTCTGAGAGTGTGGTGGAGGCAGATTCAGTGAGTGTTTAGGATCTGGAATGCACTGCCTGAGAGTGTTGTCGAGGCAGATTCACTGAGTGTTTAGGATCTGGAATGCACTGTCTGAGAGTGTTGTGGAGGCAGATTCAGTGACTGTTTATGATCTGGAATGCACTGCCTGTGAGTGTGGTGGAGGCAGATTCACTGACTGTTTAGGATCTGGAATGCACTGTCTGAGAGTGTTGTCGAGGCAGATTCAGTGAGTGTTTAGGATCTGGAATGCACTGTCTGAGCGTGTTGTGGAGGCAGATTCAGTGACTGTTTAGGATCTGGAATGCACTGCCTGTGTGTGTGCTGGAGGCAGATTCAGTGAGTGTTTAGGATCTGGAATGCACTGTCTGAGAGTATGGTGGAGACAGATTCAGTGAGTGTTTAGGATCTGGAATGCACTGTCTGAGAGTGTGGTGGAGGCAGATTCAGCGAGTGTTTAGGATCTGGAATGCACTGTCTGAGAGTATGGTGGAGACAGATTCAGTGAGTGTTCAGGATGTGAATGAACTGTCTGAGAGTGTGGTGGAGGCAGATTCAGTGATTGTTTCGGATCTGGAATGCACTATCTGAGAGTGTGGTGGAGACAGATTCAGTGAGTGTTCAGGATGTGAATGAACTGTCTGAGAGTGTGGTGGAGGCAGATTCAGTGAGTGTTTAGGATCTGGAATGCACTGCCTGAGAGTGTGGTGGAGGCAGATTCAGTGTGTGTTTCGGATCTGGAATGAACTGCCTGAGCGTGTGGTGGAGGCAGATTCAGTGAGTGTTTAGGAAGTGAATGAACTGTCTGAGAGTGTGGTGGAGGCAGATTCAGTGAGTGTTTAGGATCTGGAATGCACTGTCTCAGAGTGTGGTGGAGGCAGATTCAGTGAGTGTTTAGGATCTGGAATGCACTGTCTGAGAGTGTGGTGGAGGCAGATTCAGTGAGTGTTTAGGATCTGGAATGCACTGTCTGAGAGTGTGGTGGAGGCCGATTCAGTGAGTGTTTAGGATCTGGAATGCACTGTCTGAGAGTGTGGTGGAGGCAGATTCAGTGAGTGTTTCGGATCTGGAATGCACTGTCTGAGAGTGTGGTGGAGCCAGATTCTGTGAGTGTTTAGGATCTGGAATGCACTGCCTGAGAGTGTGGTGAAGGCAGATTCAGTGAGTGTTTAGGATCTGGAATGCACTGCCTGAGAGTGTGGTGAAGGCAGATTCAGTGAGTGTTTAGGATGTGAATGAACTGTCTGAGAGTGTGGTGGAGGCAGATTCAGTGAGTGTTTAGGATCTAGAATGCACTGTCTGAGAGTTTGGTGGAGGCAGATTCAGTGAGTGTTTAGGATCTGGAATGCACTGCCGGAGAGTGTGGTGGAGGCAGATTCAGTGAGTGTTTAGGATCTGGAATGCACTGTCTGAGAGTGTGGTGGAGACAGATTCAGTGAGTGTTTAGGATCTGGAATGCACTGTCTGAGAGTGTGGTGGAGACAGATTCAGTGAGTGTTTAGGAAGTGAATGAACTGTCTGAGAGTGTGGTGGAGGCTGATTCAGTGAGTGTTTAGGATCTGGAATGCACTGTCTGAGAGTGTGGTGGAGACAGATTCAGTGAGTGTTTAGGATCTGGAATGCACTGTCTGAGAGTGTGGTGGAGGCAGATTCAGTGAGTGTTTAGGATCTGGAATGCACTGCCTGAGAATGTTGTCGAGGCAGATTCAGTGACTGTTTATGATCTGGAATGCACTGCCGGTGAGTGTGGTGGAGGCAGATTCAGTGAGTGTTCAGGATGTGAATGAACTGTCTGAGAGTGTGGTGGAGGCAGATTCAGTGAGTGTTTAGAATCTGGAATGAACTGTCTGAGAGTGTGGTGGAGGCAGATTCAGTGAGTGTTAGGAAGTGAATGAACTGTCTGAGAGTGTGGTGGAGGCAGATTCAGTGACTGTTTATGATCTGGAATGAACTGTCTGAGAGTGTGGTGGAGGCAGATTCAGTGAGTGTTAGGAAGTGAATGAACTGTCTGAGAGTGTGGTGGAGGCAGATTCAGTGAGTGTTTAGAATCTGGAATGAACTGTCTGAGAGTGTGGTGGAGGCAGATTCAGTGAGTGTTAGGAAGTGAATGAACTGTCTGAGAGTGTGGTGGAGGCAGATTCAGTGAGTGTTTCAGATCTAGAATGCACTGTCTGAGAGTGTGGTGGAGGCAGATTCAGTGAGTGTTTAGGATCTGGAATGCACTGTCTGAGAGTGTGGTGGAGGCAAATTCAGTGAGTGTTTAGGATCTGGAATGCACTGTCTGAGAGTGTGGTGGAAGCAGATTCAGTGAGTGTTTCGGATCTGGAATGCACTGTCTGAGAGTGTGGTGGAGGCAGATTCAGTGGGTGTTTCGGATCTGGAATGCACTGTCTGAGAGTGTGGTGGAGGCAGATTCAGTGAGTGTTTAGGATCTGGAATGCACTGTCTGAGAGTGTGGTGGAGGCAGATTCAGTGAGTGTTTAGGATCTGGAATGCACTGTCTGAGAGTGTGGTGGAGGCAGATTCAGTGAGTGTTTAGGAAGTGAATGAACTGTCTGAGAGTGTGGTGGAGGCAGATTCAGTGGGTGTTTAGGATCTGGAATGCACTGTCTGAGACTGTGGTGGAGACAGATTCAGTGAGTGTTTAGGATCTGGAATGCACTGTCTGAGAGTGTGGTGGAGGCAGATTCAGTGAGTGTTTAGGATCTGGAATGCACTGCCTGAGTGTGTTGTCGAGGCAGATTCACTGAGTGTTTAGGATCTGGAATGCACTGTCTGAGAGTGTTGTGGAGGCAGATTCAGTGACTGTTTATGATCTGGAATGCACTACCTGTGAGTGTGGTGGAGGCAGATTCACTGAGTGTTTAGGATCTGGAATGCACTGTCTGAGAGTGTTGTCGAGGCAGATTCAGTGAGAGTTTAGGAATTGGAATGCACTGTCTGAGCGTGTTGTGGAGGCAGATTCAGTGACTGTTTATGATCTGGAATGCACTGCCTGTGTGTGTGCTGGAGGCAGATTCAGTGAGTGTTTAGGATCTGGAATGCACTGTCTGAGAGTATGGTGGAGACAGATTCAGCGAGTGTTTAGGATCTGGAATGCACTGTCTGAGAGTGTGGTGGAGGCAGATTCAGCGAGTGTTTAGGATCTGGAATGCACTGTCTGAGAGTGTGGTGGAGACAGATTCAGTGAGTGTTCAGGATGTGAATGAACTGTCTGAGAGTGTGGTGGAGGCAGATTCAGTGATTGTTTCGGATCTGGAATGCACTATCTGAGAGTGTGGTGGAGACAGATTCAGTGAGTGTTCAGGATGTGAATGAACTGTCTGAGAGTGTGGTGGAGGCAGATTCAGTGAGTGTTTAGGATCTGGAATGCACTGCCTGAGAGTGTGGTGGAGGCAGATTCAGTGTGTGTTTCGGATCTGGAATGAACTGCCTGAGCGTGTGGTGGAGGCAGATTCAGTGAGTGTTTAGGAAGTGAATGAACTGTCTGAGAGTGTGGTGGAGGCAGATTCAGTGAGTGTTTAGGATCTGGAATGCACTGTCTCAGAGTGTGGTGGAGGCAGATTCAGTGAGTGTTTAGGATCTGGAATGCACTGTCTGAGAGTGTGGTGGAGGCAGATTCAGTGAGTGTTTAGGATCTGGAATGCACTGTCTGAGAGTGTGGTGGAGGCAGATTCAGTGAGTGTTTAGGATCTGGAATGCACTGTCTGAGAGTGTGGTGGAGGCAGATTCAGTGAGTGTTTCGGATCTGGAATGCACTGTCTGAGAGTGTGGTGGAGGCAGATTCTGTGAGTGTTTAGGATCTGGAATGCACTGCCTGAGAGTGTGGTGAAGGCAGATTCAGTGAGTGTTTAGGATCTGGAATGCACTGCCTGAGAGTGTGGTGAAGGCAGATTCAGTGAGTGTTTAGGATGTGAATGAACTGTCTGAGAGTGTGGTGGAGGCAGATTCAGTGAGTGTTTAGGATCTAGAATGCACTGTCTGAGAGTTTGGTGGAGGCAGATTCAGTGAGTGTTTAGGATCTGGAATGCACTGCCGGAGAGTGTGGTGGAGGCAGATTCAGTGAGTGTTTAGGATCTGGAATGCACTGTCTGAGAGTGTGGTGGAGGCTGATTCAGTGAGTGTTTAGGATCTGGAATGCACTGTCTGAGAGTGTGGTGGAGACAGATTCAGTGAGTGTTTAGGATCTGGAATGCACTGTCTGAGAGTGTGGTGGAGGCAGATTCAGTGAGTGTTTAGGATCTGGAATGCACTGCCTGAGAGTGTTGTCGAGGCAGATTCAGTGACTGTTTATGATCTGGAATGCACTGCCGGTGAGTGTGGTGGAGGCAGATTCAGTGAGTGTTCAGGATGTGAATGAACTGTCTGAGAGTGTTGTCGAGGCAGATTCAGTGACTGTTTATGATCTGGAATGAACTGTCTGAGAGTGTGGTGGAGGCAGATTCAGTGAGTGTTAGGAAGTGAATGAACTGTCTGAGAGTGTGGTGGAGGCAGATTCAGTGAGTGTTTAGAATCTGGAATGAACTGTCTGAGAGTGTGGTGGAGGCAGATTCAGTGAGTGTTAGGAAGTGAATGAACTGTCTGAGAGTGTGGTGGAGGCAGATTCAGTGAGTGTTTCAGATCTAGAATGCACTGTCTGAGAGTGTGGTGGAGGCAGATTCAGTGAGTGTTTAGGATCTGGAATGCACTGTCTGAGAGTGTGGTGGAGGCAAATTCAGTGAGTGTTTAGGATCTGGAATGCACTGTCTGAGAGTGTGGTGGAAGCAGATTCAGTGAGTGTTTCGGATCTGGAATGCACTGTCTGAGAGTGTGGTGGAGGCAGATTCTGTGAGTGTTTAGGATCTGGAATGCACTGTCTGAGAGTGTGGTGGAGGCAGATTCAGTGGGTGTTTCGGATCTGGAATGCACTGTCTGAGAGTGTGGTGGAGGCAGATTCAGTGAGTGTTTAGGATCTGGAATGCACTGTCTGAGAGTGTGGTGGAGGCAGATTCAGTGAGTGTTTAGGATCTGGAATGCACTGTCTGAGAGTGTGGTGGAGGCAGATTCAGTGAGTGTTTAGGAAGTGAATGAACTGTCTGAGAGTGTGGTGGAGGCAGATTCAGTGGGTGTTTAGGATCTGGAATGCACTGTCTGAGAGTGTGGTGGAGACAGATTCAGTGAGTGTTTAGGATCTGGAATGCACTGTCTGAGAGTGTGGTGGAGGCAGATTCAGTGAGTGTTTAGGATCTGGAATGCACTGCCTGAGAGTGTTGTCGAGGCAGATTCACTGAGTGTTTAGGATCTGGAATGCACTGTCTGAGAGTGTTGTGGAGGCAGATTCAGTGACTGTTTATGATCTGGAATGCACTGCCTGTGAGTGTGGTGGAGGCAGATTCACTGAGTGTTTAGGATCTGGAATGCACTGTCTGAGAGTGTTGTCGAGGCAGATTCAGTGAGTGTTTAGGATCTGGAATGCACTGTCTGAGCGTGTTGTGGAGGCAGATTCAGTGACTGTTTATGATCTGGAATGCACTGCCTGTGTGTGTGCTGGAGGCAGATTCAGTGAGTGTTTAGGATCTGGAATGCACTGTCTGAGAGTATGGTGGAGACAGATTCAGCGAGTGTTTAGGATCTGGAATGCACTGTCTGAGAGTGTGGTGGAGGCAGATTCAGCGAGTGTTTAGGATCTGGAATGCACTGTCTGAGAGTGTGGTGGAGACAGATTCAGTGAGTGTTCAGGATGTGAATGAACTGTTTGAGAGTGTGGTGGAGGCAGATTCAGTGATTGTTTCGGATCTGGAATGCACTATCTGAGAGTGTGGTGGAGACAGATTCAGTGAGTGTTCAGGATGTGAATGAAATGTCTGAGAGTGTGGTGGAGGCAGATTCAGTGAGTGTTTAGGATCTGGAATGCACTGCCTGAGAGTGTGGTGGAGGCAGATTCAGTGTGTGTTTCGGATCTGGAATGAACTGGCTGAGCGTGTGGTGGAGGCAGATTCAGTGAGTGTTTAGGAAGTGAATGAACTGTCTGAGAGTGTGGTGGAGGCAGATTCAGTGAGTGTTTAGGATCTGGAATGCACTGTCTCAGAGTGTGGTGGAGGCAGATTCAGTGAGTGTTTAGGATCTGGAATGCACTGTCTGAGAGTGTGGTGGAGGCAGATTCAGTGAGTGTTTAGGATCTGGAATGCACTGTCTGAGAGTGTGGTGGAGGCAGATTCAGTGAGTGTTTAGGATCTGGAATGCACTGTCTGAGAGTGTGGTGGAGGCAGATTCAGTGAGTGTTTCGGATCTGGAATGCACTGTCTGAGAGTGTGGTGGAGGCAGATTCTGTGAGTGTTTAGGATCTGGAATGCACTGTCTGAGAGTGTGGTGGAGGCAGATTCAGTGGGTGTTTAGGATCTGGAATGCACTGTCTGAGAGTGTGGTGGAGGCAGATTCAGTGGCTGTTTAGGATCTGGAATGCACTGTCTGAGAGTGTGGTGGAGGCAGATTCAGTGAGTGTTTAGGATCTGGAATGCACTGTCTGAAAGTGTGGTGGAGGCAGATTCAGTGAGTGTTTAGGATCTGGAATGCACTGTCTGAGAGTGTGGTGGAGGCAGATTCAGTGAGTGTTTCGGATCTGGAATGCACTGTCTGAGAGTGTGGTGGAGGCAGATTCTGTGAGTGTTTAGGATCTGGAATGCACTGTCTGAGAGTGTGGTGGAGGCAGATTCAGTGGGTGTTTCGGATCTGGAATGCACTGTCTGAGAGTGTGGTGGAGGCAGATTCAGTGGCTGTTTAGGATCTGGAATGCACTGTCTGAGAGTGTGGTGGAGGCAGATTCAGTGAGTGTTTAGGATCTGGAATGCACTGTCTGAGAGTGTGGTGGAGGCAGATTCAGTGAGTGTTTAGGATCTGGAATGCACTGTCTGAGAGTGTGGTGGAGGCAGATTCAGTGAGTGTTTCGGATCTGGAATGCACTGTCTGAGAGTGTGGTGGAGGCAGATTCAGTGAGTGTTTAGGATCTGGAATGCACTGTCTGAGAGTGTGATGGAGGCAGATTCAGTGAGTGTTTAGGATCTGGAATGCACTGTCTGAGAGTGTGGTGGAGGCAGATTCAGTGAGTGTTTAGGATCTGGAATGCACTGTCTGAGATTGTGGTGGAGGCAGATTCAGTGAGTGTTTCGGATCTGGAATGAACTGTCTGAGAGTGTGGTGGAGGCAGATTCTGTGAGTGTTTAGGATCCGGAATGCACTGTCTGAGAGTGTGGTGGAGGCAGATTCAGTGTGTGTTTAGGATCTGGAATGCACTGTCTGAGAGTGTGGTGGAGGCAGATTCAGTGAGTGTTTAGGATCTGGAATGCACTGTCTGAGAGTGTGGTGGAGGCAGATTCAGTGAGTGTTTAGGATCTGTAATGCATTGCCTGAGAGTGTGGTGGAGGCAGATTCAGTGAGTGTTTAGGATCTGGAATGCACTGCCGGAGAGGGTGGTGGAGGCAGATCCAGTGAGTGTTTAGGATCTGGAATGCACTGCCTGAGAGTGTGGTGAAGGCAGATTCAGTGAGTGTTTAGGATCTGGAATGCACTGTCTGAGAGTGTGGTGAAGGCAGATTCAGTGAGTGTTTAGGATCTGGAATGCACTGTCTGAGAGTGTGGTGGAGACAGATTCAGTGAGTGTTTAGGATCTGGAATGCACTGTCTGAGAGTGTGGTGGAGACAGATTCAGTGAGTGTTTAGGATCTGGAATGCACTGTCTTAGAGTGTGGTGGAGACAGATTCAGTGAGTGTTCAGGATGTGAATGAACTGTCTGAGAGTGTTGTCGAGGCAGATTCAGTGACTGTTTATGATCTGGAATGCACTGCCTGAGAGTGTGGTGGATGCAGATTCAGTGAGTGTTTAGAATCTGGAATGAACTGCCTGAGAGTGTGGTGGAGGCAGATTCAGTGAGTGTTTCGGATCTGGAATGAACTGCCTGAGTGTGTGGTGGAGGCAGATTCAGTGAGTGTTAGGAAGTGAATGAACTGTCTGAGAGTGTGGTGGAGGCAGATTCAGTGAGTGTTTCGGATCTAGAATGCACTGTCTGAGAGTGTGGTGGAGGCAGATTCAGTGAGTGTTTAGGATCTGGAATGCACTGTCTGAGAGTGTGGTGGAGGCAGATTCAGTGAGTGTTTAGGATCTGGAATGCACTGCTGAGAGTGTGGTGGAAGCAGATTCAGTGAGTGTTTCGGATCTGGAATGCACTGTCTGAGAGTGTGGTGGAGGCAGATTCAGTGTGTGTTTAGGATCTGGAATGCACTGTCTGAGAGTGTGGTGGAGGCAGATTCAGTGGGTGTTTAGGAGCTGGAATGCACCGTCTGAGAGTGTGGTGGAGGCAGATTCAGTGAGTGTTTAGGATCTGGAATGCACTGTCTGAGAGTGTGGTGGAGGCAGATTCAGTGAGTGTTTAGGATCTGGAATGCACTGTCTGAGAGTGTGGTGGGGGCAGATTCAGTGAGTGTTTAGGATCTGGAATGCACTGTCTGAGAGTGTGGTGGAGGCAGATTCAGTGAGTGTTTAGGAAGTGAATGAACTGTCTGAGAGTGTGGTGGAGGCAGATTCAGTGGGTGTTTAGGATCTGGAATGCACTGTCTGAGAGTGTGGTGGAGACAGATTCAGTGAGTGTTTAGGATCTGGAATGCACTGTCTGAGAGTGTGGTGGAGGCAGATTCAGTGAGTGTTTAGGATCTGGAATGCACTGCCTGAGAGTGTTGTCGAGGCAGATTCACTGAGTGTTTAGGATCTGGAATGCACTGTCTGAGAGTGTTGTGGAGGCCGATTCAGTGACTGTTTATGATCTGGAATGCACTGCCTGTGAGTGTGGTGGAGGCAGATTCACTGAGTGTTTAGGATCTGGAATGCACTGTCTGAGAGTGTTGTCGAGGCAGATTCAGTGAGTGTTTAGGATCTGGAATGCACTGTCTGAGCGTGTTGTGGAGGCAGATTCAGTCAGTGTTTAGGATCTGGAATGCACTGTCTGAGAGTATGGTGGAGACAGATTCAGCGAGTGTTTAGGATCTGGAATGCACTGTCTGAGAGTGTGGTGTAGGCAGATTCAGCGAGTGTTTAGGATCTGGAATGCACTGTCTGAGAGTGTGGTGGAGACAGATTCAGTGAGTGTTCAGGATGTGAATGAACTGTCTGAGAGTGTGGTGGAGGCAGATTCAGTGATTGTTTCGGATCTGGAATGCACTATCTGAGAGTGTGGTGGAGACAGATTCAGTGAGTGTTCAGGATGTGAATGAACTGTCTGAGAGTGTGGTGGAGGCAGATTCAGTGAGTGTTTAGGATCTGGAATGCACTGCCTGAGAGTGTGGTGGAGGCAGATTCAGTGAGTGTTTAGAATCTGCAATGAACTGCCTGAGAGTGTGGTGGAGGCAGATTCAGTGTGTGTTTCGGATCTGGAATGAACTGCCTGTGAGTGTGGTGGAGGCAGATTCAGTGAGTGTTTATGAAGTGAATGAACTGTCTGAGAGTGTGGTGGAGGCAGATTCAGTGAGTGTTTAGGATCTGGAATGTACTGTCTCAGAGTGTGGTGGAGGCAGATTCAGTGAGTGTTTAGGATCTGGAATGCACTGCCTGTGAGTGTGGTGGAGGCAGATTCAGTGAGTGTTTAGGATCTGGAATTCACTGTCTGAGAGTGTGGTGGAGACAGATTCAGTGAGTGTTTCGGATCTGGAATGAACTGCCTGAGCGTGTGGTGGAGGCAGATTCAGTGAGTGTCTAGGAAGTGAATGAACTGTCTGAGAGTGTGGTGGAGGCAGATTCAGTGAATGTTTAGGATCTGGAATGCACTGTCTGAGAGTGTGGTGGAGGCAGATTCAGTGAGTGTTTAGGATCTAGAATGCACTGTCTGAGAGTGTGGTGGAGGCAGATTCAGTGAGTGTTTAGGATCTGGAATGCACTGTCTGAGAGTGTCGTGGAGGCAGATTCAGTGAGTGTTTAGGATCTGGAATGCACTGTCTGAGAGTGTGGTGGAGGCAGATTCAGTGAGTGTTTCGGATCTGGAATGCACTGTCTGAGAGTGTGGTGGAGGCAGATTCTGTGAGTGTTTAGGATCTGGAATGCACTGTCTGAGAGTGTGGTGGAGGCAGATTCAGTGGGTGTTTAGGATCTGGAATGCACTGTCTGAGGGTGTGGTGGAGGCAGATTCAGTGGGTGTTTAGGATCTGGAATGCACTGTCTGAGAGTGTGGTGGAGGCAGATTCAGTGAGTGTTTAGGATCTGGAATGCACTGCCTGTGAGTGTGGTGGAGGCAGATTCAGTGAGTGTTTAGGATCTGGAATTCACTGTCTGAGAGTGTGGTGGAGACAGATTCAGTGAGTGTTCAGGATGTGAATGAACTGTCTGAGAGTGTGGTGGAGGCAAATTCAGTGATTGTTTCGGATCTGGAATGCACTGCCTGAGAGTGTGGTGGAGGCAGATTCAGTGAGTGTTTCGGATCTGGAATGCACTGTCTGAGAGTGTGGTGGAGGCAGATTCTGTGAGTGTTTAGGATCTGGAATGCACTGTCTGAGAGTGTGGTGGAGGCAGATTCAGTGAGTGTTTAGGATCTGGAATGCACGGTCTGAGAGTGTGGTGGAGGCAGATTCAGTGAGTGTTTCGGATCTGGAATGCACTGTCTGAGAGTGTGGTGGAGGCAGATTCAGCGAGTGTTTAGGATCTGGAATGCACTGTCTGAGAGTGTGATGGAGACAGATTCAGTGAGTGTTCAGGATGTGAATGAACTGTCTGAGAGTGTGGTGGAGGCAGATTCAGTGATTGTTTAGGATCTGGAATGCACTGCCTGAGAGTGTGGTGGAGGCAGATTCAGTGTGTGTTTCGGATCTGGAATGAACTGCCTGAGCGTGTGGTGGAGGCAGATTCAGTGAGTGTTTAGGAAGTGAATGAACTGTCTGAGAGTGTGGTGGAGGCAGATTCAGTGAGTGTTTAGGATCTGGAATGCACTGTCTCAGAGTGTGGTGGAGGCAGATTCAGTGAGTGTTTAGGATCTGGAATGCACTGTCTGAGAGTGTGGTGGAGGCAGATTCAGTGAGTGTTTAGGATCTGGAATGCACTGTCTGAGAGTGTGGTGGAGGCAGATTCAGTGAGTGTTTAGGATCTGGAATGCACTGTCTGAGAGTGTGGTGGAGGCAGATTCAGTGAGTGTTTCGGATCTGGAATGCACTGTCTGAGAGTGTGGTGGAGGCAGATTCTGTGAGTGTTTAGGATCTGGAATGCACTGTCTGAGAGTGTGGTGGAGGCAGATTCAGTGGGTGTTTAGGATCTGGAATGCACTGTCTGAGAGTGTGGTGGAGGCAGATTCAGTGGCTGTTTAGGATCTGGAATGCACTGTCTGAGAGTGTGG
The DNA here is from genome assembly GCF_036365525.1 of Heterodontus francisci. Taxonomy (NCBI): domain Eukaryota; kingdom Metazoa; phylum Chordata; class Chondrichthyes; order Heterodontiformes; family Heterodontidae; genus Heterodontus; species Heterodontus francisci. The sequence goes on along the minus strand of NC_090388.1, from coordinate 88,212,578 downwards.
TGGAGGCAGATTCAGTGAGTGTTTAGGATCTGGAATGCACTGTCTGAAAGTGTGGTGGAGGCAGATTCAGTGAGTGTTTAGGATCTGGAATGCACTGTCTGAGAGTGTGGTGGAGGCAGATTCAGTGAGTGTTTCGGATCTGGAATGCACTGTCTGAGAGTGTGGTGGAGGCAGATTCAGTGAGTGTTTAGGATCTGGAATGCACTGTCTGAGAGTGTGGTGTAGGCAGATTCAGCGAGTGTTTAGGATCTGGAATGCACTGTCTGAGAGTGTGGTGGAGACAGATTCAGTGAGTGTTCACGATGTGAATGAACTGTCTGAGAGTGTGGTGGAGGCAGATTCAGTGATTGTTTCGGATCTGGAATGCACTATCTGAGAGTGTGGTGGAGACAGATTCAGTGAGTGTTTAGGATCTGGAATGCACTGCCTGAGAGTGTGGTGGAGGCAGATTCAGTGAGTGTTTAGAATCTGCAATGAACTGCCTGAGAGTGTGGTGGAGGCAGATTCAGTGAGTGTTTAGGATCTGGAATGCACTGCCTGAGAGTGTGGTGGAGGCAGATTCAGTGAGTGTTTAGAATCTGCAATGAACTGCCTGAGAGTGTGGTGGAGGCAGATTCAGTGTGTGTTTCGGATCTGGAATGAACTGCCTGTGAGTGTGGTGGAGGCAGATTCAGTGAGTGTTTATGAAGTGAATGAACTGTCTGAGAGTGTGGTGGAGGCAGATTCAGTGAGTGTTTAGGATCTGGAATTCACTGTCTGAGAGTGTGGTGGAGACAGATTCAGTGAGTGTTTCGGATCTGGAATGAACTGCCTGAGCGTGTGGTGGAGGCAGATTCAGTGAGTGTTTAGGAAGTGAATGAACTGTCTGAGAGTGTGGTGGAGGCAGATTCAGTGAATGTTTAGGATCTGGAATGCACTGTCTGAGAGTGTGGTGGAGGCAGATTCAGTGAGTGTTTAGGATCTAGAATGCACTGTCTGAGAGTGTGGTGGAGGCAGATTCAGTGAGTGTTTAGGATCTGGAATGCACTGTCTGAGAGTGTCGTGGAGGCAGATTCAGTGAGTGTTTAGGATCTGGAATGCACTGTCTGAGAGTGTGGTGGAGGCAGATTCAGTGAGTGTTTCGGATCTGGAATGCACTGTCTGAGAGTGTGGTGGAGGCAGATTCTGTGAGTGTTTAGGATCTGGAATGCACTGTCTGAGAGTGTGGTGGAGGCAGATTCAGTGAGTGTTTCGGATCTGGAATGCACTGTCTGAGAGTGTGGTGGAGGCAGATTCAGTGGGTGTTTAGGATCTGGAATGCACTGTCTGAGGGTGTGGTGGAGGCAGATTCAGTGGGTGTTTAGGATCTGGAATGCACTGTCTGAGAGTGTGGTGGAGGCAGATTCAGTGAGTGTTTAGGATCTGGAATGCACTGCCTGTGAGTGTGGTGGAGGCAGATTCAGTGAGTGTTTAGGATCTGGAATTCACTGTCTGAGAGTGTGGTGGAGACAGATTCAGTGAGTGTTCAGGATGTGAATGAACTGTCTGAGAGTGTGGTGGAGGCAAATTCAGTGATTGTTTCGGATCTGGAATGCACTGCCTGAGAGTGTGGTGGAGGCAGATTCAGTGAGTGTTTCGGATCTGGAATGCACTGTCTGAGAGTGTGGTGGAGGCAGATTCTGTGAGTGTTTAGGATCTGGAATGCACTGTCTGAGAGTGTGGTGGAGGCAGATTCAGTGAGTGTTTAGGATCTGGAATGCACGGTCTGAGAGTGTGGTGGAGGCAGATTCAGTGAGTGTTTCGGATCTGGAATGCACTGTCTGAGAGTGTGGTGGAGGCAGATTCAGCGAGTGTTTAGGATCTGGAATGCACTATCTGAGAGTGTGGTGGAGACAGATTCAGTGAGTGTTCAGGATGTGAATGAACTGTCTGAGAGTGTGGTGGAGGCAGATTCAGTGATTGTTTAGGATCTGGAATGCACTGCCTGAGAGTGTGGTGGAGGCAGATTCAGTGTGTGTTTCGGATCTGGAATGAACTGCCTGAGCGTGTGGTGGAGGCAGATTCAGTGAGTGTTTAGGAAGTGAATGAACTGTCTGAGAGTGTGGTGGAGGCAGATTCAGTGAGTGTTTAGGATCTGGAATGCACTGTCTCAGAGTGTGGTGGAGGCAGATTCAGTGAGTGTTTAGGATCTGGAATGCACTGTCTGAGAGTGTGGTGGAGGCAGATTCAGTGAGTGTTTAGGATCTGGAATGCACTGTCTGAGAGTGTGGTGGAGGCAGATTCAGTGAGTGTTTAGGATCTGGAATGCACTGTCTGAGAGTGTGGTGGAGGCAGATTCAGTGAGTGTTTCGGATCTGGAATGCACTGTCTGAGAGTGTGGTGGAGGCAGATTCTGTGAGTGTTTAGGATCTGGAATGCACTGTCTGAGAGTGTGGTGGAGGCAGATTCAGTGGGTGTTTAGGATCTGGAATGCACTGTCTGAGAGTGTGGTGGAGGCAGATTCAGTGGCTGTTTAGGATCTGGAATGCACTGTCTGAGAGTGTGGTGGAGGCAGATTCAGTGAGTGTTTAGGATCTGGAATGCACTGTCTGAAAGTGTGGTGGAGGCAGATTCAGTGAGTGTTTAGGATCTGGAATGCACTGTCTGAGAGTGTGGTGGAGGCAGATTCAGTGAGTGTTTCGGATCTGGAATGCACTGTCTGAGAGTGTGGTGGAGGCAGATTCTGTGAGTGTTTAGGATCTGGAATGCACTGTCTGAGAGTGTGGTGGAGGCAGATTCAGTGGGTGTTTAGGATCTGGAATGCACTGTCTGAGAGTGTGGTGGAGGCAGATTCAGTGGCTGTTTAGGATCTGGAATGCACTGTCTGAGAGTGTGGTGGAGGCAGATTCAGTGAGTGTTTAGGATCTGGAATGCACTGTCTGAGAGTGTGGTGGAGGCAGATTCAGTGAGTGTTTAGGATCTGGAATGCACTGTCTGAGAGTGTGGTGGAGGCAGATTCAGTGAGTGTTTCGGATCTGGAATGCACTGTCTGAGAGTGTGGTGGAGGCAGATTCAGTGAGTGTTTAGGATCTGGAATGCACTGTCTGAGAGTGTGATGGAGGCAGATTCAGTGAGTGTTTAGGATCTGGAATGCACAGTCTGAGAGTGTGGTGGAGGCAGATTCAGTGAGTGTTTAGGATCTGGAATGCACTGTCTGAGATTGTGGTGGAGGCAGATTCAGTGAGTGTTTCGGATCTGGAATGAACTGTCTGAGAGTGTGGTGGAGGCAGATTCTGTGAGTGTTTAGGATCCGGAATGCACTGTCTGAGAGTGTGGTGGAGGCAGATTCAGTGTGTGCTTAGGATCTGGAATGCACTGTCTGAGAGTGTGGTGGAGGCAGATTCAGTGAGTGTTTAGGATCTGGAATGCACTGTCTGAGAGTGTGGTGGAGGCAGATTCAGTGAGTGTTTAGGATCTGGAATGCACTGCCTGAGAGGGTGGTGGAGGCAGATCCAGTGAGTGTTTAGGATCTGGAATGCACTGCCTGAGAGTGTGGTGAAGGCAGATTCAGTGAGTGTTTAGGATCTGGAATGCACTGTCTGAGAGTGTGGTGAAGGCAGATTCAGTGAGTGTTTAGGATCTGGAATGCACTGTCTGAGAGTGTGGTGGAGACAGATTCAGTGAGTGTTTAGGATCTGGAATGCACTGTCTGAGAGTGTGGTGGAGACAGATTCAGTGAGTGTTTAGGATCTGGAATGCACTGTCTTAGAGTGTGGTGGAGACAGATTCAGTGAGTGTTCAGGATGTGAATGAACTGTCTGAGAGTGTTGTCGAGGCAGATTCAGTGACTGTTTATGATCTGGAATGCACTGCCTGAGAGTGTGGTGGATGCAGATTCAGTGAGTGTTTAGAATCTGGAATGAACTGCCTGAGAGTGTGGTGGAGGCAGATTCAGTGAGTGTTTCGGATCTGGAATGAACTGCCTGAGTGTGTGGTGGAGGCAGATTCAGTGAGTGTTAGGAAGTGAATGAACTGTCTGAGAGTGTGGTGGAGGCAGATTCAGTGAGTGTTTCGGATCTAGAATGCACTGTCTGAGAGTGTGGTGGAGGCAGATTCAGTGAGTGTTTAGGATCTGGAATGCACTGTCTGAGAGTGTGGTGGAGGCAGATTCAGTGAGTGTTTAGGATCTGGAATGCACTGCTGAGAGTGTGGTGGAAGCAGATTCAGTGAGTGTTTCGGATCTGGAATGCACTGTCTGAGAGTGTGGTGGAGGCAGATTCAGTGTGTGTTTAGGATCTGGAATGCACTGTCTGAGAGTGTGGTGGAGGCAGATTCAGTGGGTGTTTAGGATCTGGAATGCACCGTCTGAGAGTGTGGTGGAGGCAGATTCAGTGAGTGTTTAGGATCTGGAATGCACTGTCTGAGAGTGTGGTGGAGGCAGATTCAGTGAGTGTTTAGGATCTGGAATGCACTGTCAGAGAGTGTGGTGGGGGCAGATTCAGTGAGTGTTTAGGATCTGGAATGCACTGTCTGAGAGTGTGGTGGAGGCAGATTCAGTGAGTGTTTAGGAAGTGAATGAACTGTCTGAGATTGTGGTGGAGGCAGATTCAGTGGGTGTTTAGGATCTGGAATGCACTGTCTGAGAGTGTGGTGGAGACAGATTCAGTGAGTGTTTAGGATCTGGAATGCACTGTCTGAGAGTGTGGTGGAGGCAGATTCAGTGAGTGTTTAGGATCTGGAATGCACTGCCTGAGAGTGTTGTCGAGGCAGATTCACTGAGTGTTTAGGATCTGGAATGCACTGTCTGAGAGTGTTGTGGAGGCAGATTCAGTGACTGTTTATGATCTGGAATGCACTGCCTGTGAGTGTGGTGGAGGCAGATTCACTGAGTGTTTAGGATCTGGAATGCACTGTCTGAGAGTGTTGTCGAGGCAGATTCAGTGAGTGTTTAGGATCTGGAATGCACTGTCTGAGCGTGTTGTGGAGGCAGATTCAGTGAGTGTTTAGGATCTGGAATGCACTGTCTGAGAGTATGGTGGAGACAGATTCAGCGAGTGTTTAGGATCTGGAATGCACTGTCTGAGAGTGTGGTGGAGGCAGATTCAGCGAGTGTTTAGGATCTGGAATGCACTGTCTGAGAGTGTGGTGGAGACAGATTCAGTGAGTGTTCAGGATGTGAATGAACTGTCTGAGAGTGTGGTGGAGGCAGATTCAGTGATTGTTTCGGATCTGGAATGCACTATCTGAGAGTGTGGTGGAGACAGATTCAGTGAGTGTTCAGGATGTGAATGAACTGTCTGAGAGTGTATTGGAGGCAGATTCAGTGAGTGTTTAGAATCTGCAATGAACTGCCTGAGAGTGTGGTGGAGGCAGATTCAGTGTGTGTTTCGGATCTGGAATGAACTGCCTGAGCGTGTGGTGGAGGCAGATTCAGTGAGTGTTTATGAAGTGAATGAACTGTCTGAGAGTGTGGTGGAGGCAGATTCAGTGAGTGTTTAGGATCTGGAATGCACTGTCTCAGAGTGTGGTGGAGGCAGATTCAGTGAGTGTTTAGGATCTGGAATGCACTGCCTGTGAGTGTGGTGGAGGCAGATTCAGTGAGTGTTTAGGATCTGGAATTCACTGTCTGAGAGTGTGGTGGAGACAGATTCAGTGAGTGTTTCGGATCTGGAATGAACTGCCTGAGCGTGTGGTGGAGGCAGATTCAGTGAGTGTTTAGGATTTGAATGAACTGTCTGAGAGTGTGGTGGAGGCAGATTCAGTGAGTGTTTAGGATCTGGAATGCACTGTCTGAGAGTGTGGTGGAGGCAGATTCAGTGAGTGTTTAGGATCTAGAATGCACTGTCTGAGAGTGTGGTGGAGGCAGATTCAGTGAGTGTTTAGGATCTGGAATGCACTGTCTGAGAGTGTCGTGGAGGCAGATTCAGTGAGTGTTTAGGATCTGGAATGCACTGTCTGAGAGTGTGGTGGAGGCAGATTCAGTGAGTGTTTCGGATCTGGAATGCACTGTCTGAGAGTGTGGTGGAGGCAGATTCTGTGAGTGTTTAGGATCTGGAATGCACTGTCTGAGAGTGTGGTGGAGGCAGATTCAGTGGGTGTTTAGGATCTGGAATGCACTGTCTGAGGGTGTGGTGGAGGCAGATTCAGTGGGTGTTTAGGATCTGGAATGCACTGTCTGAGAGTGTGGTGGAGGCAGATTCAGTGAGTGTTTAGGATCTGGAATGCACTGCCTGTGAGTGTGGTGGAGGCAGATTCAGTGAGTGTTTAGGATCTGGAATTCACTGTCTGAGAGTGTGGTGGAGACAGATTCAGTGAGTGTTCAGGATGTGAATGAACTGTCTGAGAGTGTGGTGGAGGCAAATTCAGTGATTGTTTCGGATCTGGAATGCACTATCTGAGAGTGTGGTGGAAGCAGATTCAGTGAGTGTTTCGGATCTGGAATGCACTGTCTGAGAGTGTGGTGGAGGCAGATTCTGTGAGTGTTTAGGATCTGGAATGCACTGTCTGAGAGTGTGGTGGAGGCAGATTCAGTGAGTGTTTAGGATCTGGAATGCACGGTCTGAGAGTGTGGTGGAGGCAGATTCAGTGTGTGTTTCGGATCTGGAATGCACTGTCTGAGAGTGTGGTGGAGGCAGATTCAGTGGGTGTTTAGGATCTGGAATGCACTGTCTGAGAGTGTGGTGGAGGCAGATTCAGTGAGTGTTTAGGATCTGGAATGCACTGTCTGAGAGTGTGGTGGAGGCAGATTCAGTGAGTGTTTAGGATCTGGAATGCACTGTCTGAGAGTGTGGTGGAGGCAGATTCAGTGAGTGTTTAGGATCTGGAATGCACTGTCTGAGAGTGTGGTGGAGGCAGATTCAGTGAGTGTTTAGGAAGTGAATGAACTGTCTGAGAGTGTGGTGGAGGCAGATTCAGTGGGTGTTTAGGATCTGGAATGCACTGTCTGAGAGCGTGGTGGAGGCAGATTCAGTGGGTGTTTAGGATCTGGAATGCACTGTCTGAGAGTTTGGTGGAGGCAGATTCAGTGAGTGTTTAGGATCTGGACTGCACTGTCTGAGAGTGTGGTGGAGGCAGGTTCAGCGAGTGTTTAGGATCTGGAATGCACTGTCTGAGAGTGTGGTGGAGACAGATTCAGTGAGTGTTCAGGATGTGAATGAATTGTCTGAGAGTGTGGTGGAGGCAGATTCAGTGATTGTTTCGGATCTGGAATGCACTATCTGAGAGTGTGGTGGAGACAGATTCAGTGAGTGTACAGGATGTGAATGAACTGTCTGAGAGTGTGGTGGAGGCAGATTCAGTGAGTGATTAGGAAGTGAATGAACTGTCTGAGAGTGTGGTGGAGGCAGATTCAGTGAGTGTTTAGGATCTGGAATGCACTGTCTGAGAGTGTGGTGGAGGCAGATTCAGTGAGTGTTTAGGATCTGGAATGCACTGTCTGAGAGTGTGGTGGAGGCAGATTCAGTGAGTGTTTAGGATCTGGAATGCACTGTCTGAGAGTGTGGTGGAGGCAGATTCAGTGAGTGTTTAGGATCTGGAATGCACTGTCTGAGAGTGTGGTGGAGGCAGATTCAGTGAGTGTTTAGGATCTGGAATGCATTGTCTGAGAGTGTGGTGGAGGCAGATTCAGTGGGTGTTTAGGATCTGGAATGCACTGTCTGAGAGTTTGGTGGAGGCAGATTCAGTGAGTGTTTAGGATCTGGACTGCACTGTCTGAGAGTGTGGTGGAGGCAGGTTCAGCGAGTGTTTAGGATCTGGAATGCACTGTCTGAGAGTGTGGTGGAGACAGATTCAGTGAGTGTTCAGGATGTGAATGAATTGTCTGAGAGTGTGGTGGAGGCAGATTCAGTGATTGTTTCGGATCTGGAATGCACTATCTGAGAGTGTGGTGGAGACAGATTCAGTGAGTGTTCAGGATGTGAATGAACTGTCTGAGAGTGTGGTGGAGGCAGATTCAGTGAGTGTTCAGGATCTGGAATGCACTGCCTGAGAGTGTGGTGGAGGCAGATTCGGTGAGTGTTTCGGATCTGGAATGAACTGCCTGAGAGTGTGGTGGAGGCAGATTCAGTGGGTGTTTAGGATCTGGAATGCACTGTCTGAGAGTGTGGTGGAGGCAGATTCAGTGAGTGTTTAGGATCTGGAATGCACTGTCTGAGAGTCTGGTGGAGGCAGATTCAGTGAGTGTTTAGGATCTGGAATGCACTGTCTGAGAGTCTGGTGGAGGCAGATTCAGTGAGTGTTTCGGATCTGGAATGCACTGTCTAAGAGTGTGGTGGAGGCAGATTCAGTGGGTGTTTAGGATCTGGAATGCACTGTCTGAAAGTGTGGTGGAGGCAGATTCAGTGGGTGTTTAGGATCTGGAATGCACTGTCTGAGAGTTTGGTGGAGGCAGATTCAGTGAGTGTTTAGGATCTGGACTGCACTGTCTGAGAGTGTGGTGGAGGAAGATTCAGTGAGTATTTAGGATCTGGAATGCACTGTTGAGAGTGTGGTGGAGGCAGATTCAGTGGGTGTTTAGGATCTGGAATGCACTGCCTGAGAGTGTGGTGGAGGCAGATTCAGTGAGTGTTTAGGATCTGGAATGCACTGTCTGAGAGTGTGGTGGAGGGAGATTCAGTGAGTGTTTAGGATCTGGAATGCACTGTCTGAGTGTGTGGTGGAGTCAGATTCAGTGAGTGTTTAGGATCTGGAATGCACTGCCTGAGAGTGTGGTGAAGGCAGATTCAGTGAGTGTTTAGGATCTGGAATGCACTGCCTGAGAGTGTGCTGAAGGCAGATTCAGTGAGTGTTTAGGATGTGAATGAACTGTCTGAGAGTGTGGTGGAGGCAGATTCAGTGAGTGTTTAGGATCTAGAATGCACTGTCTGAGAGTTTGGTGGAGGCAGATTCAGTGAGTGTTTAGGATCTGGAATGCACTGCCGGAGAGTGTGGTGGAGGCAGATTCAGTGAGTGTTTAGGATCTGGAATGCACTGTCTGAGAGTGTGGTGGAGGCAGATTCAGTGGGTGTTTAGGATCTGGAATGCACTGTCTGAGAGTGTGGTGGAGACAGATTCAGTGAGTGTTTAGGATCTGGAATGCACTGTCTGAGAGTGTGGTGGAGACAGATTCAGTGAGTGTTTAGGAAGTGAATGAACTGTCTGAGAGTGTGGTGGAGGCTGATTCAGTGACTGTTTAGGATCTGGAATGCACTGTCTGAGAGTGTGGTGGAGACAGATTCAGTGAGTGTTTAGGATCTGGAATGCACTGTCTGAGAGTGTGGTGGAGGCAGATTCAGTGAGTGTTTAGGATCTGGAATGCACTGCCTGAGAGTGTTGTCGAGGCAGATTCAGTGAGTGTTTAGGATCTGGAATGCACTATCTGAGAGTGTGGTGGAGACATTTTCAGTGAGTGTTCAGGATGTGAATGAACTGTCTGAGAGTGTTGTCGAGGCAGATTCAGTGACTGTTTATGATCTGGAATGCAGTGCCTGAGAGTGTGGTGGATGCAGATTCAGTGAATGTTTAGAATCTGGAATGAACTGCCTGAGAGTGTGGTGGAGGCAGATTCAGTGAGTGTTTCGGATCTGGAATGAACTGCCTGAGTGTGTGGTGGAGGCAGATTCAGTGAGTGTTAGGAAGTGAATGAACTGTCTGAGAGTGTGGTGGAGGCAGATTCAGTGAGTGTTTCGGATCTAGAATGCACTGTCTGAGAGTGTGGTGGAGGCAGATTCAGTGAGTGTTTAGGATCTGGAATGCACTGTCTGAGAGTGTGGTGGAAGCAGATTCAGTGAGTGTTTCGGATCTGGAATGCACTGTCTGAGAGTGTGGTGGAGGCAGATTCTGTGAGTGTTTAGGATCTGGAATGCACTGTCTGAGAGTGTGGTGGAGGCAGATTCAGTGAGTGTTTAGGATCTGGAATGCACGGTCTGAGAGTGTGGTGGAGGCAGATTCAGTGTGTGTTTAGGATCTGGAATGCACTGTCTGAGAGTGTGGTGGAGGCAGATTCAGTGGGTGTTTCGGATCTGGAATGCACTGTCTGAGAGTGTGGTGGAGGCAGATTCAGTGAGTGTTTAGGATCTGGAATGCACTGTCTGAGAGTGTGGTGGAGGCAGATTCAGTGAGTGTTTAGGATCTGGAATGCACTGTCTGAGACTGTGGTGGGGGCAGATTCAGTGAGTGTTTAGGATCTGGAATGCACTGTCTGAGAGTGTGGTGGAGGCAGATTCAGTGAGTGTTTAGGAAGTGAATGAACTGTCTGAGAGTGTGGTGGAGGCAGATTCAGTGGGTGTTTAGGATCTGGAATGCACTGTCTGAGAGTGTGGTGGAGACAGATTCAGTGAGTGTTTAGGATCTGGAATGCACTGTCTGAGAGTGTGGTGGAGGCAGATTCAGTGAGTGTTTAGGATCTGGAATGCACTGCCTGAGAGTGTGGTGGAGGCAGATTCAGTGAGTGTTTCGGATCTGGAATGCACTGTCTGAGAGTGTTGTGGAGGCAGATTCAGTGACTGTTTATGATCTGGAATGCACTGCCTGTGAGTGTGGTGGAGGCAGATTCAGTGAGTGTTTAGGATCTGGAATGCACTGTCTGAGAGTGTGGTGGAGGCAGATTCAGTGAGTGTTTCGGATCTGGAATGCACTGTCTGAGAGTGTGGTGGAGGCAGATTCTGTGAGTGTTTAGGATCTGGAATGCACTGTCTGAGAGTGTGGTGGAGGCAGATTCAGTGAGTGTTTAGGATCTGGAATGCACTAAAGTGTGGTGGAGGCAGATTCAGTGAGTGTTTAGGATCTGGAATGCACTGTCTGAGAGTGTGGTGGAGGCAGATTCAGTGAGTGTTTAGGATCTGGAATGCACTGTCTGAGAGTGTGGTGGAGGCAGATTCAGTGAGTGTTTAGGATCTGGAATGCACTGTCTGAGAGTGTGGAGGAGGCAGATTCAGTGAGTGTTTCGGATCTGGAATGCACTGTCTGAGAGTGTGGTGGAGGCAGATTCAGTGAGTGTTTAGGATCTGGAATGCACTGTCTGAGAGTGTGATGGAGGCAGATTCAGTGAGTGTTTAGGATCTGGAATGCACTGTCTGAGAGTGTGGTGGAGGCAGATTCAGTGAGTGTTTAGGATCTGGAATGCACTGTCTGAGAGTGTGGTGGAGGCAGATTCAGTGAGTGTTTCGGATCTGGAATGCACTGTCTGAGAGTGTGGTGGAGGCAGATTCTGTGAGTGTTTAGGATCTGGAATGCACTGTCTGAGAGTGTGGTGGAGGCAGATTCAGTGTGTGTTTAGGATCTGGAATGCACTGTCTGAGAGTGTGGTGGAGGCAGATTCAGTGAGTGTTTAGGATCTGGAATGCACTGTCTGAGAGTGTGGTGGAGGCAGATTCAGTGAGTGTTTAGGATCTGGAATGCATTGCCTGAGAGTGTGGTGGAGGCAGATTCAGTGAGTGTTTAGGATCTGGAATGCACTGCCGGAGAGGGTGGTGGAGGCAGATCCAGTGAGTGTTTAGGATCTGGAATGCACTGCCTGAGAGTGTGGTGAAGGCAGATTCAGTGAGTGTTTAGGATCTGGAATGCACTGTCTGAGAGTGTGGTGGAGGCAGATTCAGTGAGTGTTTAGGATCTGGAATGCACTGTCTGAGAGTGTGGTGGAGACAGATTCAGTGAGTGTTTAGGATCTGGAATGCACTGTCTGAGAGTGTGGTGGAGACAGATTCAGTGAGTGTTTAGGATCTGGAATGCACTGTCTGAGAGTGTGGTGGAGACAGATTCAGTGAGTGTTTAGGATGTGAATGAACTGTCTGAGAGTGTGGTGGAGGCAGATTCAGTGAGTGTTTAGGATTTGGAATGCACTGCCGGAGAGTGTGGTGGAGGCAACTTTCAGTGAGTGTTTAGGATCTGGAATGCACTGTCTGAGAGTGTGGTGGAGGCAGATTCAGTGAGTGTTTAGGATCTGGAATGCACTGTCTGAGAGTGTGGTGGAGGCAGATTCAGTGAGTGTTTAGGATCTGGAATGCACTGTCTGAGAGTGTGGTGGAGGCAGATTCAGTGAGTGTTTAGGATCTGGAATGCACTGTCTGAGAGTGTGGTGGAGGCAGATTCAGTGAGTGTTTCGGATCTGGAATGCACTGTCTGAGAGTGTGGTGGAAGCAGATTCAGTGAGTGTTTCGGATCTGGAATGCACTGTCTGAGAGTGTGGTGGAGGCAGATTCTGTGAGTGTTTAAGATCTGGAATGCACTGTCTGAGAGTGTGGTGGAGGCAGATTCAGTGAGTGTTTAGGATCTGGAATGCACTGTCTGAGAGTCTGGTGGAGGCAGATTCAGTGTGTGTTTAGGATCTGGAATGCACTGTCTGAGAGTGTGGTGGAGGCAGATTCAGTGGGTGTTTCGGATCTGGAATGCACTGTCTGAGAGTGTGGTGGAGGCAGATTCAGTGAGTGTTTAGGATCTGGAATGCACTGTCTGAGAGTGTGGTGGAGGCAGATTCAGTGAGTGTTTAGGATCTGGAATGCACTGTCTGAGAGTGTGGTGGGGGCTGATTCAGTGAGTGTTTAGGATCTGGAATGCACTGTCTGAGAGTGTGGTGGAGGCAGATTCAGTGAGTGTTTAGGAAGTGAATGAACTGTCTGAGAGTGTGGTGGAGGCAGATTCACTGAGTGTTTAGGATCTGGAATGCACTGTCTGAGAGTGTTGTCGAGGCAGATTCAGTGAGTGTTTAGGATCTGGAATGCACTGTCTGAGCGTGTTGTGGAGGCAGATTCAGTGACTGTTTATGATCTGGAATGCACTGCCTGTGAGTGTGCTGGAGGCAGATTCAGTGAGTGTTTAGGATCTGGAATGCACTGTCTGAGAGTGTGGTGGAGGCAGATTCAGTGAGTGTTTCGGATCTGGAATGCACTGTCTGAGAGTGTGGTGGAAGCAGATTCAGTGAGTGTTTCGGATCTGGAATGCACTGTCTGAGAGTGTGGTGGAGGCAGATTCTGTGAGTGTTTAGGATCTGGAATGCACTGTCTGAGAGTGTGGTGGAGGCAGATTCAGTGAGTGTTTAGGATCTGGAATGCACTGTCTGAGAGTCTGGTGGAGGCAGATTCAGTGTGTGTTTAGGATCTGGAATGCACTGTCTGAGAGTGTGGTGGAGGCAGATTCAGTGGGTGTTTCGGATCTGGAATGCACTGTCTGAGAGTGTGGTGGAGGCAGATTCAGTGAGTGTTTAGGATCTGGAATGCACTGTCTGAGAGTGTGGTGGAGGCAGATTCAGTGAGTGTTTAGGATCTGGAATGCACTGTCTGAGAGTGTGGTGGGGGCAGATTCAGTGAGTGTTTAGGATCTGGAATGCACTGTCTGAGAGTGTGGTGGAGGCAGATTCAGTGAGTGTTTAGGAAGTGAATGAACTGTCTGAGAGTGTGGTGGAGGCAGATTCAGTGGGTGTTTAGGATCTGGAATGCACTGTCTGAGAGTGTGGTGGAGACAGATTCAGTGAGTGTTTAGGATCTGGAATGCACTGTCTGAGAGTGTGGTGGAGGCAGATTCAGTGAGTGTTTAGGATCTGGAATGCACTGCCTGAGAGTGTTGTCGAGGCAGATTCACTGAGTGTTTAGGATCTGGAATGCACTGTCTGAGAGTGTTGTGGAGGCAGATTCAGTGACTGTTTATGATCTGGAATGCACTGCCTGTGAGTGTGGTGGAGGCAGATTCACTGAGTGTTTAGGATCTGGAATGCACTGTCTGAGAGTGTTGTCGAGGCAGATTCAGTGAGTGTTTAGGATCTGGAATGCACTGTCTGAGCGTGTTGTGGAGGCAGATTCAGTGACTGTTTATGATCTGGAATGCACTGCCTGTGAGTGTGCTGGAGGCAGATTCAGTGAGTGTTTAGGATCTGGAATGCACTGTCTGAGAGTGTGCTGGAGGCAGATTCAGTGAGTGTTTCGGATCTGGAATGCACTGTCTGAGAGTGTGGTGGAAGCAGATTCAGTGAGTGTTTCGGATCTGGAATGCACTGTCTGAGAGTGTGGTGGAGGCAGATTCTGTGAGTGTTTAGGATCTGGAATGCACTGTCTGAGAGTGTGGTGGAGGCAGATTCAGTGAGTGTTTAGGATCTGGAATGCACTGTCTGAGAGTCTGGTGGAGGCAGATTCAGTGTGTGTTTAGGATCTGGAATGCACTGTCTGAGAGTGTGGTGGAGGCAGATTCAGTGGGTGTTTCGGATCTGGAATGCACTGTCTGAGAGTGTGGTGGAGGCAGATTCAGTGAGTGTTTAGGATCTGGAATGCACTGTCTGAGAGTGTGGTGGAGGCAGATTCAGTGAGTGTTTAGGATCTGGAATGCACTGTCTGAGAGTGTGGTGGGGGCAGATTCAGTGAGTGTTTAGGATCTGGAATGCACTGTCTGAGAGTGTGGTGGAGGCAGATTCAGTGAGTGTTTAGGAAGTGAATGAACTGTCTGAGAGTGTGGTGGAGGCAGATTCAGTGGGTGTTTAGGATCTGGAATGCACTGTCTGAGAGTGTGGTGGAGACAGATTCAGTGAGTGTTTAGGATCTGGAATGCACTGTCTGAGAGTGTGGTGGAGGCAGATTCAGTGAGTGTTTAGGATCTGGAATGCACTGCCTGAGAGTGTTTTCGAGGCAGATTCACTGAGTGTTTAGGATCTGGAATGCACTGTCTGAGAGTGTTGTGGAGGCAGATTCAGTGACTGTTTATGATCTGGAATGCACTGCCTGTGAGTGTGGTGGAGGCAGATTCACTGAGTGTTTAGGATCTGGAATGCACTGTCTGAGAGTGTTGTCGAGGCAGATTCAGTGAGTGTTTAGGATCTGGAATGCACTGTCTGAGCGTGTTGTGGAGGCAGATTCAGTGACTGTTTATGATCTGGAATGCACTGCCTGTGAGTGTGCTGGAGGCAGATTCAGTGAGTGTTTAGGATCTGGAATGCACTGTCTGAGAGTATGGTGGAGACAGATTCAGCGAGTGTTTAGGATCTGGAATGCACTGTCTTAGAGTGTGGTGGAGGCAGATTCAGCGAGTGTTTAGGATCTGGAATGCACTGTCTGAGAGTGTGGTGGAGACAGATTCAGTGAGTGTTCAGGATGTGAATGAACTGTCTGAGAGTGTGGTGGAGGCAGATTCAATGATTGTTTCGGATCTGGAATGCACTATCTGAGAGTGTGGTGGAGGCAGATTCAGTGAGTGTTTCGGATCTGGAATGCACTGTCTGAGAGTGTGGTGGAGGCAGATTCAGTGAGTGTTTAGGATCTGGAATGCACTGTCTGAGAGTGTGGTGGAAGCAGATTCAGTGAGTGTTTCGGATCTGGAATGCACTGTCTGAGAGTGTGGTGGAGGCAGATTCTGTGAGTGTTTAGGATCTGGAATGCACTGTCTGAGAGTGTGGTGGAGGCAGATTCAGTGAGTGTTTAGGATCTGGAATGCACGGTCTGAGAGTGTGGTGGAGGCAGATTCAGTGTGTGTTTAGGATCTGGAATGCACTGTCTGAGAGTGTGGTGGAGGCAGATTGAGTGGGTGTTTCGGATCTGGAATGCACTGTCTGAGAGTGTGGTGGAGGCAGATTCAGTGAGTGTTTAGGATCTGGAATGCACTGTCTGAGAGTGTGGTGGAGGCAGATTCAGTGAGTGTTTAGGATCTGGAATGCACTGTCTGAGAGTGTGGTGGGGGCAGATTCAGTGAGTGTTTAGGATCTGGAATGCACTGTCTGAGAGTGTGGTGGAGGCAGATTCAGTGAGTGTTTAGGAAGTGAATGAACTGTCTGAGAGTGTGGTGGAGGCAGATTCAGTGGGTGTTTAGGATCTGGAATGCACTGTCTGAGAGTGTGGTGGAGACAGATTCAGTGAGTGTTTAGGATCTGGAATGCACTGTCTGAGAGTGTTGTCGAGGCAGATTCAGTGACTGTTTATGATCTGGAATGCACTGCCTGTGAGTGTGGTGGAGGCAGATTCAGTGAGTGTTTAGGATCTGGAATGCACTGTCTGAGAGTGTGGTGGAGGCAGATTCAGTGAGTGTTTCGGATCTGGAATGCACTGTCTGAGAGTGTGGTGGAGGCAGATTCTGTGAGTGTTTAGGATCTGGAATGCACTGTCTGAGAGTGTGGTGGAGGCAGATTCAGTGGGTGTTTAGGATCTGGAATGCACTGTCTGAGAGTGTGGTGGAGGCAGATTCAGTGGCTGTTTAGGATCTGGAATGCACTGTCTGAGAGTGTGGTGGAGGCAGATTCAGTGAGTGTTTAGGATCTGGAATGCACTGTCTGAGAGTGTGGTGGAGGCAGATTCAGTGAGTGTTTAGGATCTGGAATGCACTGTCTGAGAGTGTGGTGGAGGCAGATTCAGTGAGTGTTTAGGATCTGGAATGCACTGTCTGAGAGTGTGGTGGAGGCAGATTCAGTGAGTGTTTCGGATCTGGAATGCACTGTCTGAGAGTGTGGTGGAGGCAGATTCAGTGAGTGTTTAGGATCTGGAATGCACTGTCTGAGAGTGTGATGGAGGCAGATTCAGTGAGTGTTTAGGATCTGGAATGCACTGTCTGAGAGTGTGGTGGAGGCAGATTCAGTGAGTGTTTAGGATCTGGAATGCACTCTCTGAGAGTGTGGTGGAGGCAGATTCAGTGAGTGTTTCGGATCTCGAATGCAATGTCTGAGAGTGTGGTGGAGGCAGATTCTGTGAGTGTTTAGGATCTGGAATGCACTGTCTGAGAGTGTGGTGGAGGCAGATTCAGTGTGTGTTTAGGATCTGGAATGCACTGTCTGAGAGTGTGGTGGAGGCAGATTCAGTGAGTGTTTAGGATCTGGAATGCACTGTCTGAGAGTGTGGTGGAGGCAGATTCAGTGAGTGTTTAGGATCTGGAATGCATTGCCTGAGAGTGTGGTGGAGGCAGATTCAGTGAGTGTTTAGGATCTGGAATGCACTGCCGGAGAGGGTGGTGGAGGCAGATCCAGTGAGTGTTTAGGATCTGGAATGCACTGCCTGAGAGTGTGGTGAAGGCAGATTCAGTGAGTGTTTAGGATCTGGAATGCACTGTCTGAGAGTGTGGTGGAGGCAGATTCAGTGAGTGTTTAGGATCTGGAATGCACTGTCTGAGAGTGTGGTGGAGACAGATTCAGTGAGTGTTTAGGATCTGGAATGCACTGTCTGAGAGTGTGGTGGAGACAGATTCAGTGAGTGTTTAGGATCTGGAATGCACTGTCTGAGAGTGTGGTGGAGACAGATTCAGTGAGTGTTTAGGATGTGAATGAACTGTCTGAGAGTGTGGTGGAGGCAGATTCAGTGAGTGTTTAGGATTTGGAATGCACTGCCGGAGAGTGTGGTGGAGGCAGATTCAGTGAGTGTTTAGGATCTGGAATGCACTGTCTGAGAGTGTGGTGGAGGCAGATTCAGTGAGTGTTTAGGATCTGGAATGCACTGTCTGAGAGTGTGGTGGAGGCAGATTCAGTGAGTGTTTAGGATCTGGAATGCACTGTCTGAGAGTGTGGTGGAGGCAGATTCAGTGAGTGTTTCGGATCTGGAATGCACTGTCTGAGAGTGTGGTGGAAGCAGATTCAGTGAGTGTTTCGGATCTGGAATGCACTGTCTGAGAGTGTGGTGGAGGCAGATTCTGTGAGTGTTTAGGATCTGGAATGCACTGTCTGAGAGTGTGGTGGAGGCAGATTCAGTGGGTGTTTCGGATCTGGAATGCACTGTCTGAGAGTGTGGTGGGGGCAGATTCAGTGAGTGTTTAGGATCTGGAATGCACTGTCTGAGAGTGTGGTGGAGGCAGATTCAGTGGGTGTTTCGGATCTGGAATGCACTGTCTGAGAGTGTGGTGGGGGCAGATTCAGTGAGTGTTTAGGATCTGGAATGCACTGTCTGAGAGTGTGGTGGAGGCAGATTCAGTGAGTGTTTAGGAAGTGAATGAACTGTCTGAGAGTGTGGTGGAGGCAGATTCAGTGGGTGTTTAGGATCTGGAATGCACTGTCTGAGAGTGTGGTGGAGACAGATTCAGTGAGTGTTTAGGATCTGGAATGCACTGCCTGAGAGTGTTGTCGAGGCAGATTCACTGAGTGTTTAGGATCTGGAATGCACTGTCTGAGAGTGTTGTCGAGGCAGATTCAGTGAGTGTTTAGGATCTGGAATGCACTGTCTGAGAGTCTGGTGGAGGCAGATTCAGTGTGTGTTTAGGATCTGGAATGCACTGTCTGAGAGTGTGGTGGAGGCAGATTCAGTGGGTGTTTCGGATCTGGAATGCACTGTCTGAGAGTGTGGTGGGGGCAGATTCAGTGAGTGTTTAGGATCTGGAATGCACTGTCTGAGAGTGTGGTGGAGGCAGATTCAGTGAGTGTTTAGGAAATGGAATGCACTGTCTGAGAGTGTGGTGGAGGCAGATTCAGTGAGTGTTTAGGATCTGGAATGCACTGTCTGAGAGTGTGGTGGAGGCAGATTCAGTGAGTGTTTAGGATCTGGAATGCACTGTCTGAGAGTGTGGTGGGGGCAGATTCAGTGAGTGTTTAGGATCTGGAATGCACTGTCTGAGAGTGTGGTGGAGGCAGATTCAGTGAGTGTTTAGGAAGTGAATGAACTGTCTGAGAGTGTGGTGGAGGCAGATTCAGTGGGTGTTTAGGATCTGGAATGCACTGTCTGAGAGTGTGGTGGAGACAGATTCAGTGAGTGTTTAGGATCTGGAATGCACTGTCTGAGAGTGTGGTGGAGGCAGATTCAGTGAGTGTTTAGGATCTGGAATGCACTGCCTGAGAGTGTTGTCGAGGCAGATTCACTGAGTGTTTAGGATCTGGAATGCACTGTCTGAGAGTGTTGTGGAGGCAGATTCAGTGACTGTTTATGATCTGGAAGGCACTGCCTGTGAGTGTGGTGGAGGCAGATTCACTGAGTGTTTAGGATCTGGAATGCACTGTCTGAGAGTGTTGTCGAGGCAGATTCAGTGAGTGTTTAGGATCTGGAATGCACTGTCTGAGCGTGTTGTGGAGGCAGATTCAGTGACTGTTTATGATCTGGAATGCACTGCCTGTGAGTGTGCTGGAGGCAGATTCAGTGAGTGTTTAGGATCTGGAATGCACTGTCTGAGAGTATGGTGGAGACAGATTCAGCGAGTGTTTAGGATCTGGAATGCACTGTCTGAGAGTGTGGTGGAGGCAGATTCAGCGAGTGTTTAGGATCTGGAATGCACTGTCTGAGAGTGTGGTGGAGACAGATTCAGTGAGTGTTCAGGATGTGAATGAACTGTCTGAGAGTGTGGTGGAGGCAGATTCAATGATTGTTTCGGATCTGGAATGCACTATCTGAGAGTGTGGTGGAGACAGATTCTGTGAGTGTTTAGGATCTGGAATGCACTGTCTGAGAGTGTGGTGGAGGCAGATTCAGTGGGTGTTTAGGATCTGGAATGCACTGTCTGAGAGTGTGGTGGAGGCAGATTCAGTGAGTGTTTCGGATCTGGAATGCACTGTCTGAGAGTGTGGTGGAGGCAGATTCTGTGAGTGTTTAGGATCTGGAATGCACTGTCTGAGAGTGTGGTGGAGGCAGATTCAGTGTGTGTTTAGGATCTGGAATGCACTGTCTGAGAGTGTGGTGGAGGCAGATTCAGTGAGTGTTTCGGATCTGGAATGCACTGTCTGAGAGTGTGGTGGAAGCAGATTCAGTGAGTGTTTCGGATCTGGAATGCACTGTCTGAGAGTGTGGTGGAGGCAGATTCTGTGAGTGTTTAGGATCTGGAATGCACTGTCTGAGAGTGTGGTGGAGGCAGATTCAGTGAGTGTTTAGGATCTGGAATGCACTGTCTGAGAGTCTGGTGGAGGCAGATTCAGTGTGTGTTTAGGATCTGGAATGCACTGTCTGAGAGTGTGGTGGAGGCAGATTCAGTGGGTGTTTCGGATCTGGAATGCACTGTCTGAGAGTGTGGTGGAGGCAGATTCAGTGAGTGTTTAGGATCTGGAATGCACTGTCTGAGAGTGTGGTGGAGGCAGATTCAGTGAGTGTTTAGGATCTGGAATGCACTGTCTGAGAGTGTGGTGGGGGCAGATTCAGTGAGTGTTTAGGATCTGGAATGCACTGTCTGAGAGTGTGGTGGAGGCAGATTCAGTGAGTGTTTAGGAAGTGAATGAACTGTCTGAGAGTGTGGTGGAGGCAGATTCAGTGGGTGTTTAGGATCTGGAATGCACTGTCTGAGAGTGTGGTGGAGACAGATTCAGTGAGTGTTTAGGATCTGGAATGCACTGTCTGAGAGTGTGGTGGAGGCAGATTCAGTGAGTGTTTAGGATCTGGAATGCACTGCCTGAGAGTGTTGTCGAGGCAGATTCACTGAGTGTTTAGGATCTGGAATGCACTGTCTGAGAGTGTTGTGGAGGCAGATTCAGTGACTGTTTATGATCTGGAATGCACTGCCTGTGAGTGTGGTGGAGGCAGATTCGCTGAGTGTTTAGGAGCTGGAATGCAATGTCTGAGAGTGTTGTCGAGGCAGATTCAGTGAGTGTTTAGGATCTGGAATGCACTGTCTGAGCGTGTTGTGGAGGCAGATTCAGTGACTGTTTATGATCTGGAATGCACTGCCTGTGAGTGTGCTGGAGGCAGATTCAGTGAGTGTTTAGGATCTGGAATGCACTGTCTGAGAGTGTGGTGGAGGCAGATTCAGTGAGTGTTTCGGATCTGGAATGCACTGTCTGAGAGTGTGGTGGAAGCAGATTCAGTGAGTGTTTCGGATCTGGAATGCACTGTCTGAGAGTGTGGTGGAGGCAGATTCTGTGAGTGTTTAGGATCTGGAATGCACTGTCTGAGAGTGTGGTGGAGGCAGATTCAGTGAGTGTTTAGGATCTGGAATGCACTGTCTGAGAGTCTGGTGGAGGCAGATTCAGTGAGTGTTTCGGATCTGGAATGCACTGTCTGAGAGTCTGGTGGAGGCAGATTCAGTGTGTGTTTAGGATCTGGAATGCACTGTCTGAGAGTGTGGTGGAGGCAGATTCAGTGAGTGTTTAGGATCTGGAATGCACTGTCTGAGAGTGTGGTGGAGGCAGATTCAGTGAGTGTTTCGGATCTGGAATGCACTGTCTGAGAGTGTGGTGGAGGCAGATTCTGTGAGTGTTTAGGATCTGGAATGCACTGTCTGAGAGTGTGGTGGAGGCAGATTCTGTGAGTGTTTAGGATCTGGAATGCACTGTCTGAGAGTCTGGTGGAGGCAGATTCAGTGTGTGTTTAGGATCTGGAATGCACTGTCTGAGAGTGTGGTGGAGGCAGATTCAGTGGGTGTTTCGGATCTGGAATGCACTGTCTGAGAGTGTGGTGGAGGCAGATTCAGTGAGTGTTTAGGATCTGGAATGCACTGTCTGAGAGTGTGGTGGAGGCAGATTCAGTGAGTGTTTAGGATCTGGAATGCACTGTCTGAGAGTGTGGTGGGGGCAGATTCAGTGAGTGTTTAGGATCTGGAATGCACTGTCTGAGAGTGTGGTGGAGGCAGATTCAGTGAGTGTTTAGGAAGTGAATGAACTGTCTGAGAGTGTGGTGGAGGCAGATTCAGTGGGTGTTTAGGATCTGGAATGCACTGTCTGAGAGTGTGGTGGAGACAGATTCAGTGAGTGTTTAGGATCTGGAATGCACTGTCTGAGAGTGTGGTGGAGGCAGATTCAGTGAGTGTTTAGGATCTGGAATGCACTGCCTGAGAGTGTTGTCGAGGCAGATTCACTGAGTGTTTAGGATCTGGAATGCACTGTCTGAGAGTGTTGTCGAGGCAGATTCAGTGAGTGTTTAGGATCTGGAATGCACTGTCTGAGCGTGTTGTGGAGGCAGATTCAGTGACTGTTTATGATCTGGAATGCACTGCCTGTGAGTGTGCTGGAGGCAGATTCAGTGAGTGTTTAGGATCTGGAATGCACTGTCTGAGAGTATGGTGGAGACAGATTCAGCGAGTGTTTAGGATCTGGAATGCACTGTCTGAGAGTTTGGTGGAGGCAGATTCAGCGAGTGTTTAGGATCTGGAATGCACTGTCTGAGAGTGTGGTGGAGACAGATTCAGTGAGTGTTCAGGATGTGAATGAACTGTCTGAGAGTGTGGTGGAGGCAGATTCAATGATTGTTTCGTATCTGGAATGCACTATCAGAGAGTGTGGTGGAGACAGATTCTGTGAGTGTTTAGGATCTGGAATGCACTGTCTGAGAGTGTGGTGGAGGCAGATTCAGTGGCTGTTTAGGATCTGGAATGCACTGTCTGAGAGTGTGGTGGAGGCAGATTCAGTGAGTGTTTAGGATCTGGAATGCACTGTCTGAAAGTGTGGTGGAGGCAGATTCAGTGAGTGTTTATGATCTCGAATGCACTGTCTGAGAGTGTGGTGGAGGCAGATTCAGTGAGTGTTTAGGATCTGGAATGCACTGTCTGAGAGTGTGGTGGAGGCAGATTCAGTGAGTGTTTAGGATCTGGAATGCACTGTCTGAGAGTGTGGTGGAGGCAGATTCAGTGAGTGTTTCGGATCTGGAATGCACTGTCTGAGAGTGTGGTGGAGGCAGATTCAGTGAGTGTTTAGGATCTGGAATGCACTGTCTGAGAGTGTGATGGAGGCAGATTCAGTGAGTGTTTAGGATCTGGAATGCACTGTCTGAGAGTGTGGTGGAGGCAGATTCAGTGAGAGTTTAGGATCTGGAATGCACTGTCTGAGAGTGTGGTGGAGGCAGATTCAGTGAGTGTTTCGGATCTGGAATGCACTGTCTGAGAGTGTGGTGGAGGCAGATTCTGTGAGTGTTTAGGATCTGGAATGCACTGTCTGAGAGTGTGGTGGAGGCAGATTCAGTGTGTGTTTAGGATCTGGAATGCACTGTCTGAGAGTGTGGTGGAGGCAGATACAGTGAGTGTTTAGGATCTGGAATGCACTGTCTGAGAGTGTGGTGGAGGCAGATTCAGTGAGTGTTTAGGATCTGAAATGCATTGCCTGAGAGTGTGGTGGAGGCAGATTCAGTGAGTGTTTAGGATCTGGAATGCACTGCCGGAGAGGGTGGTGGAGGCAGATCCAGTGAGTGTTTAGGATCTGGAATGCACTGCCTGAGAGTGTGGTGAAGGCAGATTCAGTGAGTGTTTAGGATCTGGAATGCACTGTCTGAGAGTGTGGTGAAGGCAGATTCAGTGAGTGTTTAGGATCTGGAATGCACTGTCTGAGAGTGTGGTGGAGACAGATTCAGTGAGTGTTTAGGATCTGGAATGCACTGTCTGAGAGTGTGGTGGAGGCAGATTCAGTGAGTGTTTAGGATCTGGAATGCACTGTCTGAGAGTGTGGTGGAGGCAGATTCAGTGAGTGTTTAGGATGTGAATGAACTGTCTGAGAGTGTAGTGGAGGCAGATTCAGTGAGTGTTTAGGATTTGGAATGCACTGCCGGAGAGTGTGGTGGAGGCAGATTCAGTGAGTGTTTAGGATCTGGAATGCACTGTCTGAGAGTGTGGTGGAGGCAGATTCAGTGAGTGTTTAGGATCTGGAATGCACTGTCTGAGAGTGTGGTGGAGGCAGATTCAGTGAGTGTTTAGGATCTGGAATGCACTGTCTGAGAGTGTGGTGGAGGCAGATTCAGTGAGTGTTTAGGATATGGAATGCACTGTCTGAGAGTGTGGTGGAGGCAGATTCAGTGAGTGTTTAGGATCTGGAATGCACTGTCTGAGAGTGTGGTGGCGGCAGATTCAGTGAGTGTTTCGGATCTGGAATGCACTGTCTGAGAGTGTGGTGGAGGCAGATTCAGTGAGTGTTTAGGATCTGGAATGCACTGTCTGAGAGTGTGGTGGAGGCAGATTCAGCGAGTGTTTAGGATCTGGAATGCACTGTCTGAGAGTGTGGTGGAGACAGATTCAGTGAGTGTTCAGGATGTGAATGAACTGTCTGAGAGTATGGTGGAGGCAGATTCAGTGATTGTTTCGGATCTGGAATGCACTTTCTGAGAGTGTGGTGGAGACAGATTCAGTGAGTGTTCAGGATGTGAATGAACTGTCTGAGAGTGTGGTGGAGGCAGATTCAGTGAGTGTTTAGGATCTGGAATGCACTGCCTGAGAGTGTGGTGGAGGCAGATTCAGTGAGTGTTTAGAATCTGCAATGAACTGCCTGAGAGTGTGGTGGAGGCAGATTCAGTGTGTGTTTCCGATCTGGAATGAACTGCCTGAGCGTGTGGTGGAGGCAGATTCAGTGAGTGTTTAGGAAGTGAATGAACTGTCTGAGAGTGTGGTGGAGGCAGATTCAGTGAGTGTTTAGGATCTGGAATGCACTGTCTGAGAGTGTGGTGGAGGCAGATTCAGTGAGTGTTTAGGATCTGGAATGCACTGTCTGAGAGTGTGGTGGAGGCAGATTCAGTGAGTGTTTCGGATCTGGAATGCACTGTCTGAGAGTGTGGTGGAGGCAGATTCTGTGAGTGTTTAAGATCTGGAATGCACTGTCTGAGAGTGTGGTGGAGGCAGATTCAGTGGGTGTTTAGGATCTGGAATGCACTGTCTGAGAGTGTGGTGGAGGCAGATTCAGTGGCTGTTTAGGATCTGGAATGCACTGTCTGAGAGTGTGGTGGAGGCAGATTCAGTGAGTGTTTAGGATCTGGAATGCGCTGTCTGAAAGTGTGGTGGAGGCAGATTCAGTGAGTGTTTAGGATCTGGAATGCACTGTCTGAGAGTGTGGTGGAGGCAGATTCAGTGAGTGTTTAGGATCTGGAATGCACTGTCTGAGAGTGTGGTGGAGGCAGATTCAGTGAGTGTTTAGGATCTGGAATGCACTGTCTGAGAGTGTGGTGGAGGCAGATTCAGTGAGTGTTTCGGATCTGGAATGCACTGTCTGAGAGTGTGGTGGAGGCAGATTCTGTGAGTGTTTAGGATCTGGAATGCACTGTCTGAGAGTGTGATGGAGGCAGATTCAGTGAGTGTTTAGGATCTGGAATGCACTGTCTGAGAGTGTGGTGGAGGCAGATTCAGTGAGTGTTTAGGATCTGGAATGCACTGTCTGAGAGTGTGGTGGAGGCAGATTCAGTGAGTGTTTCGGATCTGGAATGCACTGTCTGAGAGTGTGGTGGAGGCAGATTCAGTGAGTGTTTAGGATCTGGAATGCACTGTCTGAGAGTGTGGTGGAGGCAGATTCTGTGAGTGTTTAGGATCTGGAATGCACTGTCTGAGAGTGTGATGGAGGCAGATTCAGTGAGTGTTTAGGATCTGGAATGCACTGTCTGAGAGTGTGGTGGAGGCAGATTCAGTGAGTGTTTAGGATCTGGAATGCACTGTCTGAGAGTGTGGTGGAGGCAGATTCAGTGAGTGTTTAGGATCTGGAATGCACTGTCTGAGAGTGTGGTGGAGGCAGATTCAGTGAGTGTTTAGGATCTGGAATGCACTGTCTGAGAGTGTGGTGGAGGCAGATTCAGTGAGTGTTTCGGATCTGGAATGCACTGTCTGAGAGTGTGGTGGAGGCAGATTCTGTGAGTGTTTAGGATCTGGAGTGCACTGTCTGAGAGTGTGGTGGAGGCAGATTCAGCGAGTGTTTAGGATCTGGAATGCACTGTCTGAGAGTGTGGTGGAGACAGATTCAGTGAGTGTTCAGGATGTGAATGAACTGTCTGAGAGTATGGTGGAGGCAGATTCAGTGATTGTTTCGGATCTGGAATGCACTTTCTGAGAGTGTGGTGGAGACAGATTCAGTGAGTGTTCAGGATGTGAATGAACTGTCTGAGAGTGTGGTGGAGGCAGATTCAGTGAGTGTTTAGGATCTGGAATGCACTGCCTGAGAGTGTGGTGGAGGCAGATTCAGTGAGTGTTTAGAATCTGCAATGAACTGCCTGAGAGTGTGGTGGAGGCAGATTCAGTGTGTGTTTCCGATCTGGAATGAACTGCCTGAGCGTGTGGTGGAGGCAGATTCAGTGAGTGTTTAGGAAGTGAATGAACTGTCTGAGAGTGTGGTGGAGGCAGATTCAGTGAGTGTTTAGGATCTGGAATGCACTGTCTGAGAGTGTGGTGGAGGCAGATTCAGTGAGTGTTTAGGATCTGGAATGCACTGTCTGAGAGTGTGGTGGAGGCAGATTCAGTGAGTGTTTCGGATCTGGAATGCACTGTCTGAGAGTGTGGTGGAGGCAGATTCTGTGAGTGTTTAAGATCTGGAATGCACTGTCTGAGAGTGTGGTGGAGGCAGATTCAGTGGGTGTTTAGGATCTGGAATGCACTGTCTGAGAGTGTGGTGGAGGCAGATTCAGTGGCTGTTTAGGATCTGGAATGCACTGTCTGAGAGTGTGGTGGAGGCAGATTCAGTGAGTGTTTAGGATCTGGAATGCGCTGTCTGAAAGTGTGGTGGAGGCAGATTCAGTGAGTGTTTAGGATCTGGAATGCACTGTCTGAGAGTGTGGTGGAGGCAGATTCAGTGAGTGTTTAGGATCTGGAATGCACTGTCTGAGAGTGTGGTGGAGGCAGATTCAGTGAGTGTTTAGGATCTGGAATGCACTGTCTGAGAGTGTGGTGGAGGCAGATTCAGTGAGTGTTTCGGATCTGGAATGCACTGTCTGAGAGTGTGGTGGAGGCAGATTCTGTGAGTGTTTAGGATCTGGAATGCACTGTCTGAGAGTGTGATGGAGGCAGATTCAGTGAGTGTTTAGGATCTGGAATGCACTGTCTGAGAGTGTGGTGGAGGCAGATTCAGTGAGTGTTTAGGATCTGGAATGCACTGTCTGAGAGTGTGGTGGAGGCAGATTCAGTGAGTGTTTCGGATCTGGAATGCACTGTCTGAGAGTGTGGTGGAGGCAGATTCAGTGAGTGTTTAGGATCTGGAATGCACTGTCTGAGAGTGTGGTGGAGGCAGATTCTGTGAGTGTTTAGGATCTGGAATGCACTGTCTGAGAGTGTGATGGAGGCAGATTCAGTGAGTGTTTAGGATCTGGAATGCACTGTCTGAGAGTGTGGTGGAGGCAGATTCAGTGAGTGTTTAGGATCTGGAATGCACTGTCTGAGAGTGTGGTGGAGGCAGATTCAGTGAGTGTTTCGGATCTGGAATGCACTGTCTGAGAGTGTGGTGGAGGCAGATTCTGTGAGTGTTTAGGATCTGGAGTGCACTGTCTGAGAGTGTGGTGGAGGCAGATTCAGTGTGTGTTTAGGATCTGGAATGCACTGTCTGAGAGTGTGGTGGAGGCAGATTCATTGAGTGTTTAGAATCTGGAATGCACTGTCTGAGAGTGTGGTGGAGGCAGATTCAGTGAGTGTTTAGGATCTGGAATGCATTGCCTGAGAGTGTGGTGGAGGCAGATTCAGTGAGTGTTTAGGATCTGGAATGCACTGCCGGAGAGGGTGGTGGAGGCAGATCCAGTGAGTGTTTAGGATCTGGAATGCACTGCCTGAGAGTGTGGTGAAGGCAGATTCAGTGAGTGTTTAGGATCTGGAATGCACTGTCTGAGACTGTGTTGAAGGCAGATTCAGTGAGTGTTTAGGATCTGGAATGCACTGTCTGAGAGTGTGGTGGAGACAGATTCAGTGAGTGTTTAGGATCTGGAATGCACTGTCTGAGAGTGTGGTGGAGACAGATTCAGTGAGTGTTTAGGATCTGGAATGCACTGTCTGAGAGTGTGGTGGAGACAGATTCAGTGAGTGTTTAGGATGTGAATGAACTGTCTGAGAGTGTGGTGGAGGCAGATTCAGTGAGTGTTTAGGATTTGGAATGCACTGCCGGAGAGTGTGGTGGAGGCAGATTCAGTGAGTGTTTAGGATCTGGAATGCACTGTCTGAGACTGTGGTGGAGGCAGATTCAGTGAGTGTTTAGGATCTGGAATGCACTGTCTGAGAGTGTGGTGGAGGCAGATTCAGTGAGTGTTTAGGATCTGGAATGCACTGTCTGAGAGTGTGGTGGAGGCAGATTCAGTGTGTGTTTAGGATCTGGAATGCACTGTCTGAGAGTGTGGTGGAGGCAGATTCAGTGAGTGTTTCGGATCTGGAATGCACTGTTGAGAGTGTGGTGGAGGCAGATTCTGTGAGTGTTTAGGATCTGGAATGCACTGTCTGAGAGTGTGTTGGAGGCAGATTCAGTGGGTGTTTAGGATCTGGAATGCACTGTCTGAGAGTGTGGTGGAGGCAGATTCAGTGGGTGTTTAGGATCTGGAATGCACTGTCTGAGAGTGTGGTGGAGGCAGATTCAGTGAGTGTTTAGGATCTGGAATGCACTGTCTGAGAGTGTGGTGGAGGCAGATTCAGTGAGTGTTTAGGATCTGGAATGCACTGTCTGAGAGTGTGGTGGAGGCAGATTCAGTGAGTGTTTAGGATCTGGAATGCACTGTCTGAGAGTGTGGTGGAGGCAGATTCAGTGAGTGTTTAGGATCTGGAATGCACTGTCTGAGAGTGTGGTGGCGGCAGATTCAGTGAGTGTTTCGGATCTGGAATGCACTGTCTGAGAGTGTGGTGGAGGCAGATTCTGTGAGTGTTTTGGATCTGGAATGCACTGTCTGAGAGTGTGATGGAGCCAGATTCAGTGAGTGTTTAGGATCTGGAATGCACTGTCTGAGAGTGTGGTGGAGGCAGATTCAGTGAGTGTTTAGGATCTGGAATGCACTGTCTGAGAGTGTGGTGGAGGCAGATTCAGTGAGTGTTTCGGATCTGGAATGCACTGTCTGAGAGTGTGGTGGAGGCAGATTCTGTGAGTGTTTAGGATCTGGAATGCACTGTCTGAGAGTGTGGTGGAGGCAGATTCAGTGTGTGTTTAGGATCTGGAATGCACTGTCTGAGAGTGTGGTGGAGGCAGATTCAGTGAGTGTTTAGGATCTGGAATGCACTGTCTGAGAGTGTTGTGGAGGCAGATTCAGTGAGTGTTTAGGATCTGGAATGCATTGCCTGAGAGTGTGGTGGAGGCAGATTCAGTGAGTGTTTAGGATCTGGAATGCACTGCCGGAGAGGGTGGTGGAGGCAGATTCAGTGAGTGTATAGGATCTGGAATGCACTGCCTGAGAGTGTGGTGAAGGCAGATTCAGTGAGTGTTTAGGATCTGGAATGCACTGTCTGAGAGTGTGGTGAAGGCAGATTCAGTGAGTGTTTAGGATCTGGAATGCACTGTCTGAGAGTGTGGTGGAGACAGATTCAGTGAGTGTTTAGGATCTGGAATGCACTGTCTGAGAGTGTGGTGGAGACAGATTCAGTGAGTGTTTAGGATCTGGAATGCACTGTCTGAGAGTGTGGTGGAGACAGATTCAGTGAGTGTTTAGGATGTGAATGAACTGTCTGAGCGTGTGGTGGAGGCAGATTCAGTGAGTGTTTAGGATTTGGAATGCACTGCCGGAGAGTGTGGTGGAGGCAGATTCAGTGGGTGTTTAGGATCTGGAATGCACTGCCTGAGAGTGTGGTGGAGGCAGATTCAGTGAGTTTTTAGGATCTGGAATGCACTGTCTGAGAGTGTGGTGGAGGCAGATTCAGTGAGTGTTTAGGATCTGGAATGCACTGTCTGAGAGTGTGGTGGAGGCAGATTCAGTGAGTGTTTAGGATCTGGAATGCACTGTCTGAGAGTGTGGTGGAGGCAGATTCAGTGAGTGTTTAGGATCTGGAATGCGCTGTCTGAAAGTGTGGTGGAGGCAGATTCAGTGAGTGTTTAGGATCTGGAATGCACTGTCTGAGAGTGTGGTGGAGGCAGATTCAGTGAGTGTTTAGGATCTGGAATGCACTGTCTGAGAGTGTGGTGGAGGCAGATTCAGTGAGTGTTTAGGATCTGGAATGCACTGTCTGAGAGTGTGGTGGAGGCAGATTCAGTGAGTGTTTCGGATCTGGAATGCACTGTCTGAGAGTGTGGTGGAGGCAGATTCTGTGAGTGTTTAGGATCTGGAATGCACTGTCTGAGAGTGTGATGGAGGCAGATTCAGTGAGTGTTTAGGATCTGGAATGCACTGTCTGAGAGTGTGGTGGAGGCAGATTCAGTGAGTGTTTAGGATCTGGAATGCACTGTCTGAGAGTGTGGTGGAGGCAGATTCAGTGAGTGTTTCGGATCTGGAATGCACTGTCTGAGAGTGTGGTGGAGGCAGATTCAGTGAGTGTTTAGGATCTGGAATGCACTGTCTGAGAGTGTGGTGGAGGCAGATTCTGTGAGTGTTTAGGATCTGGAATGCACTGTCTGAGAGTGTGATGGAGGCAGATTCAGTGAGTGTTTAGGATCTGGAATGCACTGTCTGAGAGTGTGGTGGAGGCAGATTCAGTGAGTGTTTAGGATCTGGAATGCACTGTCTGAGAGTGTGGTGGAGGCAGATTCAGTGAGTGTTTCGGATCTGGAATGCACTGTCTGAGAGTGTGGTGGAGGCAGATTCTGTGAGTGTTTAGGATCTGGAGTGCACTGTCTGAGAGTGTGGTGGAGGCAGATTCAGTGAGTGTTTAGGATCTGGAATGCACTGTCTGAGAGTGTGGTGGAGGCAGATTCATTGAGTGTTTAGAATCTGGAATGCACTGTCTGAGAGTGTGGTGGAGGCAGATTCAGTGAGTGTTTAGGATCTGGAATGCATTGCCTGAGAGTGTGGTGGAGGCAGATTCAGTGAGTGTTTAGGATCTGGAATGCACTGCCGGAGAGGGTGGTGGAGGCAGATCCAGTGAGTGTTTAGGATCTGGAATGCACTGCCTGAGAGTGTGGTGAAGGCAGATTCAGTGAGTGTTTAGGATCTGGAATGCACTGTCTGAGACTGTGTTGAAGGCAGATTCAGTGAGTGTTTAGGATCTGGAATGCACTGTCTGAGAGTGTGGTGGAGACAGATTCAGTGAGTGTTTAGGATCTGGAATGCACTGTCTGAGAGTGTGGTGGAGACAGATTCAGTGAGTGTTTAGGATCTGGAATGCACTGTCTGAGAGTGTGGTGGAGACAGATTCAGTGAGTGTTTAGGATGTGAATGAACTGTCTGAGAGTGTGGTGGAGGCAGATTCAGTGAGTGTTTAGGATTTGGAATGCACTGCCGGAGAGTGTGGTGGAGGCAGATTCAGTGAGTGTTTAGGATCTGGAATGCACTGTCTGAGACTGTGGTGGAGGCAGATTCAGTGAGTGTTTAGGATCTGGAATGCACTGTCTGAGAGTGTGGTGGAGGCAGATTCAGTGAGTGTTTAGGATCTGGAATGCACTGTCTGAGAGTGTGGTGGAGGCAGATTCAGTGTGTGTTTAGGATCTGGAATGCACTGTCTGAGAGTGTGGTGGAGGCAGATTCAGTGAGTGTTTCGGATCTGGAATGCACTGTTGAGAGTGTGGTGGAGGCAGATTCTGTGAGTGTTTAGGATCTGGAATGCACTGTCTGAGAGTGTGTTGGAGGCAGATTCAGTGGGTGTTTAGGATCTGGAATGCACTGTCTGAGAGTGTGGTGGAGGCAGATTCAGTGGGTGTTTAGGATCTGGAATGCACTGTCTGAGAGTGTGGTGGAGGCAGATTCAGTGAGTGTTTAGGATCTGGAATGCACTGTCTGAGAGTGTGGTGGAGGCAGATTCAGTGAGTGTTTAGGATCTGGAATGCACTGTCTGAGAGTGTGGTGGAGGCAGATTCAGTGAGTGTTTAGGATCTGGAATGCACTGTCTGAGAGTGTGGTGGAGGCAGATTCAGTGAGTGTTTAGGATCTGGAATGCACTGTCTGAGAGTGTGGTGGCGGCAGATTCAGTGAGTGTTTCGGATCTGGAATGCACTGTCTGAGAGTGTGGTGGAGGCAGATTCTGTGAGTGTTTTGGATCTGGAATGCACTGTCTGAGAGTGTGATGGAGCCAGATTCAGTGAGTGTTTAGGATCTGGAATGCACTGTCTGAGAGTGTGGTGGAGGCAGATTCAGTGAGTGTTTAGGATCTGGAATGCACTGTCTGAGAGTGTGGTGGAGGCAGATTCAGTGAGTGTTTCGGATCTGGAATGCACTGTCTGAGAGTGTGGTGGAGGCAGATTCTGTGAGTGTTTAGGATCTGGAATGCACTGTCTGAGAGTGTGGTGGAGGCAGATTCAGTGTGTGTTTAGGATCTGGAATGCACTGTCTGAGAGTGTGGTGGAGGCAGATTCAGTGAGTGTTTAGGATCTGGAATGCACTGTCTGAGAGTGTTGTGGAGGCAGATTCAGTGAGTGTTTAGGATCTGGAATGCATTGCCTGAGAGTGTGGTGGAGGCAGATTCAGTGAGTGTTTAGGATCTGGAATGCACTGCCGGAGAGGGTGGTGGAGGCAGATTCAGTGAGTGTATAGGATCTGGAATGCACTGCCTGAGAGTGTGGTGAAGGCAGATTCAGTGAGTGTTTAGGATCTGGAATGCACTGTCTGAGAGTGTGGTGAAGGCAGATTCAGTGAGTGTTTAGGATCTGGAATGCACTGTCTGAGAGTGTGGTGGAGACAGATTCAGTGAGTGTTTAGGATCTGGAATGCACTGTCTGAGAGTGTGGTGGAGACAGATTCAGTGAGTGTTTAGGATCTGGAATGCACTGTCTGAGAGTGTGGTGGAGACAGATTCAGTGAGTGTTTAGGATGTGAATGAACTGTCTGAGCGTGTGGTGGAGGCAGATTCAGTGAGTGTTTAGGATTTGGAATGCACTGCCGGAGAGTGTGGTGGAGGCAGATTCAGTGGGTGTTTAGGATCTGGAATGCACTGCCTGAGAGTGTGGTGGAGGCAGATTCAGTGAGTTTTTAGGATCTGGAATGCACTGTCTGAGAGTGTGGTGGAGGCAGATTCAGTGAGTGTTTAGGATCTGGAATGCACTGTCTGAGAGTGTGGTGGAGGCAGATTCAGTGAGTGTTTAGGATCTGGAATGCACTGCCTGAGAGTGTTGTCGAGGCAGATTCAGTGACTGTTTATGATCTGAAATGCACTGCCTGTGAGTGTGGTGGAGGCAGATTCACTGAGTGTTTAGGATCTGGAATGCACTGTCTGAGAGTGTGGTGGAGGCAGATTCAGTGAGTGTTTAGAATCTGGAATGAACTGCCTGAGAGTGTGGTGGAGGCAGATTCAGTGAGTGTTTCGGATCTGGCATGAACTGCCTGAGCGTGTGGTGGAGGCAGATTCAGTGAGTGTTTAGGATCTGGAATGCACTGTCTGAGAGTGTGGTGGAGGCAGATTCAGTGAGTGTTTAGGATCTGGAATGCACTGTCTGAGAGTGTGGTGGAGGCAGATTCAGTGAGTGTTTAGGATGTGAATGAACTGTCTGAGAGTGTGGTGGAGGCAGATTCTGTGAGTGTTTAGGATCTGGAATGCAATGTCTGAGAGTGTGATGGAGGCAGATTCAGTGAGTGTTTAGGATCTGGAATGCACTGTCTGAGAGTGTGGTGGAGGCAGATTCAGTGAGTGTTTAGGATCTGGAATGCACTGTCTGAGAGTGTGGTGGAGGCAGATTCAGTGAGTGTTTCGGATCAGGAATGCACTGTCTGAGAGTGTGGTGGAGGCAGATTCTGTGAGTGTTTAGGATCTGGAATGCACTGTCTGAGAGTGTGATGGAGGCAGATTCAGTGATTGTTTAGGATCTGGAATGCACTGCCTGAGATTGTGGTGGAGGCAGATTCAGTGACTGTTTAGGATCTGGAATGCACTGTCTGAGAGTATGGTGGAGACAGATTCAGCGAGTGTTTAGGATCTGGAATGCACTGTCTGAGAGTATGGTGGAGACAGATTCAGCGAGTGTTTAGGATCTGGAATGCACTGTCTGAGAGTATGGTGGAGGCAGATTCAGTGAGTGTTTAGGATCTGGAATGCACTGCATGAGATTGTGGTGGAGGCAGATTCAGTGAGTGTTTAGGATCTGGAATGCACTGTCTGAGAGTATGGTGGAGACAGATTCAGCGAGTGTTTAGGATCTGGACTGCACTGTCTGAGAGTGTGGTGGAGGCAGATTCAGCGAGTGTTTAGGATCTGGAATGCACTGTCTGAGAGTGTGGTGGAGGCAGATTCAGTGAGTGTTTAGGATCTGGAATGCACTGTCTGAGAGTGTGGTGAAGGCAGATTCAGTGAGTGTTTAGGATCTGGAATGCACTGTCTGAGAGTGTGGTGGAGACAGATACAGTGAGTGTTTAGGATCTGGAATGCACTGTCTGAGAGTGTGGAGGAGACAGATTCAGTGAGTGTTTAGGATCTGGAATGCACTGTCTGAGAGTGTGGTGGAGACAGATTCAGTGAGTGTTTAGGATGTGAATGAACTGTCTGAGAGTGTGGTGGGGGCAGATTCAGTGAGTGTTTAGGATTTGGAATGCACTGCCGGAGAGTGTGGTGGAGGCAGATTCAGTGAGTGTTTAGGATCTGGAATGCACTGTCTGAGAGTGTGGTGGAGGCAGATTCAGTGAGTGTTTAGGATCTGGAATGCACTGTCTGAGAGTGTGGTGGAGGCAGATTCAGTGAGTGTTTAGGATCTGGAATGCACTGTCTGAGAGTGTGGTGGAGGCAGATTCAGTGAGTGTTTAGGATCTGGAATGCACTGTCTGAGAGTGTGGTGGAGGCAGATTCAGTGAGTGTTTCGGATCTGGAATGCACTGTCTGAGAGTGTGGTGGAGGCAGATTCTGTGAGTGTTTAGGATCTGGAATGCACTGTCTGAGAGTGTGTTGGAGGCAGATTCAGTGGGTGTTTAGGATCTGGAATGCACTGTCTGAGAGTGTGGTGGAGGCAGATTCAGTGGGTGTTTAGGATCTGGAATGCACTGTCTGAGAGTGTGGTGGAGGCAGATTCTG
This sequence comes from Heterodontus francisci, assembly GCF_036365525.1. NCBI lineage: Eukaryota > Metazoa > Chordata > Chondrichthyes > Heterodontiformes > Heterodontidae > Heterodontus > Heterodontus francisci. The sequence goes on along the minus strand of NC_090388.1, from coordinate 88,178,084 downwards.
TGAGTGTTTAGGATCTGGAATGCACTGTCTGAGAGTGTGGTGGAGGCAGATTCAGTGAGTGTTTAGGATCTGGATTGCACTGTCTGAGAGTGTGGTGGAGGCAGATTCAGTGAGTGTTTAGGATCTGGAATGCACTGTCTGAGAGTGTGGTGGAGGCAGATTCAGTGAGTGTTTAGGATCTGGAATGCACTGTCTGAGAGTGTGGTGGCGGCAGATTCAGTGAGTGTTTCGGATCTGGAATGCACTGTCTGAGAGTGTGGTGGAGGCAGATTCTGTGAGTGTTTCGGATCTGGAATGCACTGTCTGAGAGTGTGATGGAGGCAGATTCAGTGAGTGTTTAGGATCTGGAATGCACTGTCTGAGAGTGTGGTGGAGGCAGATTCAGTGAGTGTTTAGGATTTGGAATGCACTGTCTGAGAGTGTGGTGGAGGCAGATTCAGTGAGTGTTTCGGATCTGGAATGCACTGTCTGAGAGTGTGGTGGAGGCAGATTCTGTGAGTGTTTAGGATCTGGAATGCACTGTCTGAGAGTGTGGTGGAGGCAGATTCAGTGTGTGTTTAGGATCTGGAATGCACTGTCTGAGAGTGTGGTGGAGGCAGATTCAGTGAGTGTTTAGGATCTGGAATGCACTGTCTGAGAGTGTGGTGGAGGCAGATTCAGTGAGTGTTTAGGATCTGGAATGCATTGCCTGAGAGTGTGGTGGAGGCAGATTCAGTGAGTGTTTAGGATCTGGAATGCACTGCCGGAGAGGGTGGTGGAGGCAGATTCAGTGAGTGTTTAGGATCTGGAATGCACTGCCTGAGAGTGTGGTGAAGGCAGATTCAGTGAGTGTTTAGGATCTGGAATGCACTGTCTGAGAGTGTGGTGAAGGCAGATTCAGTGAGTGTTTAGGATCTGGAATGCACTGTCTGAGAGTGTGGTGGAGACAGATTCAGTGAGTGTTTAGGATCTGGAATGCACTGTCTGAGAGTGTGGTGGAGACAGATTCAGTGAGTGTTTAGGATCTGGAATGCACTGTCTGAGAGTGTGGTGGAGACAGATTCAGTGAGTGTTTAGGATGTGAATGAACTGTCTGAGAGTGTGGTGGAGGCAGATTCAGTGAGTGTTTAGGATTTGGAATGCACTGCCGGAGAGTGTGGTGGAGGCAGATTCAGTGGGTGTTTAGGATCTGGAATGCACTGCCTGAGAGTGTGGTGGAGGCAGATTCAGTGAGTGTTTAGGATCTGGAATGCACTGCATGAGATTGTGGTGGAGACAGATTCAGCGAGTGTTTAGGATCTGGAATGCACTGTCTGAGAGTATGGTGGAGACAGATTCAGCGAGTGTTTAGGATCTGGAATGCACTGTCTGAGAGTATGGTGGAGGCAGATTCAGTGAGTGTTTAGGATCTGGAATGCACTGCATGAGATTGTGGTGGAGGCAGATTCAGTGAGTGTTTAGGATCTGGAATGCACTGTCTGAGAGTATGGTGGAGACAGATTCAGCGAGTGTTTAGGATCTGGACTGCACTGTCTGAGAGTGTGGTGGAGGCAGATTCAGCGAGTGTTTAGGATCTGGAATGCACTGTCTGAGAGTGTGGTGGAGGCAGATTCAGTGAGTGTTTAGGATCTGGAATGCACTGTCTGAGAGTGTGGTGAAGGCAGATTCAGTGAGTGTTTAGGATCTGGAATGCACTGTCTGAGAGTGTGGTGGAGACAGATACAGTGAGTGTTTAGGATCTGGAATGCACTGTCTGAGAGTGTGGAGGAGACAGATTCAGTGAGTGTTTAGGATCTGGAATGCACTGTCTGAGAGTGTGGTGGAGACAGATTCAGTGAGTGTTTAGGATGTGAATGAACTGTCTGAGAGTGTGGTGGGGGCAGATTCAGTGAGTGTTTAGGATTTGGAATGCACTGCCGGAGAGTGTGGTGGAGGCAGATTCAGTGAGTGTTTAGGATCTGGAATGCACTGTCTGAGAGTGTGGTGGAGGCAGATTCAGTGAGTGTTTAGGATCTGGAATGCACTGTCTGAGAGTGTGGTGGAGGCAGATTCAGTGAGTGTTTAGGATCTGGAATGCAATGTCTGAGAGTGTGGTGGAGGCAGATTCAGTGAGTGTTTAGGATCTGGAATGCACTGTCTGAGAGTGTGGTGGAGGCAGATTCAGTGAGTGTTTCGGATCTGGAATGCACTGTCTGAGAGTGTGGTGGAGGCAGATTCTGTGAGTGTTTAGGATCTGGAATGCACTGTCTGAGAGTGTGTTGGAGGCAGATTCAGTGGGTGTTTAGGATCTGGAATGCACTGTCTGAGAGTGTGGTGGAGGCAGATTCAGTGGGTGTTTAGGATCTGGAATGCACTGTCTGAGAGTGTGGTGGAGGCAGATTCTGTGAGTGTTTAGGATCTGGAATGCACTGTCTGAGAGTGTGGTGGAGGCAGATTCAGTGAGTGTTTAGGATCTGGATTGCACTGTCTGAGAGTGTGGTGGAGGCAGATTCAGTGAGTGTTTAGGATCTGGAATGCACTGTCTGAGAGTGTGGTGGAGGCAGATTCAGTGAGTGTTTAGGATCTGGAATGCACTGTCTGAGAGTGTGGTGGCGGCAAATTCAGTGAGTGTTTCGGATCTGGAATGCACTGTCTGAGAGTGTGGTGGAGGCAGATTCTGTGAGTGTTTCGGATCTGGAATGCACTGTCTGAGAGTGTGATGGAGGCAGATTCAGTGAGTGTTTAGGATCTGGAATGCACTGTCTGAGAGTGTGGTGGAGGCAGATTCAGTGAGTGTTTAGGATTTGGAATGCACTGTCTGAGAGTGTGGTGGAGGCAGATTCAGTGAGTGTTTCGGATCTGGAATGCACTGTCTGAGAGTGTGGTGGAGGCAGATTCTGTGAGTGTTTAGGATCTGGAATGCACTGTCTGAGAGTGTGGTGGAGGCAGATTCAGTGTGTGTTTAGGATCTGGAATGCACTGTCTGAGAGTGTGGTGGAGGCAGATTCAGTGAGTGTTTAGGATCTGGAATGCACTGTCTGAGAGTGTGGTGGAGGCAGATTCAGTGAGTGTTTAGGATCTGGAATGCATTGCCTGAGAGTGTGGTGGAGGCAGATTCAGTGAGTGTTTAGGATCTGGAATGCACTGCCGGAGAGGGTGGTGGAGGCAGATTCAGTGAGTGTTTAGGATCTGGAATGCACTGCCTGAGAGTGTGGTGAAGGCAGATTCAGTGAGTGTTTAGGATCTGGAATGCACTGTCTGAGAGTGTGGTGAAGGCAGATTCAGTGAGTGTTTAGGATCTGGAATGCACTGTCTGAGAGTGTGGTGGAGACAGATTCAGTGAGTGTTTAGGATCTGGAATGCACTGTCTGAGAGTGTGGTGGAGACAGATTCAGTGAGTGTTTAGGATCTGGAATGCACTGTCTGAGAGTGTGGTGGAGACAGATTCAGTGAGTGTTTAGGATGTGAATGAACTGTCTGAGAGTGTGGTGGAGGCAGATTCAGTGAGTGTTTAGGATTTGGAATGCACTGCCGGAGAGTGTGGTGGAGGCAGATTCAGTGGGTGTTTAGGATCTGGAATGCACTGCCTGAGAGTGTGGTGGAGGCAGATTCAGTGAGTGTTTAGGATCTGGAATGCACTGTCTGAGAGTGTGGTGGAGGCAGATTCAGTGAGTGTTTAGGATCTGGAATGCACTGTCTGAGAGTGTGGTGGAGGCAGATTCAGTGAGTGTTTAGGATCTGGAATGCACTGCCTGAGAGTGTTGTCGAGGCAGATTCAGTGACTGTTTATGATCTGAAATGCACTGCCTGTGAGTGTGGTGGAGGCAGATTCACTGAGTGTTTAGGATCTGGAATGCACTGTCTGAGAGTGTGGTGGAGGCAGATTCAGTGAGTGTTTAGAATCTGGAATGAACTGCCTGAGAGTGTGGTGGAGGCAGATTCAGTGAGTGTTTCGGATCTGGCATGAACTGCCTGAGCGTGTGGTGGAGGCAGATTCAGTGAGTGTTTAGGATCTGGAATGCACTGTCTGAGAGTGTGGTGGAGGCAGATTCAGTGAGTGTTTAGGATCTGGAATGCACTGTCTGAGAGTGTGGTGGAGGCAGATTCAGTGAGTGTTTAGGATGTGAATGAACTGTCTGAGAGTGTGGTGGAGGCAGATTCTGTGAGTGTTTAGGATCTGGAATGCACTGTCTGAGAGTGTGATGGAGGCAGATTCAGTGAGTGTTTAGGATCTGGAATGCACTGTCTGAGAGTGTGGTGGAGGCAGATTCAGTGAGTGTTTAGGATCTGGAATGCACTGTCTGAGAGTGTGGTGGAGGCAGATTCAGTGAGTGTTTCGGATCTGGAATGCACTGTCTGAGAGTGTGGTGGAGGCAGATTCTGTGAGTGTTTAGGATCTGGAATGCACTGTCTGAGAGTGTGATGGAGGCAGATTCAGTGATTGTTTAGGATCTGGAATGCACTGCCTGAGATTGTGGTGGAGGCAGATTCAGTGACTGTTTAGGATCTGGAATGCACTGTCTGAGAGTATGGTGGAGACAGATTCAGCGAGTGTTTAGGATCTGGAATGCACTGTCTGAGAGTATGGTGGAGACAGATTCAGCGAGTGTTTAGGATCTGGAATGCACTGTCTGAGAGTATGGTGGAGGCAGATTCAGTGAGTGTTTAGGATCTGGAATGCACTGCATGAGATTGTGGTGGAGGCAGATTCAGTGAGTGTTTAGGATCTGGAATGCACTGTCTGAGAGTATGGTGGAGACAGATTCAGCGAGTGTTTAGGCTCTGGAATGCACTGTCTGAGAGTGTGGTGGAGGCAGATTCAGCGAGTGTTTAGGATCTGGAATGCACTGTCTGAGAGTGTGGTGGAGGCAGATTCAGTGAGTGTTTAGGATCTGGAATGCACTGTCTGAGAGTGTGGTGGAGGCAGATTCAGTGGGTGTTTAGGATCTGGAATGCACTGTCTGAGAGTGTGGTGGAGACAGATTCAGTGAGGGTTGAGGATCTGGAATGCACTGTCTGAGAGTGTGGTGGAGGCAGATTCAGTGAGTGTTTAGGATCTGGAATTCACTGCCTGAGAGTGTTGTCGAGGCAGATTCAGTGAGTGTTTAGGATCTGGAATGCACTGTCTGAGAGTGTTGTGGAGGCAGATTCAGTGAGTATTTAGGATCTGGAATGCACTGTCTGAGAGTATGGTGGAGACAGATTCAGCGAGTGTTTAGGATCTGGAATGCACTGTCTGAGAGTGTGGTGGAGGCAGATTCAGCGAGTGTTTAGGATCTGGAATGCACTGTCTGAGAGTGTGGTGGAGACAGATTCAGTGAGTGTTCACGATGTGAATGAACTGTCTGAGAGTGTCGTGGAGGCAGATGCAGTGATTGTTTCGGATCTGGAATGCACTGTCTGTGAGTGTGGTGGAGGCAGATTCACTGAGTGTTTAGGATCTGGAATGCACTGTCTGAGAGTGTTGTCGAGGCAGATTCAGTGAGTATTTAGGATCTGGAATGCACTGTCTGAGAGTGTTGTGGAGGCAGATTCAGTGAGTGTTTAGGATCTGGAATGCACTGTCTGAGAGTATGGTGGAGACAGATTCAGCGAGTGTTTAGGATCTGGAATGCACTGTCTGAGAGTGTGGTGGAGGCAGATTCAGCGAGTGTTTAGGATCTGGAATGCACTGTCTGAGAGTGTGGTGGAGACAGATTCAGTGAGTGTTCAGGATGTGAATGAACTGTCTGAGAGTGTCGTGGAGGCAGATGCAGTGATTGTTTCGGATCTGGAATGCACTATCTGAGAGTGTGGTGGAGACAGATTCAGTGAGTGTTCAGGATGTGAATGAACTGTCTGAGAGTGTGGTGGAGGCAGATTCAGTGAGTGTTTAGGATTTGGAATGCACTGCCTGAGAGTGTGGTGGAGGCAGATTCAGTGAGTGTTTAGAATCTGCAATGAACTGCCTGAGAGTGTGGTGGAGGCAGATTCAGTGAGTGTTTCGGATCTGGAATGAACTGCCTGAGCGTGTGGTGGAGGCAGATTCAGTGAGTGTTTAGGAAGTGAATGAACTGTCTGAGAGTGTGGTGGAGGCAGATTCAGTGAGTGTTTAGGATCTGGAATGCACTGTCTGAGAGTGTGGTGGAGGCAGATTCAGTGAGTGTTTAGGATCTGGAATGCACTGTCTGAGAGTGTGGTGGAGGCAGATTCAGTGAGTGTTTAGGATCTGGAATGCACTGTCTGAGAGTGTGGTGGAGGCAGATTCAGTGAGTGTTTAGGATCTGGAATGCACTGTCTGAGAGTGTGGTGGAGGCAGATTCAGTGAGTGTTTCGGATCTGGAATGCACTGTCTGAGAGTGTGGTGGAGGCAGATTCTGTGAGTGTTTAGGATCTGGAATGCACTGTCTGAGAGTGTGGTGGAGACAGATTCAGTGGGTGTTTAGGATCTGGAATGCACTGTCTGAGAGTGTGGTGGAGGCAGATTCAGTGGGTGTTTAGGATCTGGAATGCACTGTCTGACAGTGTGGTTGAGGCAGATTCAGTGAGTGTTTAGGATCTGGAATGCACTGTCTGAGAGTGTGGTGGAGGCAGATTCAGTGAGTGTTTAGGATCTGGAATGCACTGTCCGAGAGTGTGGTGGAGGCAGATTCAGTGAGTGTTTAGGATCTGGAATGCACTGTCTGAGAGTGTGGTGGAGGCAGATTCAGTGAGTGTTTAGGATCTGGAATGCACTGTCTGAGAGTGTGGTGGAGGCAGATTCAGTGAGTGTTTCGGATCTGGAATGCACTGTCTGAGAGTGTGGTGGAGGCAGATTCTGTGAGTGTTTAGGATCTGGAATGCACTGTCTGAGAGTGTGATGGAGGCAGATTCAGTGAGTGTTTAGGATCTGGAATGCACTGTCTGAGAGTGTGGTGGAGGCAGATTCAGTGAGTGTTTAGGATCTGGAATGCACTGTCTGAGAGTGTGGTGGAGGCAGATTCTGTGAGTGTTTAGGATCTAGAATGCACTGTCTGAGAGTGTGATGGAGGCAGATTCAGTGAGTGTTTAGGATCTGGAATGCACTGTCTGAGAGTGTGGTGGAGGCAGATTCAGTGAGTGTTTAGGATCTGGAATGCACTGTCTGAGAGTGTGGTGGAGGCAGATTCAGTGAGTGTTTAGGATCTGGAATGCACTGTCTGAGAGTGTGGTGGAGGCAGATTCAGTGAGTGTATAGGATCTGGAATGCACTGTCTGAGAGTGTGGTGAAGGCAGATTCAGTGAGTGTTTAGGATCTGGAATGCACTGTCTGAGAGTGTGGTGGAGACAGATTCAGTGAGTGTTTAGGATCTGGAATGCACTGTCTGAGAGTGTGGTGGAGGCAGATACAGTGAGTGTTTAGGATCTGGAATGCACTGTCTGAGAGTGTTGTCGAGGCAGATTCAGTGACTGTTTATGATCTGGAATGCACTGTCTGAGAGTGTGGTGGAGGCAGATTCAGTGAGTGTTTAGGATCTGGAATGCACTGTCTGAGAGTATGGTGGAGACAGATTCAGCGAGTGTTTAGGATCTGGAATGCACTGTCTGAGAGTATGGTGGAGACAGATTCAGTGAGTGTTTAGAATCTGGAATGAACTGCCTGAGAGTGTGGTGGAGGCAGATTCAGTGAGTGTTTCGGATCTGGCATGAACTGCCTGAGCGTGTGGTGGAGGCAGATTCAGTGAGTGTTTAGGATCTGGAATGCACTGTCTGAGAGTGTGGTGGAGGCAGATCCAGCGAGTGATTAGGATCTGGAATGCACTGTCTGAGAGTGTGGTGGAGACAGATTCAGTGAGTGTTCAGGATGTGAATGAATTGTCTGAGAGTGTGGTGGAGGCAGATTCAGTGTGTGTTTAGGATCTGGAATGCACTGTCTGAGAGTGTGGTGGAGGCAGATTCAGTGAGTGTTTAGGGTCTGGAATGCACTGTCTGAGAGTGTGGTGGAGGCAGATTCAGTGAGTGTTTAGGATCTGGAATGCACTGCCTGAGAGTGTGGTGGAGGCAGATTCAGTGAGTGTTTAGAATCTGCAATGAACTGCCTGAGAGTGTGGTGGAGGCAGATTCAGTGAGTGTTTCGGATCTGGAATGAACTGCCTGAGCGTGTGGTGGAGGCAGATTCAGTGAGCGTTTAGGAAGTGAATGAACTGTCTGAGAGTGTGGTGGAGGCAGATTCAGTGAGTGTTTAGGATCTGGAATGCACTGTCTGAGAGTGTGGTGGAGGCAGATTCTGTGAGTGTTTAGGATCTGGAATGCACTGTCTGAGAGTGTGGTGGAGGCAGATTCAGTGAGTGTTTAGGATCTGGAATGCACTGTCTGAGAGTGTGGTGGAGGCAGATTCAGTGAGTGTTTAGGATCTGGAATGCACTGTCTGAGAGTGTGGTGGAGGCAGATTCAGTGAGTGTTTAGGATCTGGAATGCACTGTCTGAGAGTGTGGTGGAGGCAGATTCAGTGAGTGTTTCGGATCTGGAATGCACTGTCTGAGAGTGTGGTGGAGGCAGATTCTGTGAGTGTTTAGGATCTGGAATGCACTGTCTGAGAGTGTGGTGGAGGCAGATTCAGTGAGTGTTTAGGATCTGGAATGCACTGTCTGAGAGTGTGGTGGAGGCAGATTCAATGAGTGTTTAGGATCTGGAATGCACTGTCTGAGAGTGTGGTGGAGGCAGATTCAGTGAGTGTTTAGGATCTGGAATGCACTGTCTGAGAGTGTGGTGGAGGCAGATTCAGTGAGTGTTTCGGATCTGGAATGCACTGTCTGAGAGTGTGGTGGAGGCAGATTCTGTGAGTGTTTAGGATCTGGAATGCACTGTCTGAGAGTGTGATGGAGGCAGATTCAGTGAGTGTTTAGGATCTGGAATGCACTGTCTGAGAGTGTGGTGGAGGCAGATTCAGTGAGTGTTTAGGATCTGGAATGCACAGTCTGAGAGTGTGGTGGAGGCAGATTCAGTGAGTGTTTCGGATCTGGAATGCACTGTCTGAGAGTGTGGTGGAGGCAGATTCTGAGTGTTTAGGATCTGGAATGCACTGTCTGAGAGTGTGATGGAGGCAGATTCAGTGAGTGTTTAGGATCTGGAAAGCACTGTCTGAGAGTGTGGTGGAGGCAGATTCAGTGTGTGTTTAGGATCTGGAATGCACTGTCTGAGAGTGTGGTGGAGGCAGATTCAGTGAGTGTTTAGGATCTGGAATGCACTGTCTGAGAGTGTGGTGGAGGCAGATTCAGTGAGTGTTTAGGATCTGGAATGCATTGCCTGAGAGTGTGGTGGAGGCAGATTCAGTGAGTGTTTAGGATCTGGAATGCACTGCCGGAGAGGGTGGTGGAGGCAGATTCAGTGAGTGTTTAGGATCTGGAATGCACTGCCTGAGAGTGTGGTGAAGGCAGATTCTGTGAGTGTTTAGGATCTGGAATGCACTGTCTGAGAGTGTGGTGAAGGCAGATTCAGTGAGTGTTTAGGATCTGGAATGCACTGTCTGAGAGTGTGGTGGAGGCAGATTCAGTGAGTGTTTAGGATCTGGAATGCACTGTCTGAGAGTGTGGTGGAGGCAGATTCAGTGAGTGTTTCGGATCTGGAATGCACTGTCTGAGAGTGTGATGGAGGCAGATTCAGTGAGTGTTTAGGATCTGGAATGCACTGTCTGAGAGTGTGGTGGAGGCAGATTCAGTGTGTGTTTAGGATCTGGAATGCACTGTCTGAGAGTGTGGTGGAGGCAGATTCAGTGAGTGTTTAGGGTCTGGAATGCACTGTCTGAGAGTGTGGTGGAGGCAGATTCAGTGAGTGTTTAGGATCTGGAATGCATTGCCTGAGAGTGTGGTGGAGGCAGATTCAGTGAGTGTTTAGGATCTGGAATGCACTGCCGGAGAGGGTGGTGGAGGCAGATTCAGTGAGTGTTTAGGATCTGGAATGCACTGCCCGAGAGTGCGGTGAAGGCAGATTCAGTGAGTGTTTAGGATCTGGAATGCACTGTCTGAGAGTGTGGTGGAGACAGATTCAGTGAGTGTTTAGGATCTGGAATGCACTGTCTGAGAGTGTGGTGGAGACAGATTCAGTGAGTGTTTAGGATCTGGAATGCACTGTCTGAGAGTGTGGTGAAGACAGATTCAGTGAGTGTTTAGGATGTGATTGAACTGTCTGAGAGTGTGGTGGAGGCAGATTCAGTGAGTGTTTAGGATCTGGAATGCACTGTCTGAGAGTGTGATGGTGGCAGATTCAGTGAGTGTTTAGGATCTGGAATGCACTGTCTGAGAGTGTGGTGGAGGCAGATTCAGTGTGTGTTTAGGATCTGGAATGCACTGTCTGAGAGTGTGGTGGAGGCAGATTCTGTGAGTGTTTAGGATCTGGAATGCACTGTCTGAGAGTGTGATGGAGGCAGATTCAGTGAGTGTTTAGGATCTGGAATGCACTGTCTGAGAGTGTGGTGGAGGCAGATTCAGTGTGTGTTTAGGATCTGGAATGCACTGTCTGAGAGTGTGGTGGAGGCAGATTCAGTGAGTGTTTAGGATCTGGAATGCACTGTCTGAGAGTGTGGTGGAGGCAGATTCAGTGAGTGTTTAGGATCTGGAATGCATTGCCTGAGAGTGTGGTGGAGGCAGATTCAGTGAGTGTTTAGGATCTGGAATGCACTGCCGGAGAGGGTGGTGGAGGCAGATTCAGTGAGTGTTTAGGATCTGGAATGCACTGCCTGAGAGTGCGGTGAAGACAGATTCAGTGAGTGTTTAGGATCTGGAATGCACTGTCTGAGAGTGTGGTGAAGGCAGATTCAGTGAGTGTTTAGGATCTGGAATGCACTGTCTGAGAGTGTGGTGGAGACAGATTCAGTGAGTGTTTAGGATCTGGAATGCACTGTCTGAGAGTGTGGTGGAGACAGATTCAGTGAGTGTTTAGGATCTGGAATGCACTGTCTGAGAGTGTGGTGAAGACAGATTCAGTGAGTGTTTAGGATGTGAATGAACTGTCTGAGAGTTTGGTGGAGGCAGATTCAGTGAGTGTTTAGGATTTGGAATGCACTGCCGGAGAGTGTGGTGGAGGCAGATTCAGTGGGTGTTTAGGATCTGGAATGCACTGCCTGAGAGTGTGGTGGAGGCAGATTCAGTGAGTGTTTAGGATCTGGAATGCACTGTCTGAGAGTGTGGTGGAGGCAGATTCAGTGAGTGTTTAGGATCTGGAATGCACTGCCTGAGAGTGTTGTCGAGGCAGATTCAGTGACTGTTTATGATCTGAAATCCACTGCCTGTGAGTGTGGTGGAGGCAGATTCACTGAGTGTTTAGGATCTGGAATGCACTGTCTGAGAGTGTGGTGGAGGCAGATTCAATGAGTGTTTAGGATCTGGAATGAACTGTCTGAGAGTGTGGTGGAGGCAGATTCAGTGAGTGTTTAGGATTTGGAATGCACTGCCGGAGAGTGTGGTGGAGGCAGATTCAGTGGGTGTTTAGGATCTGGAATGCACTGCCTGAGAGTGTGTTGGAGGCAGATTCAGTGAGTGTTTAGAATCTGGAATGAACTGCCTGAGAGTGTGGTGGAGGCAGATTCAGTGAGTGTTTCGGATCTGGCATGAACTGCCTGAGCGTGTGGTGGAGGCAGATTCAGTGAGTGTTTAGGATCTGGAATGCACTGCCGGAGAGTGTGGTGGAGGCAGATTCAGTGGGTGTTTAGGATCTGGAATGCACTGCCGGAGAGTGTGGTGGAGGCAGATTCAGTGAGTGTTTAGGATCTGGAATGCACTGCCGGAGAGTGTGGTGGAGGCAGATTCAGTGAGTGTTTAGGATGTGAATGAACTGTCTGAGAGTGTGGTGGAGGCAGATTCAGTGAGTGTTTAGGATATGGAATGCACTGCCGGAGAGTGTGGTGGAGGCAGATTCAGTGGGTGTTTAAGATCTGGAATGCACTGCCTGAGTGTGTTGTCGAGGCAGATTCAGTGAGTGTTTAGGATCTGGAATGCACTGCCTGTGAGTGTGGTGGAGGCAGATTCAGTGAGTGTTTAGGATCTGGAATGCACTGCCTGAGAGTGTTGTCGAGGCAGATTCAGTGACTGTTTATGATCTGAAATGCACTGCCTGAGAGTGTGGTGGAGGCAGATTCAGTGAGTGTTCAGGATGTGAATGAACTTTCTGAGAGTGTGGTGGAGGCAGATTCAGTGAGTGTTCAGGATGTGAATGAACTGTCTGAGAGTGTGGTGGAGGCAGATTCAGTGATTGTTTCGGATCTGGAATGCACTATCTGAGAGTGTGGTGGAGACAGATTCAGTGAGTGTTCAGGATGTGAATGAACTGTCTGAGAGTGTGGTGGAGGCAGATTCATTGACTGTTTATGATCTGGAATGCACTGCCTGAGAGTGTGGTGGAGGCAGATTCAATGAGTGTTTAGGATCTGGAATGCACTGTCTGAGAGTGTGGTGGAGGCAGATTCAATGAGTGTTTAGAATCTGGAATGAACTGCCTGAGAGTGTGGTGGAGGCAGATTCAGTGAGTGTTTAGGATCTGGAATGCACTGTCTGAGAGTGTGGTGGAGGCAGATTCAGTGAGTGTTTAGGATCTGGAATGAACTGCCTGAGCGTGTCGTGGAGGCAGATTCAGTGAGTGTTTAGGAAGTGAATGAACTGTCTGAGAGTGTGGTGGAGGCAGATTCAGTGAGTGTTTAGGATCTGAAATGCACTGTCTGAGAGTGTGGTGGAGGCAGATTCAGTGAGTGTTTAGGATCTGGAATGCACTGTCTGAGAGTGTGGTGGAGGCAGATTCAGTGATTGTTTAGGATCTGGAATGCACTGTCTGAGAGTGTGGTGGAGGCAGATTCTGTGAGTGTTTAGGATCTGGAATGCACTGTCTGAGAGTGTGGTGGAGGCAGATTCAGTGGGTGTTTAGGATCTGGAATGCACTGTCTGAGAGTGTGGTGGAGGCAGATTCAGTGAGTGTTTAGGATCTGGAATGCACTGTCTGAGAGTGTGGTGGAGGCAGATTCAGTGAGTGTTTAGGATCTGGAATGCACTGTCTGAGAGTGTGGTGGAGGCAGATTCAGTGTGTGTTTAGGATCTGGAATGCACTGCTGGAGAGTGTGGTGGAGGCAGATTCAGTGAGTGTTTAGTATCTGGAATGCACTGTCTGAGAGTGTGATGGAGGCAGATTCAGTGAGTGTTTAGGAAGTGAATGAACTGTCTGAGAGTGTGGTGGAGGCAGATTCAGTGGGTGTTTAGGATCTGGAATGCACTGTCTGAGAGTGTGGTGGAGGCAGATTCAGTGGGTGTTTAGGATCGGGAATGCACTGTCTGAGAGTTTGGTGGAGGCAGTTTCAGTGAGTGTTTAGGATCTGGACTGCACTGTCTGAGAGTGTGGTGGAGGCAGATTCAGTGAGTGTTTAGGATTTGGAATGCACTGTCTGAGAGTGTGCTGGAGGGAGATTCAGTGAGTGTTTAGGATCTGGAATGCACTGTCTGAGAGTGTGGTGGAGTCCGATTCAGTGAGTGTTTAGGATCTGGAATGCACTGCCTGAGAGTGTGGTGAAGGCAGATTCAGTGAGTGTTTAGGATGTGAATGAACTGTCTGAGAGTGTGGTGGAGGCAGATTCAGTGAGTGTTTAGGATCTGGAATGCACTGCCTGAGAGTGTGTTGGAGGCAGATTCAGTGAGTGTTTAGGATCTGGAATGCACTGCCTGAGAGTGTGGTGAAGGCAGATTCAGTGAGTTTTTAGGATGTGAATGAACTGTCTGAGAGTGTGGTGGAGGCAGATTCAGTGAGTGTTTAGGATCTGGAATGCACTGTCTGAGAGTGTGGTGGAGGCAGATTCAGTGAGTCTTTAGGATCTGGAATGCACTGTCTGAGAGTGTGGTGGAGGCAGATTCAATGAGTGTTTAGAATCTGGAATGAACTGCCTGAGCGTGTCGTGGAGGCAGATTCAGTGAGTGTTTAGGAAGTGAATGAACTGTCTGAGAGTGTGGTGGAGGCAGATTCAGTGAGTGTTTAGGATCTGAAATGCACTGTCTGAGAGTGTGGTGGAGGCAGATTCAGTGAGTGTTTAGGATCTGGAATGCACTGTCTGAGAGTGTGGTGGAGGCAGATTCAGTGATCGTTTAGGATCTGGAATGCACTGTCTGAGAGTGTGGTGGAGGCAGATTCAGTGATCGTTTAGGATCTGGAATGCACTGTCTGAGAGTGTGGTGGAGGCAGATTCAGTGAGTGTTTCGGATCTGGAATGCACTGTCTGAGAGTGTGGTGGAGGCAGATTCAGTGGGTGTTTAGGATCTGGAATGCACTGTCTGAGAGTGTGGTGGAGGCAGATTCAGTGGGTGTTTAGGATCTGGAATGCACTGTCTGAGAGTGTGGTGGAGGCAGATTCAGTGAGTGTTTAGGATCTGGAATGCACTGTCTGAGAGTGTGGTGGAGGCAGATTCAGTGTGTGTTTAGGATCTGGAATGCACTGCTGGAGAGTGTGGTGGAGGCAGATTCAGTGAGTGTTTAGTATCTGGAATGCACTGTCTGAGAGTGTGATGGAGGCAGATTCAGTGAGTGTTTAGGAAGTGAATGAACTGTCTGAGAGTGTGGTGGAGGCAGATTCAGTGGGTGTTTAGGATCTGGAATGCACTGTCTGAGAGTGTGGTGGAGGCAGATTCAGTGGGTGTTTAGGATCGGGAATGCACTGTCTGAGAGTTTGGTGGAGGCAGTTTCAGTGAGTGTTTAGGATCTGGACTGCACTGTCTGAGAGTGTGGTGGAGGCAGATTCAGTGAGTGTTTAGGATTTGGAATGCACTGTCTGAGAGTGTGCTGGAGGGAGATTCAGTGAGTGTTTAGGATCTGGAATGCACTGTCTGAGAGTGTGGTGGAGTCCGATTCAGTGAGTGTTTAGGATCTGGAATGCACTGCCTGAGAGTGTGGTGAAGGCAGATTCAGTGAGTGTTTAGGATGTGAATGAACTGTCTGAGAGTGTGGTGGAGGCAGATTCAGTGAGTGTTTAGGATCTGGAATGCACTGCCTGAGAGTGTGTTGGAGGCAGATTCAGTGAGTGTTTAGGATCTGGAATGCACTGCCTGAGAGTGTGGTGAAGGCAGATTCAGTGAGTTTTTAGGATGTGAATGAACTGTCTGAGAGTGTGGTGGAGGCAGATTCAGTGAGTGTTTAGGATCTGGAATGCACTGTCTGAGAGTGTGGTGGAGGCAGATTCAGTGAGTCTTTAGGATCTGGAATGCACTGTCTGAGAGTGTGGTGGAGGCAGATTCAATGAGTGTTTAGAATCTGGAATGAACTGCCTGAGCGTGTCGTGGAGGCAGATTCAGTGAGTGTTTAGGAAGTGAATGAACTGTCTGAGAGTGTGGTGGAGGCAGATTCAGTGAGTGTTTAGGATCTGAAATGCACTGTCTGAGAGTGTGGTGGAGGCAGATTCAGTGAGTGTTTAGGATCTGGAATGCACTGTCTGAGAGTGTGGTGGAGGCAGATTCAGTGATCGTTTAGGATCTGGAATGCACTGTCTGAGAGTGTGGTGGAGGCAGATTCAGTGATCGTTTAGGATCTGGAATGCACTGTCTGAGAGTGTGGTGGAGGCAGATTCAGTGAGTGTTTCGGATCTGGAATGCACTGTCTGAGAGTGTGGTGGAGGCAGATTCAGTGGGTGTTTAGGATCTGGAATGCACTGTCTGAGAGTGTGGTGGAGGCAGATTCAGTGGGTGTTTAGGATCTGGAATGCACTGTCTGAGAGTGTGGTGGAGGCAGATTCAGTGAGTGTTTAGGATCTGGATTGCACTGTCTGAGAGTGTGGTGGAGGCAGATTCAGTGTGTGTTTAGGATCTGGAATGCACAGCCGGAGAGTGTGGTGGAGGCAGATTCAGTGAGTGTTTAGTATCTGGAATGCACTGTCTGAGAGTGTGATGGAGGCAGATTCAGTGAGTGTTTAGGAAGTGAATGAACTGTCTGAGAGTGTGGTGGAGGCAGATTCAGTGGGTGTTTAGGATCTGGAATGCACTGTCTGAGAGTGTGGTGGAGGCAGATTCAGTGGGTGTTTAGGATCTGGAATGCACTGTCTGAGAGTTTGGTGGAGGCAGTTTCAGTGAGTGTTTAGGATCTGGACTGCACTGTCTGAGAGTGTGGTGGAGGCAGATTCAGTGGGTGTTTAGGATCGGGAATGCACTGTCTGAGAGTTTTGTGGAGGCAGTTTCAGTGAGTGTTTAGGATCTGGACTGCACTGTCTGAGAGTGTGGTGGAGGCAGATTCAGTGAGTGTTTAGGATCTGGAATGCACTGTCTGAGAGTGTGCTGGAGGGAGATTCAGTGAGTGTTTAGGATCTGGAATGCACTGTCTGAGAGTGTGGTGGAGTCCGATTCAGTGAGTGTTTAGGATCTGGAATGCACTGCCTGAGAGTGTGGTGAAGGCAGATTCAGTGAGTGTTTAGGATGTGAATGAACTGTCTGAGAGTGTGGTGGAGGCAGATTCAGTGAGTGTTTAGGATCTGGAATGCACTGCCTGAGAGTGTGTTGGAGGCAGATTCAGTGAGTGTTTAGGATCTGGAATGCACTGCCTGAGAGTGTGGTGAAGGCAGATTCAGTGAGTTTTTAGGATGTGAATGAACTGTCTGAGAGTGTGGTGGAGGCAGATTCAGTGAGTGTTTAGGATCTGGAATGCACTGTCTGAGAGTGTGGTGGAGGCAGATTCAGTGAGTCTTTAGGATCTGGAATGCACTGTCTGAGAGTGTGGTGGAGGCAGATTCAATGAGTGTTTAGAATCTGGAATGAACTGCCTGAGCGTGTCGTGGAGGCAGATTCAGTGAGTGTTTAGGAAGTGAATGAACTGTCTGAGAGTGTGGTGGAGGCAGATTCAGTGAGTGTTTAGGATCTGAAATGCACTGTCTGAGAGTGTGGTGGAGGCAGATTCAGTGAGTGTTTAGGATCTGGAATGCACTGTCTGAGAGTGTGGTGGAGGCAGATTCAGTGATCGTTTAGGATCTGGAATGCACTGTCTGAGAGTGTGGTGGAGGCAGATTCAGTGAGTGTTTAGGATCTGGAATGCACTGTCTGAGAGTGTGGTGGAGGCAGATTCAGTGAGTGTTTCGGATCTGGAATGCACTGTCTGAGAGTGTGGTGGAGGCAGATTCTGTGAGTGTTTAGGATCTGGAATGCACTGTCTGAGAGTGTGGTGGAGGCAGATTCAGTGGGTGTTTAGGATCTGGAATGCACTGTCTGAGAGTGTGGTGGAGGCAGATTCAGTGGGTGTTTAGGATCTGGAATGCACTGTCTGAGAGTGTGGTGGAGGCAGATTCAGTGAGTGTTTAGGATCTGGAATGCACTGTCTGAGAGTGTGGTGGAGGCAGATTCAGTGTGTGTTTAGGATCTGGAATGCACTGCCGGAGAGTGTGGTGGAGGCAGATTCAGTGAGTGTTTAGTATCTGGAATGCACTGTCTGAGAGTGTGATGGAGGCAGATTCAGTGAGTGTTTAGGAAGTGAATGAACTGTCTGAGAGTGTGGTGGAGGCAGATTCAGTGGGTGTTTAGGATCTGGAATGCACTGTCTGAGAGTGTGGTGGAGGCAGATTCAGTGGGTGTTTAGGATCTGGAATGCACTGTCTGAGAGTTTGGTGGAGGCAGTTTCAGTGAGTGTTTAGGATCTGGACTGCACTGTCTGAGATTGTGGTGGAGGCAGATTCAGTGAGTGTTTAGGATCTGGAATGCACTGTCTGAGAGTGTGGTGGAGGGAGATTCAGTGAGTGTTTAGGATCTGGAATGCACTGTCTGAGAGTGTGGTGGAGGCAGATTCAGTGAGTGTTTAGGATCTGGAATGCACTGCCTGTGAGTGTGGTGGAGGCAGATTCAGTGAGTGTTTAGGATCTGGAATGCACTGCCTGAGAGTGTGGTGAAGGCAGATTCAGTGAGTGTTTAGGATGTGAATGAACTGTCTGAGAGTGTGGTGGAGGCAGATTCAGTGAGTGTTTAGGATCTGGAATGCACTGCCTGAGAGAGTGTTGGAGGCAGATTCAGTGAGTGTTTAGGATCTGGAATGCACTGCCTGAGAGTGTGGTGGAGACAGATTCAATGAGTGTTTAGGATGTGAATGAACTGTCTGAGCGTGTGGTGGAGGCAGATTCAGTGAGTGTTTAGGATCTGGAATGCACTGCCTGAGAGTGTGTTGGAGGCAGATTCAGTGAGTGTTTAGGATCTGGAATGCACTGTCTGAGAGTGTGGAGGAGACAGATTCAGTGAGTGTTTAGGATCTGGAATGCACGGTCTGAGAGTGTGGTGGAGGCAGATTCAGTGAGTGTTTAGGATCTGGAATGCACTGCCTGAGAGTGTTGTCGAGGCAGATTCAGTGAGTGTTTAGGATCTGGAATGCACGGTCTGAGAGTGTGTTGGAGGCAGATTCAGTGAGTGTTTAGGATCTGGAATGCACTGCCTGAGAGTGTGGTGGAGGCAGATTCAGTGAGTGTTTAGGATCTGGAATGCACTGTCTGAGAGTGTGGTGGAGGCAGATTCAGTGAGTGTTTAGGATCTGGAATGCACTGTCTGAGAGTGTGGTGGAGGCAGATTCAGTGAGTGTTTAGGATCTGGAATGCACTGCCTGAGAGTGTGGTGTAGACAGATTCAGTGAGTGTTTAGGATGTGAATGAACTGTCTGAGAGTGTGGTGGAGGCAGATTCAGTGAGTGTTTAGGATCTGCAATGCACTGCCTGAGAGTGTGGTGGAGGCAGATTCAGTGAGTGTTTGGGATCTGGAATGCACTGCCTGACAGTGTTGTGGAGGCAGATTCAGTGAGTGTTTAGGATCTGGAATGCACTGTCTGAGAGTGTGGTGGAGGCAGATTCAGTGAGTGTTTCGCATCTGGAATGCATTGTCTGAGAGTGTGGTGGAGGCAGATTCAGTGAGTGTATAGGATCTGGAATGCACTGCCTGAGATTGTGGTGGAGGCAGATTCAGTGAGTGTTTAGGATCTGGAATGCACTGTCAGAGAGTATGGTGGAGACAGATTCAGCAAGTGTTTAGGATCTGGAATGCACTGTCTGAGAGTATGGTGGAGACAGATTCAGCGAGTGTTTAGGATCTGGAATGCACTGTCTGAGAGTATGGTGGAGGCAGATTCAGTGAGTGTTTAGGATCTGGAATGCACTGTCTGAGAGTATGGTGGAGACAGATTCAGCGAGTGTTTAGGATCTGGAATGCACTGTCTGAGAGTGTGGTGGAGGCAGATTCAGTGAGTGTTTAGGATCTGGAATGCACTGTCTGAGAGTGTGGTGGAGGCAGATTCAGTGAGTGTTTAGGATCTGGAATGCACTGTCTGAGAGTGTGGTGGAGGCAGATTCAGTGGGTGTTTAGGATCTGGAATGCACTGTCTGAGAGTGTGGAGGAGACAGATTCAGTGAGTGTTTAGGATCTGGAATGCACTGTCTGAGAGTGTGGTGGAGGCAGATTCAGTGAGTGTTTCGCATCTGGAATGCATTGTCTGAGAGTGTGGTGGAGGCAGATTCAGTGAGTGTATAGGATCTGGAATGCACTGCCTGAGATTGTGGTGGAGGCAGATTCAGTGAGTGTTTAGGATCTGGAATGCACTGTCAGAGAGTATGGTGGAGACAGATTCAGCAAGTGTTTAGGATCTGGAATGCACTGTCTGAGAGTATGGTGGAGACAGATTCAGCGAGTGTTTAGGATCTGGAATGCACTGTCTGAGAGTATGGTGGAGGCAGATTCAGTGAGTGTTTAGGATCTGGAATGCACTGTCTGAGAGTATGGTGGAGACAGATTCAGCGAGTGTTTAGGATCTGGAATGCACTGTCTGAGAGTGTGGTGGAGGCAGATTCAGTGAGTGTTTAGGATCTGGAATGCACTGTCTGAGAGTGTGGTGGAGGCAGATTCAGTGAGTGTTTAGGATCTGGAATGCACTGTCTGAGAGTGTGGTGGAGGCAGATTCAGTGGGTGTTTAGGATCTGGAATGCACTGTCTGAGAGTGTGGAGGAGACAGATTCAGTGAGTGTTTAGGATCTGGAATGCACGGTCTGAGAGTGTGGTGGAGGCAGATTCAGTGAGTGTTTAGGATCTGGAATGCACTGCCTGAGAGTGTTGTCGAGGCAGATTCAGTGAGTGTTTAGGATCTGGAATGCACGGTCTGAGAGTGTGTTGGAGGCAGATTCAGTGAGTGTTTAGGATCTGGAATGCACTGCCTGAGAGTGTGGTGGAGGCAGATTCAGTGAGTGTTTAGGATCTGGAATGCACTGTCTGAGAGTGTGGTGGAGGCAGATTCAGTGAGTGTTTAGGATCTGGAATGCACTGTCTGAGAGTGTGGTGGAGGCAGATTCAGTGAGTGTTTAGGATCTGGAATGCACTGTCTGAGAGTGTGGTGGAGGCAGATTCAGTGGGTGTTTAGGATCTGGAATGCACTGTCTGAGAGTGTGGTGGAGACAGATTCAGTGAGTGTTTAGGATCTGGAATGCACGGTCTGAGAGTGTGGTGGAGGCAGATTCAGTGAGTGTTTAGGATCTGGAATGCACTGTCTGAGAGTGTGGTGGAGGCAGATTCAGTGAGTGTTTAGGATCTGGAATGCACTGCCTGAGAGTGTGGTGGAGGCAGATTCAGTGAGTGTTTAGGATCTGGAATGCACTGCCTGAGAGTGTGGTGAAGGCAGATTCAGTGAGTGTTTAGGATGTGAATGAACTGTCTGAGAGTGTGGTGGAGGCAGATTCAGTGAGTGTTTAGGATCTGGAATGCACTGCCTGAGAGAGTGTTGGAGGCAGATTCAGTGAGTGTTTAGGATCTGGAATGCACTGCCTGAGAGTGTGGTGGAGACAGATTCAATGAGTGTTTAGGATGTGAATGAACTGTCTGAGCGTGTGGTGGAGGCAGATTCAGTGAGTGTTTAGGATCTGGAATGCACTGCCTGAGAGTGTGTTGGAGGCAGATTCAGTGAGTGTTTAGGATCTGGAATGCACTGCCTGAGAGTGTGGTGGAGGCAGATTCAGTGAGTGTTTAGGATGTGAATGAACTGTCTGAGAGTGTGGTGGAGGCAGATTCAGTGAGTGTTTAGGATCTAGAATGCACTGTCTGAGAGTGTGGTGGAGACAGATTCAGTGAGTGTTTAGGATGTGAATGAACTGTCTGAGAGTGTGGTGGAGGCAGATTCAGTGAGTGTTTAGGATCTGGAATGCACTGCCTGAGAGAGTGTTGGAGGCAGATTCAGTGAGTGTTTAGGATCTGGAATGCACTGCCTGAGAGTGTGGTGGAGACAGATTCAATGAGTGTTTAGGATGTGAATGAACTGTCTGAGCGTGTGGTGGAGGCAGATTCAGTGAGTGTTTAGGATCTGGAATGCACTGCCTGAGAGTGTGTTGGAGGCAGATTCAGTGAGTGTTTAGGATCTGGAATGCACTGCCTGAGAGTGTGGTGTAGACAGATTCAGTGAGTGTTTAGGATGTGAATGAACTGTCTGAGAGTGTGGTGGAGGCAGATTCAGTGAGTGTTTAGGATCTGCAATGCACTGCCTGAGAGTGTGGTGGAGGCAGATTCAGTGAGTGTTTGGGATCTGGAATGCACTGCCTGACAGTGTTGTGGAGGCAGATTCAGTGAGTGTTTAGGATCTGGAATGCACTGTCTGAGAGTGTGGTGGAGGCAGATTCAGTGAGTGTTTCGCATCTGGAATGCATTGTCTGAGAGTGTGGTGGAGGCAGATTCAGTGAGTGTATAGGATCTGGAATGCACTGCCTGAGATTGTGGTGGAGGCAGATTCAGTGAGTGTTTAGGATCTGGAATGCACTGTCAGAGAGTATGGTGGAGACAGATTCAGCAAGTGTTTAGGATCTGGAATGCACTGTCTGAGAGTATGGTGGAGACAGATTCAGCGAGTGTTTAGGATCTGGAATGCACTGTCTGAGAGTATGGTGGAGGCAGATTCAGTGAGTGTTTAGGATCTGGAATGCACTGTCTGAGAGTATGGTGGAGACAGATTCAGCGAGTGTTTAGGATCTGGAATGCACTGTCTGAGAGTGTGGTGGAGGCAGATTCAGTGAGTGTTTAGGATCTGGAATGCACTGTCTGAGAGTGTGGTGGAGGCAGATTCAGTGAGTGTTTAGGATCTGGAATGCACTGTCTGAGAGTGTGGTGGGGGCAGATTCAGTGGGTGTTTAGGATCTGGAATGCACTGTCTGAGAGTGTGGAGGAGACAGATTCAGTGAGTGTTTAGGATCTGGAATGCACGGTCTGAGAGTGTGGTGGAGGCAGATTCAGTGAGTGTTTAGGATCTGGAATGCACTGCCTGAGAGTGTTGTCGAGGCAGATTCAGTGAGTGTTTAGGATCTGGAATGCACGGTCTGAGAGTGTGTTGGAGGCAGATTCAGTGAGTGTTTAGGATCTGGAATGCACTGCCTGAGAGTGTGGTGGAGGCAGATTCAGTGAGTGTTTAGGATCTGGAATGCACTGTCTGAGAGTGTGGTGGAGGCAGATTCAGTGAGTGTTTAGGATCTGGAATGCACTGTCTGAGAGTGTGGTGGAGGCAGATTCAGTGAGTGTTTAGGATCTGGAATGCACTGTCTGAGAGTGTGGTGGAGGCAGATTCAGTGGGTGTTTAGGATCTGGAATGCACTGTCTGAGAGTGTGGTGGAGACAGATTCAGTGAGTGTTTAGGATCTGGAATGCACGGTCTGAGAGTGTGGTGGAGGCAGATTCAGTGAGTGTTTAGGATCTGGAATGCACTGCCTGAGAGTGTTGTCGAGGCAGATTCAGTGAGTGTTTAGGATCTGGAATGCACGGTCTGAGAGTGAGGTGGAGGCAGATTCAGTGAGTGTTTAGGATCTGGAATGCACTGCCTGAGAGTGTTGTCGAGGCAGATTCAGTGACTGTTTATGATCTGGAATGCACTGCCTGAGAGTGTTGTCGAGGCAGATTCAGTGAGTGTTTAGGATCTGGAATGCACTGCCTGTGAGTGTGGTGGAGGCAGATTCACTGAGTGTTTAGGATCTGGAATGCACTGTCTGAGAGTATGGTGGAGACAGATTCAGCGAGTGTTTAGGATCTGGAATGCACTGTCTGAGAGTGTTGTGGAGGCAGATTCAGTGACTGTTTATGATCTGGAATGCACTGTCTGAGAGTGTGGTGGAGGCAGATTCAGTGACTGTTTATGATCTGGAATGCACTACCTGTGAGTGTGCTGGAGGCAGATTCAGTGAGTGTTTAGGATCTGGAATGCACTGTCTGAGAGTATGGTGGAGAAAGATTCAGCGAGTGTTTAGGATCTGGAATGCACTGTCTGAGAGTGTGGTGGAGGCAGATTCAGTGATTGTTTCGGATCTGGAATACACTATCTGAGAGTGTGGTGGAGACAGATTCAGTGAGTGTTCAGGATGTGAATGAACTGTCTGAGAGTGTGGTGGAGGCAGATTCAGTGAGTGTTTAGGATCTGGAATGCACTGCCTGAGAGTGTGGTGGAGGCAGATTCAGTGAGTGTTTAGAATCTGCAATGAACTGCCTGAGAGTGTGGTGGAGGCAGATTCAGTGAGTGTTTCGGAAGTGAATGAACTGTCTGAGAGTGTGGTGGAGGCAGATTCAGTGAGTGTTTAGGATCTGGAATGCACTGTCTGAGAGTGTGGTGGAGGCAGATTCAGTGAGTGTTTAGGATCTGGAATGCACTGTCTGAGAGTTTGGTGGAGGCAGATTCAGTGAGTGTTTAGGATCTGGAATGCACTGTCTGAGAGTGTGGTGGAGGCAGATTCAGTGAGTGTTTAGGATCTGGAATGCACTGTCTGAGAGTGTGGTGGAGGCAGATTCTGTGAGTGTTTAGGATCTGGAATGCACTGTCTGAGAGTGTGGTGGAGGCAGATTCAGTGGGTGTTTAGGATCTGGAATGCACTGTCTGAGAGTGTGGTGGAGGCAGATTCAGTGGGTGTTTAGGATCTGGAAGGCACTGTCTGAGAGTGTGGTGGAGGCAGATTCAGTGAGTGTTTAGGATCTGGAATGCACTGTCTGAGAGTGTGGTGGAGGCAGATTCAGTGAGTGTTTAGGATCTGGAATGCACTGTCTTAGAGTGTGGTGGAGGCAGATTCAGTGAGTGTTTAGGATCTGGAATGCACTGTCTGAGAGTGTGGTGGAGGCAGATTCAGTGAGTGTTTAGGATCTGGAATGCACTGTCTGAGAGTGTGGTGGAGGCAGATTCAGTGAGTGTTTCGGATCTGGAATGCACTGTCTGAGAGTGTGGTGGAGGCAGATTCTGTGAGTGTTTAGGATCTGGAATGCACTGTCTGAGAGTGTGGTGGAGGCAGATTCAGTGGGTGTTTAGGATCTGGAATGCACTGTCTGAGAGTGTGGTGGAGGCAGATTCAGTGGGTGTTTAGGATCTGGAAGGCACTGTCTGAGAGTGTGGTGGAGGCAGATTCAGTGAGTGTTTAGGATCTGGAATGCACTGTCTGAGAGTGTGGTGGAGGCAGATTCAGTGAGTGTTTAGGATCTGGAATGCACTGTCTTAGAGTGTGGTGGAGGCAGATTCAGTGAGTGTTTAGGATCTGGAATGCACTGTCTGAGAGTGTGGTGGAGGCAGATTCAGTGAGTGTTTAGGAAGTGAATGAACTGTCTGAGAGTGTGGTGGAGGCAGATTCAGTGGGTGTTTAGGATCTGGAATGCACTGTCTGAGAGTGTGGTGGAGGCAGATTCAGTGAGTGTTTAGGATCTGGAATGCACTGTCTTAGAGTGTGGTGGAGGCAGATTCAGTGAGTGTTTAGGATCTGGAATGCACTGTCTGAGAGTGTGGTGGAGGCAGATTCAGTGAGTGTTTAGGAAGTAAATGAACTGTCTGAGAGTGTGGTGGAGGCAGATTCAGTGGGTGTTTAGGATCTGGAATGCACTGTCTGAGAGTTTGGTGGAGGCAGATTCAGTGAGTGTTTAGGATCTGGACTGCACTGTCTGAGAGTGTGGTGAAGGCAGATTCAGTGGGTGTTTAGGATCTGGAATGCACTGCCTGAGAGTGTGGTGGAGGCAGATTCAGTGAGTGTTTAGGATCTGGAATGCACTGCCTGAGATTGTGGTGGAGGGAGATTCAGTGAGTGTTTAGGATCTGGAATGCACTGTCTGAGAGTGTGGTGGAGTCAGATTCGTTGAGTGTTTAGGATCTGGAATGCACTGCCTGAGAGTGTGGTGAAGGCAAATTCAGTGAGTGTTTAGGATGTGAATGAACTGTCTGAGAGTGTGGTGGAGGCAGATTCAGTGAGTGTTTAGGATCTGGAATGCACTGCCGGAGAGTGTGGTGGAGGCTGATTCACTGAGTGTTTAGGATCTGGAATGCACTGTCTGAGAGTGTGGTGGAGACAGATGCAACGAGTGTTTAGGATCTGGAATGCACTGTCTGAGAGTATGGTGGAGACAGATTCAGCGAGTGTTTAGGATCTGGAATGCACTGTCTGAGAGTGTGGTGGAGACAGATTCAGTGAGTGTTTAGGATCTGGAATGCACTGTCTGAGAGTGTGGTGGAGGCAGATTCAGTGGGTGTTTAGGATCTGGAATGCACTGTCTGAGAGTGTGGTGGAGGCAGATTCAGTGGGTGTTTAGGATCTGGAATGCACTGTCTGAGAGTGTGGTGGAGGCAGATTCAGTGGGTGTTTAGGATCTGGAATGCACTGTCTGAGAGTGTGGTGGAGGCAGATTCAGTGGGTGTTTAGGATCTGGAATGCACTGTCTGAGAGTTTGGTGGAGGCAGTTTCAGTGAGTGTTTAGGATCTGGACTGCACTGTCTGAGAGTGTGGTGGAGGCAGATTCAGCAAGTGTTTAGGATCTGGAATGCACTGTCTGAGAGTGTGGTGGAGGCAGATTCAGTGGGTGTTTAGGATCTGGAATGCACTGCCTGAGAGTGTGGTGGAGGCAGATTCAGTGAGTGTTTAGGATCTGGAATGCACTGTCTGAGAGTGTGGTGGAGGGAGATTCAGTGAGTGTTTAGGATCTGGAATGCACTGTCTGAGAGTGTGGTGGAGTCAGATTCAGTGAGTGTTTAGGATCTGGAATGCACTGCCTGAGAGTGTGGTGAAGGCAGATTCAGTGAGTGTTTAGGATGTGAATGAACTGTCTGAGAGTGTGGTGAAGGCAGATTCAGTGAGTGTTTAGGATGTGAATGAACTGCCTGAGAGTGTGTTGGAGGCAGATTCAGTGAGTGTTTAGGATCTGGAATGCACTGCCTGAGAGTGTGGTGGAGACAGATTCAATGAGTGTTTAGGATGTCAATGAACTGTCTGAGCGTGTGGTGGAGGCAGATTCAGTGAGTGTTTAGGATCTGGAATGCACTGCCTGAGAGTGTGTTGGAGGCAGATTCAGTGAGTGTTTAGGATGTGGAATGCACTGTCTGAGAGTGTGGTGGAGACAGATTCAGTGAGTGTTTAGGATCTGGAATGCACTGCCTGAGAGTGTGGTGTAGACAGATTCAGTGAGTGTTTAGGATGTGAATGAACTGTCTGAGAGTGTGGTGGAGGCAGATTCAGTGAGTGTTTAGGATCTAGAATGCACTGTCTGAGAGTGTGGTGGGGGCAGATTCAGTGAGTGTTTGGGATCTGGAATGTACTGCCTGACAGTGTTGTGGAGGCAGATTCAGTGAGTGTTTAGGATCTGGAATGCACTGTCTGAGAGTGTGTTGGAGGCAGATTCAGTGAGTGTTTCGCATCTGGAATGCATTGTCTGAGAGTGTGGTGGAGGCAGATTCAGTGAGTGTTTAGGATCTGGAATGCTCTGCCTGAGATTGTGGTGGAGGCAGATTCAGTGAGTTTTTAGGATCTGGAATGCACTGTCTGAGAGTATGGTGGAGACAGATTCAGCGAGTATTTAGGATCTGGAATGCACTGTCTGAGAGTATGGTGGAGACAGATTCAGCGAGTGTTTAGGATCTGGAATGCACTGTCTGAGAGTATGGTGGAGGCAGATTCAGTGAGTGTTTAGGATCTGGAATGCACTGCCTGAGATTGTGGTGGAGGCAGATTCAGTGAGTGTTTAGGATCTGGAATGCACTGTCTGAGAGTGTGGTGGAGGCAGATTCAGTGAGTGTTTAGGATCTGGAATGCACTGCCTGAGAGTGTTGTCGAGGCAGATTCAGTGAGTGTTTAGGATCTGGAATGCACGGTCTGAGAGTGTGTTGGAGGCAGATTCAGTGAGTGTTTAGGATCTGGAATGCACTGCCTGAGAGTGTGGTGGAGGCAGATTCAGTGAGTGTTTAGGATCTGGAATGCACTGTCTGAGAGTGTGGTGGAGGCAGATTCAGTGAGTGTTTAGGATCTGGAATGCACTGTCTGAGAGTGTGGTGGAGGCAGATTCAGTGAGTGTTTAGGATCTGGAATGCACTGTCTGAGAGTGTGGTGGAGGCAGATTCAGTGGGTGTTTAGGATCTGGAATGCACTGTCTGAGAGTGTGGTGGAGACAGATTCAGTGAGTGTTTAGGATCTGGAATGCACGGTCTGAGAGTGTGGTGGAGGCAGATTCAGTGAGTGTTTAGGATCTGGAATGCACTGCCTGAGAGTGTTGTCGAGGCAGATTCAGTGAGTGTTTAGGATCTGGAATGCACGGTCTGAGAGTGTGGTGGAGGCAGATTCAGTGAGTGTTTAGGATCTGGAATGCACTGCCTGAGAGTGTTGTCGAGGCAGATTCAGTGACTGTTTATGATCTGGAATGCACTGCCTGAGAGTGTTGTCGAGGCAGATTCAGTGAGTGTTTAGGATCTGGAATGCACTGCCTGTGAGTGTGGTGGAGGCAGATTCACTGAGTGTTTAGGATCTGGAATGCACTGTCTGAGAGTATGGTGGAGACAGATTCAGCGAGTGTTTAGGATCTGGAATGCACTGTCTGAGAGTGTTGTGGAGGCAGATTCAGTGACTGTTTATGATCTGGAATGCACTGTCTGAGAGTTTGGTGGAGGCAGTTTCAGTGAGTGTTTAGGATCTGGACTGCACTGTCTGAGAGTGTGGTGGAGGCAGATTCAGCAAGTGTTTAGGATCTGGAATGCACTGTCTGAGAGTGTGGTGGAGGCAGATTCAGTGGGTGTTTAGGATCTGGAATGCACTGCCTGAGAGTGTGGTGGAGGCAGATTCAGTGAGTGTTTAGGATCTGGAATGCACTGTCTGAGAGTATGGTGGAGACAGATTCAGCGAGTGTTTAGGATCTGGAATGCACTGTCTGAGAGTGTGGTGGAGGCAGATTCAGCGAGTGTTTAGGATCTGGAATGCACTGTCTGAGAGTGTGGTGGAGACAGATTCAGTGAGTGTTCAGGATGTGAATGAACTGTCTGAGAGTGTGGTGGAGGCAGATTCAGTGATTGTTTCGGATCTGGAATACACTATCTGAGAGTGTGGTGGAGACAGATTCAGTGAGTGTTCAGGATGTGAATGAACTGTCTGAGAGTGTGGTGGAGGCAGATTCAGTGAGTGTTTAGGATCTGGAATGCACTGCCTGAGAGTGTGGTGGAGGCAGATTCAGTGAGTGTTTAGAATCTGCAATGAACTGCCTGAGAGTGTGGTGGAGGCCGATTCAGTGAGTGTTTCGGAAGTGAATGAACTGTCTGAGAGTGTGGTGGAGGCAGATTCAGTGAGTGTTTAGGATCTGGAATGCACTGTCTGAGAGTGTGGTGGAGGCAGATTCAGTGAGTGTTTAGGATCTGGAATGCACTGTCTGAGAGTTTGGTGGAGGCAGATTCAGTGAGTGTTTAGGATCTGGAATGCACTGTCTGAGAGTGTGGTGGAGGCAGATTCAGTGAGTGTTTAGGATCTGGAATGCACTGTCTGAGAGTGTGGTGGAGGCAGATTCAGTGAGTGTTTCGGATCTGGAATGCACTGTCTGAGAGTGTGGTGGAGGCAGATTCTGTGAGTGTTTAGGATCTGGAATGCACTGTCTGAGAGTGTGGTGGAGGCAGATTCAGTGGGTGTTTAGGATCTGGAATGCACTGTCTGAGAGTGTGGTGGAGGCAGATTCAGTGGGTGTTTATGATCTGGAAGGCACTGTCTGAGAGTGTGGTGGAGGCAGATTCAGTGAGTGTTTAGGATCTGGAATGCACTGTCTGAGAGTGTGGTGGAGGCAGATTCAGTGAGTGTTTAGGATCTGGAATGCACTGTCTGAGAGTGTGGTGGAGGCAGGTTCAGTGAGTGTTTAGGATCTGGAATGCACTGTCTGAGAGTGTGGTGGAGGCAGATTCAGTGAGTGTTTAGGAAGTGAATGAACTGTCTGAGAGTGTGGTGGAGGCAGATTCAGTGGGTGTTTAGGATCTGGAATGCACTGTCTGAGAGTGTGGTGGAGGCAGATTCAGTGGGTGTTTAGGATCTGGAATGCACTGTCTGAGAGTTTGGTGGAGGCAGATTCAGTGAGTGTTTAGGATCTGGAATGCACTGTCTGAGAGTGTGGTGGAGGCAGATTCAGTGAGTGTTTAGGAAGTGAATGAACTGTCTGAGAGTGTGGTGGAGGCAGATTCAGTGGGTGTTTAGGATCTGGAATGCACTGTCTGAGAGTGTGGTGGAGGCAGATTCAGTGGGTGTTTAGGATCTGGAATGCACTGTCTGAGAGTTTGGTGGAGGCAGATTCAGTGAGTGTTTAGGATCTGGACTGCACTGTCTGAGAGTGTGGTGGAGGAAGATTCAGTGAGTGTTTAGGATCTGGAATGCACTGTCTGAGAGTGTGGTGAAGGCAGATTCAGTGGGTGTTTAGGATCTGGAATGCACTGCCTGAGAGTGTGGTGGAGGCAGATTCAGTGAGTGTTTAGGATCTGGAATGCACTGCCTGAGATTGTGGTGGAGGCAGATTCAGTGAGTGTTTAGGATGTGAATGAACTGCCTGAGAGTGTGTTGGAGGCAGATTCAGTGAGTGTTTAGGATCTGGAATGCACTGCCTGAGAGTGTGGTGGAGACAGATTCAATGAGTGTTTAGGATGTCAATGAACTGTCTGAGCGTGTGGTGGAGGCAGATTCAGTGAGTGTTTAGGATCTGGAATGCACTGCCTGAGAGTGTGTTGGAGGCAGATTCAGTGAGTGTTTAGGATGTGGAATGCACTGTCTGAGAGTGTGGTGGAGACAGATTCAGTGAGTGTTTAGGATCTGGAATGCACTGCCTGAGAGTGTGGTGTAGACAGATTCAGTGAGTGTTTAGGATGTGAATGAACTGCCTGAGAGTGTGGTGGAGGCAGATTCAGTGAGTGTTTAGGATCTAGAATGCACTGTCTGAGAGTGTGGTGGGGGCAGATTCAGTGAGTGTTTGGGATCTGGAATGTACTGCCTGACAGTGTTGTGGAGGCAGATTCAGTGAGTGTTTAGGATCTGGAATGCACTGTCTGAGAGTGTGTTGGAGGCAGATTCAGTGAGTGTTTCGCATCTGGAATGCATTGTCTGAGAGTGTGGTGGAGGCAGATTCAGTGAGTGTTTAGGATCTGGAATGCTCTGCCTGAGATTGTGGTGGAGGCAGATTCAGTGAGTTTTTAGGATCTGGAATGCACTGTCTGAGAGTATGGTGGAGACAGATTCAGCGAGTATTTAGGATCTGGAATGCACTGTCTGAGAGTATGGTGGAGACAGATTCAGCGAGTGTTTAGGATCTGGAATGCACTGTCTGAGAGTATGGTGGAGGCAGATTCAGTGAGTGTTTAGGATCTGGAATGCACTGCCTGAGATTGTGGTGGAGGCAGATTCAGTGAGTGTTTAGGATCTGGAATGCACTGTCTGAGAGTGTGGTGGAGGCAGATTCAGTGAGTGTTTAGGATCTGGAATGCACTGCCTGAGAGTGTTGTCGAGGCAGATTCAGTGAGTGTTTAGGATCTGGAATGCACGGTCTGAGAGTGTGTTGGAGGCAGATTCAGTGAGTGTTTAGGATCTGGAATGCACTGCCTGAGAGTGTGGTGGAGGCAGATTCAGTGAGTGTTTAGGATCTGGAATGCACTGTCTGAGAGTGTGGTGGAGGCAGATTCAGTGAGTGTTTAGGATCTGGAATGCACTGTCTGAGAGTGTGGTGGAGGCAGATTCAGTGAGTGTTTAGGATCTGGAATGCACTGTCTGAGAGTGTGGTGGAGGCAGATTCAGTGGGTGTTTAGGATCTGGAATGCACTGTCTGAGAGTGTGGTGGAGACAGATTCAGTGAGTGTTTAGGATCTGGAATGCACGGTCTGAGAGTGTGGTGGAGGCAGATTCAGTGAGTGTTTAGGATCTGGAATGCACTGCCTGAGAGTGTTGTCGAGGCAGATTCAGTGAGTGTTTAGGATCTGGAATGCACGGTCTGAGAGTGTGGTGGAGGCAGATTCAGTGAGTGTTTAGGATCTGGAATGCACTGCCTGAGAGTGTTGTCGAGGCAGATTCAGTGACTGTTTATGATCTGGAATGCACTGCCTGAGAGTGTTGTCGAGGCAGATTCAGTGAGTGTTTAGGATCTGGAATGCACTGCCTGTGAGTGTGGTGGAGGCAGATTCACTGAGTGTTTAGGATCTGGAATGCACTGTCTGAGAGTATGGTGGAGACAGATTCAGCGAGTGTTTAGGATCTGGAATGCACTGTCTGAGAGTGTTGTGGAGGCAGATTCAGTGACTGTTTATGATCTGGAATGCACTGTCTGAGAGTTTGGTGGAGGCAGTTTCAGTGAGTGTTTAGGATCTGGACTGCACTGTCTGAGAGTGTGGTGGAGGCAGATTCAGCAAGTGTTTAGGATCTGGAATGCACTGTCTGAGAGTGTGGTGGAGGCAGATTCAGTGGGTGTTTAGGATCTGGAATGCACTGCCTGAGAGTGTGGTGGAGGCAGATTCAGTGAGTGTTTAGGATCTGGAATGCACTGTCTGAGAGTATGGTGGAGACAGATTCAGCGAGTGTTTAGGATCTGGAATGCACTGTCTGAGAGTGTGGTGGAGGCAGATTCAGCGAGTGTTTAGGATCTGGAATGCACTGTCTGAGAGTGTGGTGGAGACAGATTCAGTGAGTGTTCAGGATGTGAATGAACTGTCTGAGAGTGTGGTGGAGGCAGATTCAGTGATTGTTTCGGATCTGGAATACACTATCTGAGAGTGTGGTGGAGACAGATTCAGTGAGTGTTCAGGATGTGAATGAACTGTCTGAGAGTGTGGTGGAGGCAGATTCAGTGAGTGTTTAGGATCTGGAATGCACTGCCTGAGAGTGTGGTGGAGGCAGATTCAGTGAGTGTTTAGAATCTGCAATGAACTGCCTGAGAGTGTGGTGGAGGCCGATTCAGTGAGTGTTTCGGAAGTGAATGAACTGTCTGAGAGTGTGGTGGAGGCAGATTCAGTGAGTGTTTAGGATCTGGAATGCACTGTCTGAGAGTGTGGTGGAGGCAGATTCAGTGAGTGTTTAGGATCTGGAATGCACTGTCTGAGAGTTTGGTGGAGGCAGATTCAGTGAGTGTTTAGGATCTGGAATGCACTGTCTGAGAGTGTGGTGGAGGCAGATTCAGTGAGTGTTTAGGATCTGGAATGCACTGTCTGAGAGTGTGGTGGAGGCAGATTCAGTGAGTGTTTCGGATCTGGAATGCACTGTCTGAGAGTGTGGTGGAGGCAGATTCTGTGAGTGTTTAGGATCTGGAATGCACTGTCTGAGAGTGTGGTGGAGGCAGATTCAGTGGGTGTTTAGGATCTGGAATGCACTGTCTGAGAGTGTGGTGGAGGCAGATTCAGTGGGTGTTTAGGATCTGGAAGGCACTGTCTGAGAGTGTGGTGGAGGCAGATTCAGTGAGTGTTTAGGATCTGGAATGCACTGTCTGAGAGTGTGGTGGAGGCAGATTCAGTGAGTGTTTAGGATCTGGAATGCACTGTCTTAGAGTGTGGTGGAGGCAGGTTCAGTGAGTGTTTAGGATCTGGAATGCACTGTCTGAGAGTGTGGTGGAGGCAGATTCAGTGAGTGTTTAGGAAGTGAATGAACTGTCTGAGAGTGTGGTGGAGGCAGATTCAGTGGGTGTTTAGGATCTGGAATGCACTGTCTGAGAGTGTGGTGGAGGCAGATTCAGTGGGTGTTTAGGATCTGGAATGCACTGTCTGAGAGTTTGGTGGAGGCAGATTCAGTGAGTGTTTAGGATCTGGAATGCACTGTCTGAGAGTGTGGTGGAGGCAGATTCAGTGAGTGTTTAGGAAGTGAATGAACTGTCTGAGAGTGTGGTGGAGGCAGATTCAGTGGGTGTTTAGGATCTGGAATGCACTGTCTGAGAGTGTGGTGGAGGCAGATTCAGTGGGTGTTTAGGATCTGGAATGCACTGTCTGAGAGTTTGGTGGAGGCAGATTCAGTGAGTGTTTAGGATCTGGACTGCACTGTCTGAGAGTGTGGTGGAGGAAGATTCAGTGAGTGTTTAGGATCTGGAATGCACTGTCTGAGAGTGTGGTGAAGGCAGATTCAGTGGGTGTTTAGGATCTGGAATGCACTGCCTGAGAGTGTGGTGGAGGCAGATTCAGTGAGTGTTTAGGATCTGGAATGCACTGCCTGAGATTGTGGTGGAGGGAGATTCAGTGAGTGTTTAGGATCTGGAATGCACTGTCTGAGAGTGTGGTGGAGTCAGATTCGTTGAGTGTTTAGGATCTGGAATGCACTGCCTGAGAGTGTGGTGAAGGCAAATTCAGTGAGTGTTTAGGATGTGAATGAACTGTCTGAGAGTGTGGTGGAGGCAGATTCAGTGAGTGTTTAGGATCTGGAATGCACTGCCGGAGAGTGTGGTGGAGGCTGATTCACTGAGTGTTTAGGATCTGGAATGCACTGTCTGAGAGTGTGGTGGAGACAGATGCAACGAGTGTTTAGGATCTGGAATGCACTTTCTGAGAGTATGGTGGAGACAGATTCAGCGAGTGTTTAGGATCTGGAATGCACTGTCTGAGAGTGTGGTGGAGACAGATTCAGTGAGTGTTTAGGATCTGGAATGCACTGTCTGAGAGTGTGGTGGAGGCAGATTCAGTGGGTGTTTAGGATCTGGAATGCACTGTCTGAGAGTGTGGTGGAGGCAGATTCAGTGGGTGTTTAGGATCTGGAATGCACTGTCTGAGAGTGTGGTGGAGGCAGATTCAGTGGGTGTTTAGGATCTGGAATGCACTGTCTGAGAGTGTGGTGGAGGCAGATTCAGTGGGTGTTTAGGATCTGGAATGCTCTGTCTGAGAGTGTGGTGGAGGCAGATTCAGTGAGTGTTTAGGATCTGGAATGCACTGTCTGAGAGTGTGGTGGAGGCAGATTCAGTGAGTGTTTAGGATCTGGAATGCACTGTCTGAGAGTGTGGTGGAGGCAGATTCAGTGTGTGTTTAGGATCTGGAATGCACTGTCTGAGAATGTGGTGGAGGCAGATTCAGTGAGTGTTTAGTATCTGGAATGCACTGTCTGAGAGTGTGGTGGAGGCAGATTCAGTGAGTATTTAGGAAGTGAATGAACTGTCTGAGAGTGTGGTGGAGGCAGATTCAGTGGGTGTTTAGGATCTGGAATGCACTGTCTGAGAGTGTGGTGGAGGCAGATTCAGTGGGTGTTTAGGATCTGGAATGCACTGTCTGAGAGTTTGGTGGAGGCAGTTTCAGTGAGTGTTTAGGATCTGGACTGCACTGTCTGAGAGTGTGGTGGAGGCAGATTCAGCAAGTGTTTAGGATCTGGAATGCACTGTCTGAGAGTGTGGTGGAGGGAGATTCAGTGAGTGTTTAGGATCTGGAATGCACTGTCTGAGAGTGTGGTGGAGGCAGATTCAGTGGGTGTTTAGGATCTGGAATGCACTGCCTGAGAGTGTGGTGGAGGCAGATTCAGTGAGTGTTTAGGATCTGGAATGCACTGTCTGAGAGTGTGGTGGAGGGAGATTCAGTGAGTGTTTAGGATCTGGAATGCACTGTCTGAGAGTGTGGTGGAGTCAGATTCAGTGAGTGTTTAGGATCTGGAATGCACTGCCTGAGAGTGTGGTGAAGGCAGATTCAGTGAGTGTTTAGGATGTGAATGAACTGTCTGAGAGTGTGGTGAAGGCAGATTCAGTGAGTGTTTAGGATGTGAATGAACTGCCTGAGAGTGTGTTGGAGGCAGATTCAGTGAGTGTTTAGGATCTGGAATGCACTGCCTGAGAGTGTGGTGGAGACAGATTCAATGAGTGTTTAGGATGTCAATGAACTGTCTGAGCGTGTGGTGGAGGCAGATTCAGTGAGTGTTTAGGATCTGGAATGCACTGCCTGAGAGTGTGTTGGAGGCAGATTCAGTGAGTGTTTAGGATGTGGAATGCACTGTCTGAGAGTGTGGTGGAGACAGATTCAGTGAGTGTTTAGGATCTGGAATGCACTGCCTGAGAGTGTGGTGTAGACAGATTCAGTGAGTGTTTAGGATGTGAATGAACTGTCTGAGAGTGTGGTGGAGGCAGATTCAGTGAGTGTTTAGGATCTAGAATGCACTGTCTGAGAGTGTGGTGGGGGCAGATTCAGTGAGTGTTTGGGATCTGGAATGTACTGCCTGACAGTGTTGTGGAGGCAGATTCAGTGAGTGTTTAGGATCTGGAATGCACTGTCTGAGAGTGTGTTGGAGGCAGATTCAGTGAGTGTTTCGCATCTGGAATGCATTGTCTGAGAGTGTGGTGGAGGCAGATTCAGTGAGTGTTTAGGATCTGGAATGCTCTGCCTGAGATTGTGGTGGAGGCAGATTCAGTGAGTTTTTAGGATCTGGAATGCACTGTCTGAGAGTATGGTGGAGACAGATTCAGCGAGTATTTAGGATCTGGAATGCACTGTCTGAGAGTATGGTGGAGACAGATTCAGCGAGTGTTTAGGATCTGGAATGCACTGTCTGAGAGTATGGTGGAGGCAGATTCAGTGAGTGTTTAGGATCTGGAATGCACTGCCTGAGATTGTGGTGGAGGCAGATTCAGTGAGTGTTTAGGATCTGGAATGCACTGTCTGAGAGTATGGTGGAGACAGATTCAGCGAGTGTTTAGGATCTGGAATGCACTGTCTGAGAGTGTGGTGGAGGCAGATTCAGTGAGTGTTTAGGATCTGGAATGCACTGCCTGAGAGTGTTGTCGAGGCAGATTCAGTGAGTGTTTAGGATCTGGAATGCACTGTCTGAGAGTGTTGTGGAGGCAGATTCAGTGACTGTTTATGATCTGGAATGCACTGCCTGTGAGTGTGGTGGAGGCAGATTCAGTGAGTGTTTAGGATCTGGAATGCACTGTCTGAGAGTGTTGTCGAGGCAGATTCAGTGAGTGTTTAGGATCTGGAATGCACTGTCTGAGAGTGTTGTGGAGGCAGATTCAGTGACTGTTTATGATCTGGAATGCACTGCCTGTGAGTGTGCTGGAGGCAGATTCAGTGAGTCTTTAGGATCTGGATTGCAATGTCTGAGAGTATGGTGGAGACAGATTCAGCGAATGTTTCGGATCTGGAATGCACTGTCTGAGAGTGTGGTGGAGGCAGATTCAGCGAGTGTTTAGGATCTGGAATGCACTGTCTGAGAGTGTGGTGGAGGCAGATTCAGTGAGTGTTTAGAATCTGCAATGAACTGCCTGAGAGTGTGGTGGAGGCAGATTCAGTGAGTGTTTCGGATCTGGAATGAACTGCCTGAGAGTGTGGTGGAGACAGATTCAGTGAGTGTTCAGGATGTGAATGAACTGTCTGAGAGTGTGGTGGAGGCAGATTCAGTGATTGTTTCGGATCTGGAATGCACTATCTGAGAGTGTGGTGGAGACAGATTCAGTGAGTGTTCAGGATGTGAATGAACTGTCTGAGAGTGTGGTGGAGGCAGATTCAGTGAGTGTTTAGGATCTGGAATGCACTGCCTGAGAGTGTGGTGGAGGCAGATTCAGTGAGTGTTTAGAATCTGCAATGAACTGCCTGAGAGTGTGGTGGAGGCAGATTCAGTGAGTGTTTCAGATCTGGAATGAACTGCCTGAGCGTGTGGTGGAGGCAGATTCAGTGAGTGTTTAGGAAGTGAATGAACTGTCTGAGAGTGTGGTGGAGGCAGATTCAGTGAGTGTTTAGGATCTGGAATGCACTGTCTGAGAGTGTGGTGGAGGCAGATTCAGTGAGTGTTTAGGATCTGGAATGCACTGTCTGAGAGTGTGGTGGAGGCAGATTCAGTGAGTGTTTCGGATCTGGAATGCACTGTCTGAGAGTGTGGTGGAGACAGATTCAGTGAGTGTTTAGGATCTGGAATGCACTGTCTGAGAGTGTGGTGGAGGCAGATTCAGTGAGTGTTTAGGATCTGGAATGCACTGCCTGAGAGTGTTGTCGAGGCAGATTCAGTGAGTGTTTAGGATCTGGAATGCACTGTCTGAGAGTGTTGTGGAGGCAGATTCAGTGACTGTTTATGATCTGGAATGCACTGCCTGAGAGTATGGTGGAGACAGATTCAGCGAGTGTTTAGGATCTGGAATGCACTTTCTGAGAGTGTTGTGGAGGCAGATTCAGTGACTGTTTATGATCTGGAATGCACTGTCTGAGAGTGTGGTGGAGGCAGATTCAGTGAGTGTTTAGGATCTGGAATGCACTGTCTGAGAGTGTTGTGGAGGCAGATTCACTGAGTGTTTAGGATCTGGAATGCACTGTCTGAGAGTGTGCTGGAGGCAGATTCAGTGAGTGTTTAGGATCTGGAATGCACTGTCTGAGAGTATGGTGGAGACAGATTCAGCGAGTGTTTAGGATCTGGAATGCACTGTCTGAGAGTGTGGTGGAGGCAGATTCAGCGAGTGTTTAGGATCTGGAATGCACTGTCTGAGAGTGTGGTGGAGACAGATTCAGTGACTGTTCAGGATGTGAATGAACTGTCTGAGAGTGTGGTGGAGGCAGATTCAGTGATTGTTTCGGATCTGGAATACAGTATCTGAGAGTGTGGTGGAGACAGATTCAGTGAGTGTTCAGGATGTGAATGAACTGTCTGAGAGTGTGGTGGAGCCAGATTCAGTGAGTGTTTAGGATCTGGAATGCACTGCCTGAGAGTGTGGTGGAGGCAGATTCAGTGAGTGTTTAGAATCTGCAATGAACTGCCTGAGAGTGTGGTGGAGGCAGATTCAGTGAGTGTTTCGGAAGTGAATGAACTGTCTGAGAGTGTGGTGGAGGCAGATTCAGTGAGTGTTTAGGATCTGGAATGCACTGTCTGAGAGTGTGGTGGAGGCAGATTCAGTGAATGTTTAGGATCTGGAATGCACTGTCTGAGAGTTTGGTGGAGGCAGATTCAGTGAGTGTTTAGGATCTGGAATGCACTGTCTGAGAGTGTGGTGGAGGCAGATTCAGTGAGTGTTTAGGATCTGGAATGCACTGTCTGAGAGTGTGGTGGAGGCAGATTCAGTGAGTGTTTCGGATCTGGAATGCACTGTCTGAGAGTGTGGTGGAGGCAGATTCTGTGAGTGTTTAGGATCTGGAATGCACTGTCTGAGAGTGTGGTGGAGGCAGATTCAGTGGGTGTTTAGGATCTGGAATGCACTGTCTGAGAGTGTGGTGGAGGCAGATTCAGTGGGTGTTTAGGATCTGGAAGGCACTGTCTGAGTGTGTGGTGGAGGCAGATTCAGTGAGTGTTTAGGATCTGGAATGCACTGTCTGAGAGTGTTGTGGAGGCAGATTCAGTGACTGTTTATGATCTGGAATGCACTGCCTGAGAGTATGGTGGAGACAGATTCAGCGAGTGTTTAGGATCTGGAATGCACTGTCTGAGAGTGTTGTGGAGGCAGATTCAGTGACTGTTTATGATCTGGAATGCACTGTCTGAGAGTGTGGTGGAGGCAGATTCAGTGAGTGTTTAGGATCTGGAATGCACTGTCTGAGAGTGTTGTGGAGGCAGATTCACTGAGTGTTTAGGATCTGGAATGCACTGTCTGAGAGTGTGGTGGAGGCAGATTCAGTGAGTGTTTAGGATCTGGAATGCACTGTCTGAGAGTGTGGTGGAGGCAGATTCAGTGACTGTTTATGATCTGGAATGCACTGTCTGAGAGTGTTGTGGAGGCAGATTCAGTGACTGCTTATGATCTGGAATGCACTGTCTGAGAGTGTGCTGGAGGCAGATTCAGTGAGTGTTTAGGATCTGGAATGCACTGTCTGAGAGTATGGTGGAGACAGATTCAGCGAGTGTTTAGGATCTGGAATGCACTGTCTGAGAGTGTGGTGGAGGCAGATTCAGCGAGTGTTTAGGATCTGGAATGCACTGTCTGAGAGTGTGGTGGAGACAGATTCAGTGACTGTTCAGGATGTGAATGAACTGTCTGAGAGTGTGGTGGAGGCAGATTCAGTGATTGTTTCGGATCTGGAATACAGTATCTGAGAGTGTGGTGGAGACAGATTCAGTGAGTGTTCAGGATGTGAATGAACTGTCTGAGAGTGTGGTGGAGCCAGATTCAGTGAGTGTTTAGGATCTGGAATGCACTGCCTGAGAGTGTGGTGGAGGCAGATTCAGTGAGTGTTTAGAATCTGCAATGAACTGCCTGAGAGTGTGGTGGAGGCAGATTCAGTGAGTGTTTCGGAAGTGAATGAACTGTCTGAGAGTGTGGTGGAGGCAGATTCAGTGAGTGTTTAGGATCTGGAATGCACTGTCTGAGAGTGTGGTGGAGGCAGATTCAGTGAATGTTTAGGATCTGGAATGCACTGTCTGAGAGTTTGGTGGAGGCAGATTCAGTGAGTGTTTAGGATCTGGAATGCACTGTCTGAGAGTGTGGTGGAGGCAGATTCAGTGAGTGTTTAGGATCTGGAATGCACTGTCTGAGAGTGTGGTGGAGGCAGATTCAGTGAGTGTTTCGGATCTGGAATGCACTGTCTGAGAGTGTGGTGGAGACAGATTCAGTGAGTGTTTAGGATCTGGAATGCACTGTCTGAGAGTGTGGTGGAGGCAGATTCAGTGAGTGTTTAGGATCTGGAATGCACTTTCTGAGAGTGTTGTGGAGGCAGATTCAGTGACTGTTTATGATCTGGAATGCACTGTCTGAGAGTGTGGTGGAGGCAGATTCAGTGAGTGTTTAGGATCTGGAATGCACTGTCTGAGAGTGTTGTGGAGGCAGATTCACTGAGTGTTTAGGATCTGGAATGCACTGTCTGAGAGTGTGGTGGAGGCAGATTCAGTGAGTGTTTAGGATCTGGAATGCACTGTCTGAGAGTGTTGTGGAGGCAGATTCAGTGACTGTTTATGATCTGGAATGCACTGTCTGAGAGTGTTGTGGAGGCAGATTCAGTGACTGTTTATGATCTGGAATGCACTGTCTGAGAGTGTGCTGGAGGCAGATTCAGTGAGTGTTTAGGATCTGGAATGCACTGTCTGAGAGTATGGTGGAGACAGATTCAGCGAGTGTTTAGGATCTGGAATGCACTGTCTGAGAGTGTGGTGGAGGCAGATTCAGCGAGTGTTTAGGATCTGGAATGCACTGTCTGAGAGTGTGGTGGAGACAGATTCAGTGACTGTTCAGGATGTGAATGAACTGTCTGAGAGTGTGGTGGAGGCAGATTCAGTGATTGTTTCGGATCTGGAATACAGTATCTGAGAGTGTGGTGGAGACAGATTCAGTGAGTGTTCAGGATGTGAATGAACTGTCTGAGAGTGTGGTGGAGCCAGATTCAGTGAGTGTTTAGGATCTGGAATGCACTGCCTGAGAGTGTGGTGGAGGCAGATTCAGTGAGTGTTTAGAATCTGCAATGAACTGCCTGAGAGTGTGGTGGAGGCAGATTCAGTGAGTGTTTCGGAAGTGAATGAACTGTCTGAGAGTGTGGTGGAGGCAGATTCAGTGAGTGTTTAGGATCTGGAATGCACTGTCTGAGAGTGTGGTGGAGGCAGATTCAGTGAATGTTTAGGATCTGGAATGCACTGTCTGAGAGTTTGGTGGAGGCAGATTCAGTGAGTGTTTAGGATCTGGAATGCACTGTCTGAGAGTGTGGTGGAGGCAGATTCAGTGAGTGTTTAGGATCTGGAATGCACTGTCTGAGAGTGTGGTGGAGGCAGATTCAGTGAGTGTTTCGGATCTGGAATGCACTGTCTGAGAGTGTGGTGGAGGCAGATTCTGTGAGTGTTTAGGATCTGGAATGCACTGTCTGAGAGTGTGGTGGAGGCAGATTCAGTGGGTGTTTAGGATCTGGAATGCACTGTCTGAGAGTGTGGTGGAGGCAGATTCAGTGGGTGTTTAGGATCTGGAAGGCACTGTCTGAGAGTGTGGTGGAGGCAGATTCAGTGAGTGTTTAGGATCTGGAATGCACTGTCTGAGAGTGTTGTGGAGGCAGATTCAGTGACTGTTTATGATCTGGAATGCACTGCCTGAGAGTATGGTGGAGACAGATTCAGCGAGTGTTTAGGATCTGGAATGCACTGTCTGAGAGTGTTGTGGAGGCAGATTCAGTGACTGTTTATGATCTGGAATGCACTGTCTGAGAGTGTGGTGGAGGCAGATTCAGTGAGTGTTTAGGATCTGGAATGCACTGTCTGAGAGTGTTGTGGAGGCAGATTCACTGAGTGTTTAGGATCTGGAATGCACTGTCTGAGAGTGTGGTGGAGGCAGATTCAGTGAGTGTTTAGGATCTGGAATGCACTGTCTGAGAGTGTTGTGGAGGCAGATTCAGTGACTGTTTATGATCTGGAATGCACTGTCTGAGAGTGTTGTGGAGGCAGATTCAGTGACTGCTTATGATCTGGAATGCACTGTCTGAGAGTGTGCTGGAGGCAGATTCAGTGAGTGTTTAGGATCTGGAATGCACTGTCTGAGAGTATGGTGGAGACAGATTCAGCGAGTGTTTAGGATCTGGAATGCACTGTCTGAGAGTGTGGTGGAGGCAGTTTCAGCGAGTGTTTAGGATCTGGAATGCACTGTCTGAGAGTGTGGTGGAGACAGATTCAGTGACTGTTCAGGATGTGAATGAACTGTCTGAGAGTGTGGTGGAGGCAGATTCAGTGATTGTTTCGGATCTGGAATACAGTATCTGAGAGTGTGGTGGAGACAGATTCAGTGAGTGTTCAGGATGTGAATGAACTGTCTGAGAGTGTGGTGGAGCCAGATTCAGTGAGTGTTTAGGATCTGGAATGCACTGCC
This sequence comes from Heterodontus francisci, assembly GCF_036365525.1. Classification (NCBI taxonomy): domain Eukaryota; kingdom Metazoa; phylum Chordata; class Chondrichthyes; order Heterodontiformes; family Heterodontidae; genus Heterodontus; species Heterodontus francisci. The sequence continues at coordinate 88,136,283 of NC_090388.1, read as the reverse complement.
TGAGAGTGTGGTGGAGGCAGATTCAGTGAGTGTTTAGAATCTGCAATGAACTGCCTGAGAGTGTGGTGGAGGCAGATTCAGTGAGTGTTTCGGAAGTGAATGAACTGTCTGAGAGTGTGGTGGAGGCAGATTCAGTGAGTGTTTAGGATCTGGAATGCACTGTCTGAGAGTGTGGTGGAGGCAGATTCAGTGAATGTTTAGGATCTGGAATGCACTGTCTGAGAGTTTGGTGGAGGCAGATTCAGTGAGTGTTTAGGATCTGGAATGCACTGTCTGAGAGTGTGGTGGAGGCAGATTCAGTGAGTGTTTAGGATCTGGAATGCACTGTCTGAGAGTGTGGTGGAGGCAGATTCAGTGAGTGTTTCGGATCTGGAATGCACTGTCTGAGAGTGTGGTGGAGGCAGATTCTGTGAGTGTTTAGGATCTGGAATGCACTGTCTGAGAGTGTGGTGGAGGCAGATTCAGTGGGTGTTTAGGATCTGGAATGCACTGTCTGAGAGTGTGGTGGAGGCAGATTCAGTGGGTTTTTAGGATCTGGAAGGCACTGTCTGAGAGTGTGGTGGAGGCAGATTCAGTGAGTGTTTAGGATCTGGAATGCACTGTCTGAGAGTGTGGTGGAGGCAGATTCAGTGAGTGTTTAGGATCTGGAATGCACTGTCTGAGAGTGTGGTGGAGGCAGATTCAGTGAGTGTTTAGGATCTGGAATGCACTGTCTGAGAGTGTGGTGGAGGCAGATTCAGTGAGTGTTTAGGAAGTGAATGAACTGTCTGAGAGTGTGGTGGAGGCAGATTCAGTGGGTGTTTAGGATCTGGAATGCACTGTCTGAGAGTGTGGTGGAGGCAGATTCAGTGGGTGTTTAGGATCTGGAATGCACTGTCTGAGAGTTTGGTGGAGGCAGATTCAGTGAGTGTTTAGGATCTGGACTGCACTGTCTGAGAGTGTGGTGGAGGAAGATTCAGTGAGTGTTTAGGATCTGGAATGCACTGTCTGAGAGTGTGGTGAAGGCAGATTCAGTGGGTGTTTAGGATCTGGAATGCACTGCCTGAGAGTGTGGTGGAGGCAGATTCAGTGAGTGTTTAGGATCTGGAATGCACTGCCTGAGATTGTGGTGGAGGGAGATTCAGTGAGTGTTTAGGATCTGGAATGCACTGTCTGAGAGTGTCATGGAGTCAGATTCGTTGAGTGTTTAGGATCTGGAATGCACTGCCTGAGAGTGTGGTGAAGGCAAATTCAGTGAGTGTTTAGGATGTGAATGAACTGTCTGAGAGTGTGGTGGAGGCAGATTCAGTGAGTGTTTAGGATCTGGAATGCACTGCCGGAGAGTGTGGTGGAGGCTGATTCACTGAGTGTTTAGGATCTGGAATGCACTGTCTGAGAGTGTGGTGGAGACAGATGCAACGAGTGTTTAGGATCTGGAATGCACTGTCTGAGAGTATGGTGGAGACAGATTCAGCGAGTGTTTAGGATCTGGAATGCACTGTCTGAGAGTGTGGTGGAGACAGATTCAGTGAGTGTTTAGGATCTGGAATGCACTGTCTGAGAGTGTGGTGGAGGCAGATTCAGTGGGTGTTTAGGATCTGGAATGCACTGTCTGAGAGTGTGGTGGAGGCAGATTCAGTGGGTGTTTAGGATCTGGAATGCACTGTCTGAGAGTGTGGTGGAGGCAGATTCAGTGGGTGTTTAGGATCTGGAATGCACTGTCTGAGAGTGTGGTGGAGGCAGATTCAGTGGGTGTTTAGGATCTGGAATGCACTGTCTGAGAGTGTGGTGGAGGCAGATTCAGTGAGTGTTTAGGATCTGGAATGCACTGTCTGAGAGTGTGGTGGAGGCAGATTCAGTGAGTGTTTAGGATCTGGAATGCACTGTCTGAGAGTGTGGTGGAGGCAGATTCAGTGTGTGTTTAGGATCTGGAATGCACTGTCTGAGAATGTGGTGGAGGCAGATTCAGTGAGTGTTTAGTATCTGGAATGCACTGTCTGAGAGTGTGGTGGAGGCAGTTTCAGTGAGTGTTTAGGAAGTGAATGAACTGTCTGAGAGTGTGGTGGAGGCAGATTCAGTGGGTGTTTAGGATCTGGAATGCACTGTCTGAGAGTGTGGTGGAGGCAGATTCAGTGGGTGTTTAGGATCTGGAATGCACTGTCTGAGAGTTTGGTGGAGGCAGTTTCAGTGAGTGTTTAGGATCTGGACTGCACTGTCTGAGAGTGTGGTGGAGGCAGATTCAGTGAGTGTTTAGGATCTGGAATGCACTGTCTGAGAGTGTGGTGGAGGCAGATTCAGTGAGTGTTTAGGATCTGGAATGCACTGTCTGAGAGTGTGGTGGAGGCAGTTTCAGTGAGTGTTTAGGAAGTGAATGAACTGTCTGAGAGTGTGGTGGAGGCAGATTCAGTGGGTGTTTAGGATCTGGAATGCACTGTCTGAGAGTGTGGTGGAGGCAGATTCAGTGGGTGTTTAGGATCTGGAATGCACTGTCTGAGAGTTTGGTGGAGGCAGTTTCAGTGAGTGTTTAGGATCTGGACTGCACTGTCTGAGAGTGTGGTGGAGGCAGATTCAGTGAGTGTTTAGGATCTGGAATGCACTGTCTGAGGGTGTGGTGGCGGCAGATTCAGTGAGTGTTTAGGATCTGGAATGCACTGTCTGAGAGTGTGGTGGAGGCAGATTCAGCAAGTGTTTAGGAACTGGAATGCACTGTCTGAGAGTGTGGTGGAGGCAGATTCAGTGGGTGTTTAGGATCTGGAATGCACTGCCTGAGAGTGTGGTGGAGGCAGATTCAGTGAGTGTTTAGGATCTGGAATGCACTGTCTGAGAGTGTGGTGGAGGGAGATTCAGTGAGTGTTTAGGATCTGGAATGCACTGTCTGAGAGTGTGGTGGAGTCAGATTCAGTGAGTGTTTAGGATCTGGAATGCACTGCCTGAGAGTGTGCTGAAGGCAGATTCAGTGAGTGTTTAGGATGTGAATGAACTGTCTGAGAGTGTGGTGAAGGCAGATTCAGTGAGTGTTTAGGATGTGAATGAACTGCCTGAGACTGTGTTGGAGGCAGATTCAGTGAGTGTTTAGGATCTGGAATGCACTGCCTGAGAGTGTGGTGGAGACAGATTCAATGAGTGTTTAGGATGTCAATGAACTGTCTGAGCGTGTGGTGGAGGCAGATTCAGTGAGTGTTTAGGATCTGGAATGCACTGCCTGAGAGTGTGTTGGAGGCAGATTCAGTGAGTGTTTAGAATGTGGAATGCACTGTCTGAGAGTGTGGTGGAGACAGATTCAGTGAGTGTTTAGGATCTGGAATGCACTGCCTGAGCGTGTGGGGGAGACAGATTCAGTGAGTGTTTAGGATCTGGAATGCACTGCCTGAGAGTGTGGTGTAGACAGATTCAGTGAGTGTTTAGGATGTGAATGAACTGTCTGAGAGTGTGGTGGAGGCAGATTCAGTGAGTGTTTAGGATCTAGAATGCACTGTCTGAGAGTGTGGTGGGGGCAGATTCAGTGAGTGTTTGGGATCTGGAATGTACTGCCTGACAGTGTTGTGGAGGCAGATTCAGTGAGTGTTTAGGATCTGGAATGCACTGTCTGAGAGTGTGGTGGAGGCAGATTCAGTGAGTGTTTCGCATCTGGAATGCATTGTCTGAGAGTGTGGTGGAGGCAGATTCAGTGAGTGTTTAGGATGTGGAATGCACTGTCTGAGAGTGTGGTGGAGACAGATTCAGTGAGTGTTTAGGATCTGGAATGCACTGCCTGAGAGTGTGGTGTAGACAGATTCAGTGAGTGTTTAGGATGTGAATGAACTGTCTGAGAGTGTGGTGGAGGCAGATTCAGTGAGTGTTTAGGATCTAGAATGCACTGTCTGAGAGTGTGGTGGGGGCAGATTCAGTGAGTGTTTGGGATCTGGAATGTACTGCCTGACAGTGTTGTGGAGGCAGATTCAGTGAGTGTTTAGGATCTGGAATGCACTGTCTGAGAGTGTGGTGGAGACAGATTCAGTGAGTGTTTAGGATCTGGAATGCACTGCCTGAGAGTGTGGTGTAGACAGATTCAGTGGGTGTTTAGGATGTGAATGAACTGTCTGAGAGTGTGGTGGAGGCAGATTCAGTGAGTGTTTAGGATCTAGAATGCACTGTCTGAGAGTGTGGTGGGGGCAGATTCAGTGAGTGTTTGGGATCTGGAATGTACTGCCTGACAGTGTTGTGGAGGCAGATTCAGTGAGTGTTTAGGATCTGGAATGCACTGTCTGAGAGTGTGGTGGAGGCAGATTCAGTGAGTGTTTCGCATCTGGAATGCATTGTCTGAGAGTGTGGTGGAGGCAGATTCAGTGAGTGTTTAGGATCTGGAATGCTCTGCCTGAGATTGCGGTGGAGGCAGATTCACTGAGTTTTTAGGATCTGGAATGCACTGTCTGAGAGTGTCGTGGAGTCAGATTCGTTGAGTGTTTAGGATCTGGAATGCACTGCCTGAGAGTGTGGTGAAGGCAAATTCAGTGAGTGTTTAGGATGTGAATGCACTGTCTGAGAGTATGGTGGAGACAGATTCAGCGAGTGTTTAGGATCTGGAATGCACTGTCTGAGAGTGTGGTGGAGACAGATTCAGTGAGTGTTTAGGATCTGGAATGCACTGTCTGAGAGTGTGGTGGAGGCAGATTCAGTGGGTGTTTAGGATCTGGAATGCACTGTCTGAGAGTGTGGTGGAGGCAGATTCAGTGGGTGTTTAGGATCTGGAATGCACTGTCTGAGAGTGTGGTGGAGGCAGATTCAGTGGGTGTTTAGGATCTGGAATGCACTGTCTGACAGTGTGGTGGAGGCAGATTCAGTGGGTGTTTAGGATCTGGAATGCACTGTCTGAGAGTGTGGTGGAGGCAGATTCAGTGAGTGTTTAGGATCTGGAATGCACTGTCTGAGAGTGTGGTGGAGGGAGATTCAGTGAGTGTTTAGGATCTGGAATGCACTGTCTGAGAGTGTGGTGGAGTCAGATTCAGTGAGTGTTTAGTATCTGGAATGCACTGCCTGAGAGTGTGGTGAAGGCAGATTCAGTGAGTGTTTAGGATGTGAATGAACTGTCTGAGAGTGTGGTGAAGGCAGATTCAGTGAGTGTTTAGGATCTGAATGAACTGCCTGAGAGTGTGTTGGAGGCAGATTCAGTGAGTGTTTAGGATCTGGAATGCACTGCCTGAGAGTGTGGTGGAGACAGATTCAATGAGTGTTTAGGATGTCAATGAACTGTCTGAGCGTGTGGTGGAGGCAGATTCAGTGAGTGTTTAGGATCTGGAATGCACTGCCTGAGAGTGTGTTGGAGGCAGATTCAGTGAGTGTTTAGGATCTGGAATGCACTGTCTGAGAGTGTGGTGGAGACAGATTCAGTGAGTGTTTAGGATCTGGAATGCACTGCCTGAGAGTGTGGTGTAGACAGATTCAGTGAGTGTTTAGAATATTAATGAACTGTCTGAGAGTGTGGTGGAGGCAGATTCAGTGAGTGTTTAGGATCTAGAATGCACTGTCTGAGAGTGTGGTGGGGGCAGATTCAGTGAGTGTTTGGGATCTGGAATGTACTGCCTGACAGTGTTGTGGAGGCAGATTCAGTGAGTGTTTAGGATCTGGAATGCACTGTCTGAGAGTGTGGTGGAGGCAGATTCAGTGAGTGTTTCGCATCTGGAATGCATTGTCTGAGAGTGTGGTGGAGGCAGATTCAGTGAGTGTTTAGGATCTGGAATGCTCTGCCTGAGATTGTGGTGGAGGCAGATTCAGTGAGTTTTTAGGATCTGGAATGCACTGTCTGAGAGTATGGTGGAGACAGATTCAGCGAGTGTTTAGGATCTGGAATGCACTGTCTGAGAGTATGGTGGAGACAGATTCAGCGAGTGTTTAGGATCTGGAATGCACTGTCTGAGAGTATGGTGGAGGCAGATTCAGTGAGTGTTTAGGATCTGGAATGCACTGCCTGAGATTGTGGTGGAGGCAGATTCAGTGAGTGTTTAGGATCTGGAATGCACTGTCTGAGAGTATGGTGGAGAAAGATTCAGCGAGTGTTTAGGATCTGGAATGCACTGTCTGAGAGTGTGGAGGAGGCAGATTCAGTGAGTGTTTAGGATCTGGAATGCACTGCCTGAGAGTGTTGTCGAGGCAGATTCAGTGAGTGTTTAGGATCTGGAATGCACTGTCTGAGAGTGTTGTGGAGGCAGATTCAGTGACTGTTTATGATCTGGAATGCACTGCCTGTGAGTGTGGTGGAGGCAGATTCAGTGAGTGTTTAGGATCTGGAATGCACTGTCTGAGAGTGTTGTCGAGGCAGATTCAGTGAGTGTTTAGGATCTGGAATGCACTGTCTGAGAGTGTTGTGGAGGCAGATTCAGTGACTGTTTATGATCTGGAATGCACTGCCTGTGAGTGTGCTGGAGGCAGATTCAGTGAGTGTTTAGGATCTGGAATGCACTGTCTGAGAGTATGGTGGAGACAGATTCAGCGAGTGTTTAGGATCTGGAATGCACTGTCTGAGAGTGTGGTGGAGGCAGATTCAGTGAGTGTTTAGGATCTGGAATGCACTGTCTGAGAGTGTGGTGGAGGCAGATTCAGTGAGTGTTCAGGATGTGAATGAATTGTCTGAGAGTGTGGTGGAGGCAGATTCAGTGATTGTTTCGGATCTGGAATGCACTATCTGAGAGTGTGGTGGAGACAGATTCAGTGAGTGTTCAGGATGTGAATGAACTGTCTGAGAGTGTGGTGGAGGCAGATTCAGTGAGTGTTTAGGATCTGGAATGCACTGCCTGAGAGTGTGGTGGAGGCAGATTCAGTGAGTGTTTAGAATCTGCAATGAACTGCCTGAGAGTGTGGTGGAGGCAGATTCAGTGAGTGTTTCGGATCTGGAATGAACTGCCTGAGCGTGTGGTGGAGGCAGATTCAGTGAGTGTTTAGGAAGTGAATGAACTGTCTGAGAGTGTGGTGGAGGCAGATTCAGTGAGTGTTTAGGATCTGGAATGCACTGTCTGAGAGTGTGGTGGAGGCAGATTCAGTGAGTGTTTAGGATCTGGAATGCACTGTCTGAGAGTGTGTGGAGGCAGATTCAGTGAGTGTTTCGGATCTGGAATGCACTGTCTGAGAGTGTGGTGGAGGCAGATTCTGTGAGTGTTTAGGATCTGGAATGCACTGTCTGAGAGTGTTGTCGAGGCAGATTCAGTGAGTGTTTAGGATCTGGAATGCACTGTCTGAGAGTGTTGTGGAGGCAGATTCAGTGACTGTTTATGATCTGGAATGCACTGCCTGTGAGTGTGGTGGAGGCAGATTCAGTGAGTGTTTAGGATCTGGAATGCACTGTCTGAGAGTGTTGTCGAGGCAGATTCAGTGAGTGTTTAGGATCTGGAATGCACTGTCTGAGAGTGTTGTGGAGGCAGATTCAGTGACTGTTTATGATCTGGAATGCACTGCCTGTGAGTGTGCTGGAGGCAGATTCAGTGAGTGTTTAGGATCTGGAATGCACTGTCTGAGAGTATGGTGGAGACAGATTCAGCGAATGTTTCGGATCTGGAATGCACTGTCTGAGAGTGTGGAGGAGGCAGATTCAGCGAGTGTTTAGGATCTGAAATGCACTGTCTGAGAGTGTGGTGAAGACAGATTCAGTGAGTGTTCAGGATGTGAATGAATTGTCTGAGAGTGTGGTGGAGGCAGATTCAGTGATTGTTTCGGATCTGGAATGCACTATCTGAGAGTGTGGTGGAGACAGATTCAGTGAGTGTTCAGGATGTGAATGAACTGTCTGAGAGTGTGGTGGAGGCAGATTCAGTGAGTGTTTAGGATCTGGAATGCACTGCCTGAGAGTGTGGTGGAGGCAGATTCAGTGAGTGTTTAGAATCTGCAATGAACTGCCTGAGAGTGTGGTGGAGGCAGATTCAGTGAGTGTTTCGGATCTGGAATGAACTGCCTGAGCGTGTGGTGGAGGCAGATTCAGTGAGTGTTTAGGAAGTGAATGAACTGTCTGAGAGTGTGGTGGAGGCAGATTCAGTGAGTGTTTAGGATCTGGAATGCACTGTCTGAGAGTGTGGTGGAGGCAGATTCAGTGAGTGTTTAGGATCTGGAATGCACTGTCTGAGAGTGTGGTGGAGGCAGATTCAGTGAGTGTTTCGGATCTGGAATGCACTGTCTGAGAGTGTGGTGGAGGCAGATTCTGTGAGTGTTTAGGATCTGGAATGCACTGTCTGAGAGTGTGGTGGAGGCAGATTCAGTGAGTGTTTAGGATCTGGAATGCACTGTCTGAGAGTGTGGTGGAGGCAGATTCAGTGGGTGTTTAGGATCTGGAATGCACTGTCTGAGAGTGTGGTGGAGGCAGATTCAGTGAGTGTTTAGGATCTGGAATGCACTGTCTGAGAGTGTGGTGGAGGCAGATTCAGTGAGTGTTTAGGATCTGGAATGCACTGTCTGAGAGTGTGGTGGAGGCAGATTCAGTGAGTGTTTCGGATCTGGAATGCACTGTCTAAGAGTGTGGTGGAGGCAGATTCAGTGGATGTTTAGGATCTGGAATGCACTGTCTGAGAGTGTGGTGGAGGCAGATTCAGTGGGTGTTTAGGATCTGGAATGCACTGCCTGAGAGTGTGGTGGAGGAAGATTCAGTGAGTGTTTAGGATCTGGAATGCACTGTCTGAGAGTGTGGTGGAGGAAGATTCAGTGAGTGTTTAGGATCTGGAATGAACTGTCTGAGAGTGTGGTGGAGGCAGATTCAGTGGGTGTTTAGGATCTGGAATGCACTGTCTGAGAGTGTTGTGGAGGCAGATTCAGTGGGTGTTTAGGATCTGGAATGCACTGTCTGAGAGTGTTGTGGAGGCAGATTCAGTGGGTGTTTAGGATCTGGAATGCACTGTCTGAGAGTGTTGTGGAGGCAGATTCAGTGGGTGTTTAGGATCTGGAATGCACTGTCTGAGAGTGTGGTGGAGGCAGATTCAGTGGGTGTTTAGGATCTGGAATGCACTGCCTGAGAGTGTGGTGGAGGCAGATTCAGTGAGTGTTGAGGATCTGGAATGCACTGTCTGAGAGTGTGGTGGAGGGAGATTCTGTGAGTGTTTAGGATCTGGAATGCACTGTCTGAGAGTGTGGTGGAGTCAGATTCAGTGAGTGTTTAGGATCTGGAATGCACTGCTTGAGAGTGTGGTGAAGGCAGATTCAGTGAGTGTTTAGGATCTGGAATGCACTGCCGGAGAGTGTGGTGAAGGCAGATTCAGTGAGTGTTTAGGATGTGAATGAACTGTCTGAGAGTGTGGTGGAGGCAGATTCAGTGAGTGTTTAGGATCTAGAATGCACTGTCTGAGAGTTTGGTGGAGGCAGATTCAGTGAGTGTTTAGGATCTGGAATGCACTGCCGGAGAGTGTGGTGGAGGCAGATTCAGTGAGTGTTTAGGATCTGGAATGCACTGTCTGAGAGTGAGGTGGAGACAGATTCAGTCAGTGTTTAGGATCTGGAATGCACTGTCTGAGAGTGTGGTGGAGTCAGATTCAGTGAGTGTTTAGGATCTGGAATGCACTGCCTGAGAGTGTGGTGAAGGCAGATTCAGTGAGTGTTTAGGATGTGAATGAACTGTCTGAGAGAGTGGTGAAGGCAGATTCAGTGAGTGTTTAGGATGTGAATGAACTGCCTGAGAGTGTGTTGGAGGCAGATTCAGTGAGTGTTTAGGATCTGGAATGCACTGCCTGAGAGTGTGTTGGAGACAGATTCAGTGAGTGTTTAGGATCTGGAATGCACTGCCTGAGAGTGTGGTGTAGACAGATTCAGTGAGTGTTTAGGATGTGAATGAACTGTCTGAGAGTGTGGTGGAGGCAGATTCAGTGAGTGTTTAGGATCTAGAATGCACTGTCTGAGAGTGTGGTGGGGGCAGATTCAGTGAGTGTTTGGGATCTGGAATGTACTGCCTGACAGTGTTGTGGAGGCAGATTCAGTGAGTGTTTAGGATCTGGAATGCACTGTCTGAGAGTGTGGTGGAGGCAGATTCAGTGAGTGTTTCGCATCTGGAATGCATTGTCTGAGAGTGTTGTCGAGGCAGATTCAGTGAGTGTTTAGGATCTGGAATGCACTGTCTGAGAGTGTTGTGGAGGCAGATTCAGTGACTGTTTATGATCTGGAATGCACTGCCTGTGAGTGTGCTGGAGGCAGATTCAGTGAGTGTTTAGGATCTGGAATGCACTGTCTGAGAGTATGGTGGAGACAGATTCAGCGAATGTTTCGGATCTGGAATGCACTGTCTGAGAGTGTGGAGGAGGCAGATTCAGCGAGTGTTTAGGATCTGAAATGCACTGTCTGAGAGTGTGGTGAAGACAGATTCAGTGAGTGTTCAGGATGTGAATGAATTGTCTGAGAGTGTGGTGGAGGCAGATTCAGTGATTGTTTCGGATCTGGAATGCACTATCTGAGAGTGTGGTGGAGACAGATTCAGTGAGTGTTCAGGATGTGAATGAACTGTCTGAGAGTGTGGTGGAGGCAGATTCAGTGAGTGTTTAGGATCTGGAATGCACTGCCTGAGAGTGTGGTGGAGGCAGATTCAGTGAGTGTTTAGAATCTGCAATGAACTGCCTGAGAGTGTGGTGGAGGCAGATTCAGTGAGTGTTTCGGATCTGGAATGAACTGCCTGAGCGTGTGGTGGAGGCAGATTCAGTGAGTGTTTAGGAAGTGAATGAACTGTCTGAGAGTGTGGTGGAGGCAGATTCAGTGAGTGTTTAGGATCTGGAATGCACTGTCTGAGAGTGTGGTGGAGGCAGATTCAGTGAGTGTTTAGGATCTGGAATGCACTGTCTGAGAGTGTGGTGGAGGCAGATTCAGTGAGTGTTTCGGATCTGGAATGCACTGTCTGAGAGTGTGGTGGAGGCAGATTCTGTGAGTGTTTAGGATCTGGAATGCACTGTCTGAGAGTGTGGTGGAGGCAGATTCAGTGAGTGTTTAGGATCTGGAATGCACTGTCTGAGAGTGTGGTGGAGGCAGATTCAGTGGGTGTTTAGGATCTGGAATGCACTGCCTGAGAGTGTGGTGGAGGCAGATTCAGTGAGTGTTGAGGATCTGGAATGCACTGTCTGAGAGTGTGGTGGAGGGAGATTCTGTGAGTGTTTAGGATCTGGAATGCACTGTCTGAGAGTGTGGTGGAGTCAGATTCAGTGAGTGTTTAGGATCTGGAATGCACTGCTTGAGAGTGTGGTGAAGGCAGATTCAGTGAGTGTTTAGGATCTGGAATGCACTGCCGGAGAGTGTGGTGAAGGCAGATTCAGTGAGTGTTTAGGATGTGAATGAACTGTCTGAGAGTGTGGTGGAGGCAGATTCAGTGAGTGTTTAGGATCTAGAATGCACTGTCTGAGAGTTTGGTGGAGGCAGATTCAGTGAGTGTTTAGGATCTGGAATGCACTGCCGGAGAGTGTGGTGGAGGCAGATTCAGTGAGTGTTTAGGATCTGGAATGCACTGTCTGAGAGTGAGGTGGAGACAGATTCAGTCAGTGTTTAGGATCTGGAATGCACTGTCTGAGAGTGTGGTGGAGTCAGATTCAGTGAGTGTTTAGGATCTGGAATGCACTGCCTGAGAGTGTGGTGAAGGCAGATTCAGTGAGTGTTTAGGATGTGAATGAACTGTCTGAGAGAGTGGTGAAGGCAGATTCAGTGAGTGTTTAGGATGTGAATGAACTGCCTGAGAGTGTGTTGGAGGCAGATTCAGTGAGTGTTTAGGATCTGGAATGCACTGCCTGAGAGTGTGTTGGAGACAGATTCAGTGAGTGTTTAGGATCTGGAATGCACTGCCTGAGAGTGTGGTGTAGACAGATTCAGTGAGTGTTTAGGATGTGAATGAACTGTCTGAGAGTGTGGTGGAGGCAGATTCAGTGAGTGTTTAGGATCTAGAATGCACTGTCTGAGAGTGTGGTGGGGGCAGATTCAGTGAGTGTTTGGGATCTGGAATGTACTGCCTGACAGTGTTGTGGAGGCAGATTCAGTGAGTGTTTAGGATCTGGAATGCACTGTCTGAGAGTGTGGTGGAGGCAGATTCAGTGAGTGTTTCGCATCTGGAATGCATTGTCTGAGAGTGTGGTGGAGGCAGATTCAGTGAGTGTTTAGGATCTGGAATGCTCTGCCTGAGATTGTGGTGGAGGCAGATTCAGTGAGTTTTTAGGATCTGGAATGCACTGTCTGAGATTATGGTGGAGACAGATTCAGCGAGTGTTTAGGATCTGGAATGCACTGTCTGAGAGTATGGTGGAGACAGATTCAGCGAGTGTTTAGGATCTGGTATGCACTGTCTGAGAGTATGGTGGAGGCAGATTCAGTGAGTGTTTAGGATCTGGAATGCACTGCCTGAGATTGTGGTGGAGGCAGATTCAGTGAGTGTTTAGGATCTGGAATGCACTGTCTGAGAGTATGGTGGAGAAAGATTCAGCGAGTGTTTAGGATCTGGAATGCACTGTCTGAGAGTGTGGTGGAGGCAGATTCAGTGAGTGTTTAGGATCTGGAATGCACTGCCTGAGAGTGTTGTCGAGGCAGATTCAGTGAGTGTTTAGGATCTGGAATGCACTGTCTGAGAGTGTTGTGGAGGCAGATTCAGTGACTGTTTATGATCTGGAATGCACTGCCTGTGAGTGTGGTGGAGGCAGATTCAGTGACTGTTTAGGATCTGGAATGCACTGTCTGAGAGTGTTGTCGAGGCAGATTCAGTGAGTGTTTAGGATCTGGAATGCACAGTCTGAGAGTGTTGTGGAGGCAGATTCAGTGACTGTTTATGATCTGGAATGCACTGCCTGTGAGTGTGCTGGAGGCAGATTCAGTGAGTGTTTAGGATCTGGAATGCACTGTCTGAGAGTATGGTGGAGACAGATTCAGCGAATGTTTCGGATCTGGAATGCACTGTCTGAGAGTGTGGAGGAGGCAGATTCAGCGAGTGTTTAGGATCTGGAATGCACTGTCTGAGAGTGTGGTGAAGACAGATTCAGTGAGTGTTCAGGATGTGAATGAATTGTCTGAGAGTGTGGTGGAGGCAGATTCAGTGATTGTTTCGGATCTGGAATGCACTATCTGAGAGTGTGGTGGAGACAGATTCAGTGAGTGTTCAGGATGTGAATGAACTGTCTGAGAGTGTGGTGGAGGCAGATTCAGTGAGTGTTTAGGATCTGGAATGCACTGCCTGAGAGTGTGGTGGAGGCAGATTCAGTGAGTGTTTAGAATCTGCAATGAACTGCCTGAGAGTGTGGTGGAGGCAGATTCAGTGAGTGTTTCGGATCTGGAATGAACTGCCTGAGCGTGTGGTGGAGGCAGATTCAGTGAGTGTTTAGGAAGTGAATGAACTGTCTGAGAGTGTGGTGGAGGCAGATTCAGTGAGTGTTTAGGATCTGGAATGCACTGTCTGAGAGTGTGGTGGAGGCAGATTCAGTGATTGTTTCGGATCTGGAATGCACTATCTGAGAGTGTGGTGGAGACAGATTCAGTGAGTGTTCAGGATGTGAATGAACTGTCTGAGAGTGTGGTGGAGGCAGATTCAGTGAGTGTTTAGGATCTGGAATGCACTGCCTGAGAGTGTGGTGGAGGCAGATTCAGTGAGTGTTTAGAATCTGCAATGAACTGCCTGAGAGTGTGGTGGAGGCAGATTCAGTGAGTGTTTCGGATCTGGAATGAACTGCCTGAGCGTGTGGTGGAGGCAGATTCAGTGAGTGTTTAGGAAGTGAATGAACTGTCTGAGAGTGTGGTGGAGGCAGATTCAGTGAGTGTTTAGGATCTGGAATGCACTGTCTGAGAGTGTGGTGGAGGCAGATTCAGTGAGTGTTTCGGATCTGGAATGCACTGTCTGAGAGTGTGGTGGAGGCAGATTCTGTGAGTGTTTAGGATCTGGAATGCTCTGTCTGAGAGTGTGGTGGAGGCAGATTCAGTGAGTGTTTACGATCTGGAATGCACTGTCTGAGAGTGTGGTGGAGGCAGATTCAGTGGGTGTTTAGGATCTGGAATGCACTGTCTGAGAGTGTGGTGGAGGCAGATTCAGTGAGTGTTTAGGATCTGGAATGCACTGTCTGAGAGTGTGGTGGAGGCAGATTCAGTGAGTGTTTAGGATCTGGAATGCACTGTCTGAGAGTGTGGTGGAGGCAGATTCAGTGAGTGTTTCGGATCTGGAATGCACTGTCTAAGAGTGTGGTGGAGGCAGATTCAGTGGGTGTTTAGGATCTGGAATGCACTGTCTGAGAGTGTGGTGGAGGCAGATTCAGTGGGTGTTTAGGATCTGGAATGCACTCTCTGAGAGTTTGGTGGAGGCAGATTCAGTGAGTGTTTAGGATCTGGACTGCACTGTCTGAGAGTGTGGTGGAGGAAGATTCAGTGAGTGTTTAGGATCTGGAATGCACTGTCTGAGAGTGTGGTGGAGGCAGATTCAGTGGGTGTTTAGGATCTGGAATGCACTGCCTGAGAGTGTGGTGGAGGCAGATTCAGTGAGTGTTTAGGATGTGAATGAACTGTCTGAGAGTGTGGTGGAGGCAGATTCAGTGAGTGTTTAGGATCTAGAATGCACTGTCTGAGAGTGAGGTGGAGACAGATTCAGTCAGTGTTTAGGATCTGGAATGCACTGTCTGAGAGTGTGGTGGAGGCAGATTCAGTGAGTGTTTAGGATCTGGAATGCACTGTCTGAGAGTGTGGTGGAGGCAGATTCAGTGAGTGTTTAGGATCTGGAATGCACTGCCTGAGAGTGTTGTCGAGGCAGATTCAGTGACTGTTTATGATCTGTAATGTACTGTCTGAGAGTGTGTTGGAGACAGATTCAGTGAGTGTTCAGGATGTGAATGAACTGTCTGAGAGTGTGGTGGAGGCTGATTCAGTGAGTGTTTAGGATCTGGAATGCACTGTCTGAGAGTGTGGTGGAGACAGATTCAGTGAGTGTTTAGGATCTGGAATGCACTGTCTGAGAGTGTGGTGGAGGCAGATTCAGTGAGTGTTTAGGATCTGGAATGCACTGCCTGAGAGTGTTGTCGAGGCAGATTCAGTGACTGTTTATGATCTGTAATGCACTGTCTGAGAGTGTGGTGGAGACAGATTCAGTGAGTGTTCAGGATGTGAATGAACTGTCTGAGAGTGTGGTGGAGGCAGATTCAGTGATTGTTTCGGATCTGGAATGCACTATCTGAGAGTGTGGTGGAGACAGATTCAGTGAGTGTTCAGGATGTGAATGAACTGTCTGAGAGTGTGGTGGAGGCAGATTCAGTGAGTGTTTTCGATCTGGAATGCACTGCCTGAGAGTGTGGTGGAGGCAGATTCAGTGAATGTTTAGAATCTGGAATGAACTGCCTGAGAGTGTGGTGGAGGCACATTCAGTGAGTGTTTCGGATCTGGAATGAACTGCCTGAGCGTGTGTTGGAGGCAGATTCAGTGAGTGTTTAGGAAGTGAATGAACTGTCTGAGAGTGTGGTGGAGGCAGATTCAGTGAGTGTTAGGATCTGGAATGCACTGTCTGAGAGTGTGGTGGAGGCAGATTCAGTGAGTGTTTAGGATCTAGAATGCACTGTCTGAGAGTGTGGTGGAGGCAGATTCAGTGAGTGTTTAGGATCTGGAATGCACTGTCTGAGAGTGTGGTGGAGGCAGATTCAGTGAGTGTTTAGGATCTGGAATGCACTGTCTGAGAGTGTGGTGGAGGCAGATTCAGTGAGTGTTTCGGATCTGGAATGCACTGTCTGAGAGTATGGTGGAGGCAGATTCTGTGAGTGTTTAGGATCTGGAATGCACTGTCTGAGAGTGTGGTGGAGGCAGATTCAGTGGGTGTTTAGGATCTGGAATGCACTGTCTGAGAGTGTGGTGGAGGCAGATTCAGTGGGTGTTTAGGATCTGGAATGCACTGTCTGAGAGTGTGGTGGAGGCAGATTCAGTGAGTGTTTAGGATCTGGA
This sequence comes from Heterodontus francisci, assembly GCF_036365525.1. Taxonomy (NCBI): domain Eukaryota; kingdom Metazoa; phylum Chordata; class Chondrichthyes; order Heterodontiformes; family Heterodontidae; genus Heterodontus; species Heterodontus francisci. The sequence goes on along the minus strand of NC_090388.1, from coordinate 88,120,443 downwards.
ATGCACTGCCTGTGAGTGTGGTGGAGGCAGATTCAGTGAGTGTTTAGGATCTGGAATGCACTGTCTGAGAGTGTGGTGGAGACAGATTCAGTGAGTGTTCAGGATGTGAATGAACTGTCTGAGAGTGTGGTGGAGGCAAATTCAGTGATTGTTTCGGATCTGGAATGCACTATCTGAGAGTGTGGTGGAGACAGATTCAGTGAGTGTTCAGGATGTGAATGAACTGTCTGAGAGTGTTGTCGAGGCAGATTCAGTGACTGTTTATGATATGGAATGCAATGCCTGAGAGTGTGGTGGAGGCAGATTCAGTGAGTGTTTAGAATCTGGAATGAACTGCCTGAGAGTGTGGTGGTGGCAGATTCAGTGAGTGTTTCGGATCTGGAATGAACTGCCTGAGTGTGTGGTGGAGGCAGATTCAGTGAGTGTTTAGGAAGTGAATGAACTGTCTGAGAGTGTGGTGGAGGCAGATTCAGTGAGTGTTTCGGATCTAGAATGCACTGTCTGAGAGTGTGGTGGAGGCAGATTCAGTGAGTGTTTAGGATCTGGAATGCACTGTCTGAAAGTGTGGTGGAGGCTGATTCAGCGAGTGTTTAGGATCTGGAATGCACTGTCTGAGAGTGTGGTGGAAGCAGATTCAGTGAGTGTTTCGGATCTGGAATGCACTGTCTGAGAGTGTGGTGGAGGCAGATTCTGTGAGTGTTTAGGATCTGGAATGCACTGTCTGAGAGTGTGGTGGAGGCAGATTCAGTGAGTGTTTAGGATCTGGAATGCACGGTCTGAGAGTGTGGTGGAGGCAGATTCAGTGTGTGTTTAGGATCTGGAATGCACTGTCTGAGAGTGTGGTGGAGGCAGATTCAGTGGGTGTTTAGGATCTGGAATGCACTGTCTGAGAGTGTGGTGGAGGCAGATTCAGTGAGTGTTTAGGATCTGGAATGCACTGTCTGAGAGTGTGGTGGAGGCAGATTCAGTGAGTGTTTAGGATCTGGAATGCACTGTCTGAGAGTGTGGTGGAGGCAGATTCAGTGAGTGTTTAGGATCTGGAATGCACTGTCTGAGAGTGTGGTGGAGGCAGATTCAGTGAGTGTTTAGGAAGTGAATGAACTGTCTGAGAGTGTGGTGGAGGCAGATTCAGTGGGTGTTTAGGATCTGGAATGCACTGTCTGAGAGTGTGGTGGAGGCAGATTCAGTGGGTGTTTAGGATCTGGAATGCACTGTCTGAGAGTGTGGTGGAGGCAGGTTCAGCGAGTGTTTAGGATCTGGAATGCACTGTCTGAGAGTGTGGTGGAGACAGATTCAGTGAGTGTTCAGGATGTGAATTAATTGTCTGAGAGTGAGGTGGAGTCAGATTCAGTGATTGTTTCGGATCTGGAATGCACTATCTGAGAGTGTGGTGGAGACAGATTCAGTGAGTGTTCAGGATGTGAATGAACTGTCTGAGAGTGTGGTGGAGGCAGATTCAGTGAGTGTTTAGGATCTGGAATGCACTGCCTGAGAGAGTGGTGGAGGCAGATTCAGTGAGTGTTTAGAATCTGCAATGAACTGCCTGAGAGTGTGGTGGAGGCAGATTCAGTGAGTGTTTCGGATCTGGAATGAACTGCCTGAGCGTGTGGTGGAGGCAGATTCAGTGAGTGTTTAGGAAGTGAATGAACTGTCTGAGAGAGTGGTGGAGGCAGATTCAGTGAGTGTTTAGGATCTGGAATGCACTGTCTGAGAGTGTGGTGGAGGCAGATTCAGTGAGTGTTTAGGATCTGGAATGCACTGTCTGAGAGTGTGGTGGAGGCAGATTCAGTGAGTGTTTAGGATCTGGAATGCACTGTCTGAGAGTGTGGTGGAGGCAGATTCAGTGAGTGTTTAGGATCTGGAATGCACTGTCTGAGAGTGTGGTGGAGGCAGATTCAGTGAGTGTTTAGGATCTGGAATGCACTGTCTGAGAGTGTGGTGGAGGCAGATTCAGTGAGTGTTTCGGATCTGGAATGCACTGTCTGAGAGTGTGGTGGAGGCAGATTCTGTGAGTGTTTAGGATCTGGAATGCACTGTCTGAGAGTGTGGTGGAGGCAGATTCAGTGGGTGTTTAGGATCTGGAATGCACTGTCTGAGAGTGTGGTGGAGGCAGATTCAGTGAGTGTTTAGGATCTGGAATGCACTGTCTGAGAGTGTGGTGGAGGCAGATTCAGTGAGTGTTTAGGATCTGGAATGCACTGTCTGAGAGTGTGGTGGAGGCAGATTCAGTGAGTGTTTTGGATCTGGAATGCACTGTCTAAGAGTGTGGTGGAGGCAGATTCAGTGGGTGTTTAGGATCTGGAATGCACTGTCTGAAAGTGTGGTGGAGGCAGATTCAGTGGGTGTTTAGGATCTGGAATGCAGTGTCTGAGAGTTTGGTGGAGGCAGATTCAGTGAGTGTTTAGGATCTGGACTGCACTGTCTGAGAGTGTGGTGGAGGAAGATTCTATGAGTGTTTAGGATCAGGAATGCACTGTCTGAGAGTGTGGTGGAGGCAGATTCAGTGGGTGTTTAGGATCTGGAATGCACTGCCTGAGAGTGTGGTGGAGGCAGATTCAGTGAGTGTTTAGGATCTGGAATGCACTGTCTGAGAGTGTGGTGGAGGGAGATTCAGTGAGTGTTTAGGATCTGGAATGCACTGCCTGAGAGTGTGGTGGAGGCAGATTCAGTGAGTGTTTAGGATCTGGAATGCACTGTCTGAGAGTGTGGTGGAGGGAGATTCAGTGAGTGTTTAGGATCTGGAATGCACTGTCTGAGAGTGTGGTGGAGTCAGATTCAGTGAGTGTTTAGGATCTGTAATGCACTGCCTGAGAGTGTGGTGAAGGCAGATTCAGTGAGTGTTTAGCATTTGGAATGCACTGCCTGAGAGTGTGGTGAAGGCAGATTCAGTGAGTGTTTAGGATGTGAATGAACTGTCTGAGAGTGTGGTGGAGGCAGATTCAGTGAGTGTTTAGGATCTAGAATGCACTATCTGAGAGTTTGGTGGAGGCAGATTCAGTGAGTGTTTAGGATCTGGAATGCGCTGCCGGAGAGTGTGGTGGAGGCAGATTCAGTGAGTGTTTAGGATCTGGAATGCACTGTCTGAGAGTGTGGTGGAGACAGATTCAGTGAGTGTTTAGGATCTGGAATGCACTGTCTGAGAGTGTGGTGGAGACAGATTCAGTGAGTGTTTAGGAAGTGAATGAACTGTCTGAGAGTGTGGTGGAGGCTGATTCAGTGAGTGTTTAGGATCTGGAATGCACTGTCTGAGAGTGTGGTGGAGACAGATTCAGTGAGTGTTTAGGATCTGGAATGCACTGCCTGAGAGTGTTGTCGAGGCAGATTCAGTGACTGTTTATGATCTGTAATGCACTCCCTGTGAGTGTGGTGGAGGCAGATTCAGTGAGTGTTTAGGATCTGGAATGCACTGTCTGAGAGTGTGTTGGAGACAGATTCAGTGAGTGTTCAGGATGTGAATGAACTGTCTGAGAGTGTGGTGGAGGCAGATTCAGTGATTGTTTCGGATCTGGAATGCACTATCTGAGAGTGTGGTGGAGACAGATTCAGTGAGTGTTCAGGATGTGAATGAACTGTCTGAGAGTGTGGTGGAGGCAGATTCAGTGAGTGTTTTCGATCTGGAATGCACTGCCTGAGAGTGTGGTGGAGGCAGATTCAGTGAGTGTTTAGAATCTGGAATGAACTGCCTGAGAGTGTGGTGGAGGCAGATTCAGTGAGTGTTTCGGATCTGGAATGAACTGCCTGAGCGTGTGGAGGAGGCAGATTCAGTGAGTGTTTAGGAAGTGAATGAAATGTCTGAGAGTGTGGTGGAGGCAGATTCAGTGAGTGTTTAGGATCTGGAATGCACTGTCTGAGAATGTGGTGGAGGCAGATTCAGTGAGTGTTTAGGATCTAGAATGCACTGTCTGAGAGTGTGGTGGAGGCAGATTCAGTGAGTGTTTAGGATCTGGAATGCACTGTCTGAGAGTGTGGTGGAGGCAGTTTCAGTGAGTGTTTAGGATCTGGAATGCACTGTCTGAGAGTGTGGTGGAGGCAGATTCAGTGAGTGTTTCGGATCTGGAATGCACTGTCTGAGAGTGTGGTGGAGGCAGATTCTGTGAGTGTTTAGGATCTGGAATGCACTGTCTGAGAGTGTGGTGGAGGCAGATTCAGTGGGTGTTTAGGATCTGGAATGCACTGTCTGAGAGTGTGGTGGAGGCAGATTCAGTGAGTGTTTAGGATCTGGAATGCACTGCCTGTGAGTGTGGTGGAGGCAGATTCAGTGACTGTTCAGGATCTGGAATGCACTGTCTGAGAGTGTGGTGGAGACAGATTCGGTGAGTGTTCAGGATGTGAATGAACTGTCTGAGAATGTGGTGGAGGCAAATTCAGTGATTGTTTCGGATCTGGAATGCACTATCTGAGAGTGTGGTGGAGACAGATTCAGTGAGTGTTCAGGATGTGAATGAACTGTCTGAGAGTGTTGTCGAGGCAGATTCAGTGAGTGTTTAGGATCTGGAATGCACTGCCTGAGAGTGTGGTGGAGGCAGATTCAGTGAGTGTTTAGAATCTGGAATGAACTGCCTGAGAGTGTGGTGGAGGCAGATTCAGTGAGTGTTTCGGATCTGGAATGAACTGCCTGAGTGTGTGGTGGAGGCAGATTCAGTGAGTGTTTAGGAAGTGAATGAACTGTCTGAGAGTGTGGTGGAGGCAGATTCAGTGAGTGTTTCGGATCTAGAATGCACTGTCTGAGAGTGTGGTGGAGGCAGATTCAGTGAGTGTTTAGGATCTGGAATGCACTGTCTGAGAGTGTGGTGGAAGCAGATTCAGTGAGTGTTTCGGATCTGGAATGCACTGTCTGAGAGTGTGGTGGAGGCAGATTCTGTGAGTGTTTAGGATCTGGAATGCACTGTCTGAGAGTGTGGTGGAGGCAGATTCAGTGAGTGTTTAGGATCTGGAATGCACGGTCTGAGAGTGTGGTGGTGGCAGATTCAGTGTGTGTTTAGGATCTGGAATGCACTGTCTGAGAGTTTGGTGGAGGCAGATTCAGTGGGTGTTTAGGATCTGGAATGCACTGTCTGTGAGTGTGGTGGAGGCAGATTCAGTGAGTGTTTAGGATCTGGACTGCACTGTCTGAGAGTGTGGTGGAGGCAGATTCAGTGAGTGTTTAGGATCTGGAATGCACTGTCTGAGAGTGTGGTGGAGGCAGATTCAGTGAGTGTTTAGGATCTGGAATGCACTGTCTGAGAGTGTGGTGGAGGCAGATTCAGTGAGTGTTTTCGATCTGGAATGCACTGCCTGAGAGTGTGGTGGAGGCAGATTCAGTGAGTGTTTAGAATCTGGAATGAACTGCCTGAGAGTGTGGTGGAGGCAGATTCAGTGAGTGTTTCGGATCTGGAATGAACTGCCTGAGCGTGTGGAGGAGGCAGATTCAGTGAGTGTTTAGGAAGTGAATGAAATGTCTGAGAGTGTGGTGGAGGCAGATTCAGTGAGTGTTTAGGATCTGGAATGCACTGTCTGAGAATGTGGTGGAGGCAGATTCAGTGAGTGTTTAGGATCTAGAATGCACTGTCTGAGAGTGTGGTGGAGGCAGATTCAGTGAGTGTTTAGGATCTGGAATGCACTGTCTGAGAGTGTGGTGGAGGCAGATTCAGTGAGTGTTTAGGATCTGGAATGCACTGTCTGAGAGTGTGGTGGAGGCAGATTCAGTGAGTGTTTCGGATCTGGAATGCACTGTCTGAGAGTGTGGTGGAGGCAGATTCTGTGAGTGTTTAGGATCTGGAATGCACTGTCTGAGAGTGTGGTGGAGGCAGATTCAGTGGGTGTTTAGGATCTGGAATGCACTGTCTGAGAGTGTGGTGGAGGCAGATTCAGTGAGTGTTTAGGATCTGGAATGCACTGCCTGTGAGTGTGGTGGAGGCAGATTCAGTGACTGTTCAGGATCTGGAATGCACTGTCTGAGAGTGTGGTGGAGACAGATTCGGTGAGTGTTCAGGATGTGAATGAACTGTCTGAGAATGTGGTGGAGGCAAATTCAGTGATTGTTTCGGATCTGGAATGCACTATCTGAGAGTGTGGTGGAGACAGATTCAGTGAGTGTTCAGGATGTGAATGAACTGTCTGAGAGTGTTGTCGAGGCAGATTCAGTGAGTGTTTAGGATCTGGAATGCACTGCCTGAGAGTGTGGTGGAGGCAGATTCAGTGAGTGTTTAGAATCTGGAATGAACTGCCTGAGAGTGTGGTGGAGGCAGATTCAGTGAGTGTTTCGGATCTGGAATGAACTGCCTGAGTGTGTGGTGGAGGCAGATTCAGTGAGTGTTTAGGAAGTGAATGAACTGTCTGAGAGTGTGGTGGAGGCAGATTCAGTGAGTGTTTCGGATCTAGAATGCACTGTCTGAGAGTGTGGTGGAGGCAGATTCAGTGAGTGTTTAGGATCTGGAATGCACTGTCTGAGAGTGTGGTGGAAGCAGATTCAGTGAGTGTTTCGGATCTGGAATGCACTGTCTGAGAGTGTGGTGGAGGCAGATTCTGTGAGTGTTTAGGATCTGGAATGCACTGTCTGAGAGTGTGGTGGAGGCAGATTCAGTGAGTGTTTAGGATCTGGAATGCACGGTCTGAGAGTGTGGTGGTGGCAGATTCAGTGTGTGTTTAGGATCTGGAATGCACTGTCTGAGAGTTTGGTGGAGGCAGATTCAGTGGGTGTTTAGGATCTGGAATGCACTGTCTGTGAGTGTGGTGGAGGCAGATTCAGTGAGTGTTTAGGATCTGGACTGCACTGTCTGAGAGTGTGGTGGAGGCAGATTCAGTGAGTGTTTAGGATCTGGAATGCACTGTCTGAGAGTGTGGTGGAGGCAGATTCAGTGAGTGTTTAGGATCTGGAATGCACTGTCTGAGAGTGTGGTGGAGGCAGATTCAGTGAGTGTTTAGGATCTGGAATGCACTGTCTGAGAGTGTGGTGGAGGCAGATTCAGTGAGTGTTTAGGAAGTGAATGAACTGTCTGAGACTGTGGTGGAGGCAGATTCAGTGGGTGTTTAGGATCTGGAATGCACTGTCTGAGAGTGTGGTGGAGGCAGATTCAGTGGGTGTTTAGGATCTGGAATGCACTGTCTGAGAGTTTGGTGGAGGCAGATTCAGTGAGTGTTTAGGATCTGGACTGCACTGTCTGAGAGTGTGGTGGAGGCAGGTTCAGTGTGTGTTTAGGATCTGGAATGCACTGTCTGAGAGTGTGGTGGAGGCAGATTCAGTGAGTGTTTAGAATCTGGAATGCACTGTCTGCGAGTGTGGTGGAGGCAGATTCAGTGTGTGTTTAGGATCTGGAATGCACTGTCTGAGAGTGTGGTGGAGGCAGATTCAGTGAGTGTTTAGGATCTGGAATGCTCTGTCTGAGAGTGTGGTGGAGGCAGATTCAGTGAGTGTTTAGGAAGTGAATGAACTGTCTGAGAGTGTGGTGGAGGCAGATTCAGTGGGTGTTTAGGATCTGGAATGCACTGTCTGAGAGTGTGGTGGAGGCAGATTCAGTGGGTGTTTAGGATCTGGAATGCACTGTCTGAGAGTTTGGTGGAGGCAGATTCAGTGAGTGTTTAGGATCTGGACTGCACTGTCTGAGAGTTTGGTGGAGGCAGATTCAGTGAGTGTTTAGGATCTGGAATGCACTGTCTGAGAGTGTGGTGGAGGCAGATTCAGTGGGTGTTTAGGATCTGGAATGCACTGCCTGAGAGTGTGGTGGAGGCAGATTCAGTGAGTGTTTAGGATCTGGAATGCACTGTCTGAGAGTGTGGTGGAGGGAGATTCAGTGAGTGTTTAGGATCTGGAATGCACTCTCTGAGAGTGTGGTGGAGTCAGATTCAGTGAGTGTTTAGGATCTGGAATGCACTGTCTGAGAGTGTGGTGGAGGCAGATTCAGTGGGTGTTTAGGATCTGGAATGCACTGTCTGAGAGTGTGGTGGAGGCAGATTCAGTGGGTGTTTTGGATCTGGAATGCACTGTCTGAGAGTGTGGTGGTGGCAGATTCAGTGAGTGTTTAGGATCTGGAATGCACTGTCTGAGAGTGTGGTGGAGGCAGACTCAGTGAGTGTTTAGGATCTGGAATGCACTGTCTGAGAGTGTGGTGGAGGCAGATTCAGTGTGTGTTTCGGATCTGGAATGCACTGTCTGAGAGTGTGGTGGAGGCATATTCAGTGAGTGTTTAGGATCTGGAATGAACTGTCTGAGAGTGTGGTGGAGGCAGATTCAGTGGGTGTTTAGGATCTGGAATGCACTGTCTGAGAGTGTGGTGGAGGCAGATTCAGTGGGTGTTTAGGATCTGGAATGCACTGTCTGAGAGTGTGGTGGAGGCAGATTCAGTGAGTGTTTAGGATCTGGACTGCACTGTCTGAGAGTGTGGTGGAGGCAGATTCAGTGAGTGTTTAGGATCTGGAATGCACTGTCTGAGAGGGTGGTGGAGGCAGATTCAGTGAGTGTTTAGGATATGGAATGCACTGTCTGAGAGTGTGGTGGAGGCAGATTCAGTGGGTGTTTAGGATCTGGAATGCACTGCCTGAGAGTGTGGTGGAGGCAGATTCAGTGAGTGTTTAGGATCTGGAATGCACTGTCTGAGAGTGTGGTGGAGGCAGATTCAGTGAGTGTTTAGGATCTGGAATGAACTGTCTGAGAGTGTGGTGGAGGCAGATTCAGTGAGTGTTTAGGATCTGGAATGCACTGCCTGAGAGTGTGGTGGAGGCAGATTCAGTGAGTGTTTAGGATCTGGAATGCACTGTCTGAGAGTGTGGTGGAGGCAGATTCAGTGAGTGTTTAGGATCTGGAATGAACTGTCTGAGAGTGTGGTGGAGGGAGATTCAGTGAGTGTTTAGGATCTGGAATGAACTGCCTGAGCGTGTGGTGGAGGCAGATTCAGTGAGTGTTTAGGAAGTGAATGAACTGTCTGAGAGTGTGGTGGAGGCAGATTCAGTGAGTGTTTAGGATCTGGAATGCACTGTCTGAGAGTGTGGTGGAGGCAGATTCAGTGAGTGTTTAGGATCTAGAATGCACTGTCTGAGAGTGTGGTGGAGGCAGATTCAGTGAGTGTTTAGGATCTGGAATGCACTGTCTGAGAGTGTGGTGGAGGCAGATTCAGTGAGTGTTTAGGATCTGGAATGCACTGTCTGAGAGTGTGGTGGAGGCAGATTCAGTGAGTGTTTAGGATCTGGAATGCACTGCCTGTGAGTGTGGTGGAGGCAGATTCAGTGAGTGTTTAGGATCTGGAATGCACTGTCTGAGAGTGTGGTGGAGACAGATTCAGTGAGTGTTCAGGATGTGAATGAACTGTCTGAGAGTGTGGTGGAGGCAGATTCAGTGAGTGTTTAGGATCTGGAATGCACTGCCTGAGAGTGTTGTCGAGGCAGATTCAGTGACTGTTTATGATCTGGAATGCACTGCCTGAGAGTGTGGTGGAGGCAGATTCAGTGAGTGTTTAGGAAGTGAATGAACTGTCTGAGAGTGTGGTGGAGGCAGATTCAGTGAGTGTTTAGGATCTGGAATGCACTGTCTGAGAGTGTGGTGGAGGCAGATTCAGTGAGTGTTTAGGATCTGGAATGCACTGTCTGAGAGTGTGGTGGAGGCAGATTCAGTGAGTGTTTAGGATCTGGAATGCACTGTCTGAGAGTGTGGTGGAGGCAGATTCAGTGGGTGTTTAGGATCTGGAATGCACTGTCTGAGAGTGTGGTGGAGGCAGATTCAGTGGGTGTTTAGGATCTGGAATGCACTGTCTGAGAGTGTGGTGGTGGCAGATTCAGTGAGTGTTTAGGATCTGGAATGCACTGTCTGAGAGTGTGGTGGAGGCAGATTCAGTGAGTGTTTAGGATCTGGAATGCACTGTCTGAGAGTGTGGTGGAGGCAGATTCAGTGTGTGTTTAGGATCTGGAATGCACTGTCTGAGAGTGTGGTGGAGGCAGATTCAGTGTGTGTTTAGGATCTGGAATGCACTGTCTGAGAGTGTGGTGGAGGCAGATTCAGTGAGTGTTTAGGATCTGGAATGAACTGTCTGAGAGTGTGGTGGAGGCAGATTCAGTGAGTGTTTAGGATCTGGAATGAACTGTCTGAGAGTGTGGTGGAGGCAGATTCAGTGGGTGTTTAGGATTAGAAATGCACTGTCTGAGAGTTTGGTGGAGGCAGATTCAGTGAGTGTTTAGGATCTGGACTGCACTGTCTGAGAGTGTGGTGGAGGCAGATTCAGTGAGTGTTTAGGATCTGGAATGCACTGTCTGAGAGTGTGGTGGAAGCAGATTCAGTGGGTGTTTAGGATCTGGAATGCACTGCCTGAGAGTGTGGTGGAGGCAGATTCAGTGAGTGTTTAGGATCTGGAATGCACTGTCTGAGAGTGTGGTGGAGGGAGATTCAGTGAGTGTTTAGGATCTGGAATGCACTGTCTGAGAGTGTGGTGGAGTCAGATTCAGTGAGTGTTTAGGATCTGGAATGCACTGCCTGAGAGTGTGGTGAAGGCAGATTCAGTGAGTGTTTAGGATGTGAATGAACTGTCTGAGAGTGTGGTGGAGGCAGATTCAGTGAGCGTTTAGGATCTGGAATGCACTGTCTGAGAGTGTGGTGGAGGCAGATTCAGTGAGTGTTTAGGATCTGGAATGCACTGTCTGAGAGTGTGGTGGAGGGAGATTCAGTGAGTGTTTAGGATCTGGAATGCACTGTCTGAGAGTGTGGTGGAGTCAGATTCAGTGAGTGTTTAGGATCTGGAATGCACTGTCTGAGAGTGTGGTGGAGGCAGATTCAGTGGGTGTTTAGGATCTGGAATGCACTGTCTGAGAGTGTGGTGGAGGCAGATTCAGTGGGTGTTTTGGATCTGGAATGCACTGTCTGAGAGTGTGGTGGTGGCAGATTCAGTGAGTGTTTAGGATCTGGAATGCACTGTCTGAGAGTGTGGTGGAGGCAGATTCAGTGAGTGTTTAGGATCTGGAATGCACTGTCTGAGAGTGTGGTGGAGGCAGATTCAGTGTGTGTTTCGGATCTGGAATGCACTGTCTGAGAGTGTGGTGGAGGCAGATTCAGTGAGTGTTTAGGATCTGGAATGAACTGTCTGAGAGTGTGGTGGAGGCAGATTCAGTGGGTGTTTAGGATCTGGAATGCACTGTCTGAGAGTGTGGTGGAGGCAGATTCAGTGGGTGTTTAGGATCTGGAATGCACTGTCTGAGAGTTTGGTGGAGGCAGATTCAGTGAGTGTTTAGGATCTGGACTGCACTGTCTGAGAGTGTGGTGGAGGCAGATTCAGTGAGTGTTTAGGATCTGGAATGCACTGTCTGAGAGTGTGGTGGAAGCAGATTCAGTGAGTGTTTAGGATCTGGAATGCACTGTCTGAGAGTGTGGTGGAAGCAGATTCAGTGGGTGTTTAGGATCTGGAATGCACTGCCTGAGAGTGTGGTGGAGGCAGATTCAGTGAGTGTTTAGGATCTGGAATGCACTGTCTGAGAGTGTGGTGGAAGCAGATTCAGTGGGTGTTTAGGATCTGGAATGCACTGCCTGAGAGTGTGGTGGAGGCAGATTCAGTGAGTGTTTAGGATCTGGAATGCACTGTCTGAGAGTGTGGTGGAGGGAGATTCAGTGAGTGTTTAGGATCTGGAATGCACTGTCTGAGAGTGTGGTGGAGGCAGATTCAGTGAGTGTTTAGGATCTGGAATGAACTGTCTGAGAGTGTGGTGGAGGCAGATTCAGTGAGTGTTTAGAATGTGAATGAACTGTCTGAGAGTGTGGTGGAGGCAGATTCAGTGAGTGTTTAGGATCTGGAATGCACTGCCGGAGAGTGTGGTGGAGGCAGATTCAGTGAGTGTTTAGGATCTGGACTGCACTGTCTGAGAGTGTGGTGGAGGCAGATTCAGTGAGTGTTTAGGATCTGGAATGCACTGTCTGAGAGGGTGGTGGAGGCAGATTCAGTGGGTATTTAGGATCTGGAATGCACTGCCTGAGAGTGTGGTGGAGGCAGATTCAGTGAGTGTTTAGGATCTGGAATGCACTGTCTGAGAGTGTGGTGGAGGCAGATTCAGTGAGTGTTTAGGATCTGGAATGAACTGTCTGAGAGTGTGGTGGAGGCAGATTCAGTGAGTGTTTAGGATCTGGAATGCACTGCCTGAGAGTGTGGTGGAGGCAGATTCAGTGAGTGTTTAGGATCTGGAATGCACTGTCTGAGAGTGTGGTGGAGGCAGATTCAGTGAATGTTTAGGATCTGGAATGAACTGTCTGAGAGTGTGGTGGAGGGAGATTCAGTGAGTGTTTAGGATCTGGAATGAACTGCCTGAGCGTGTGGTGGAGGCAGATTCAGTGAGTGTTTAGGAAGTGAATGAACTGTCTGAGAGTGTGGTGGAGGCAGATTCAGTGAGTGTTTAGGATCTGGAATGCACTGTCTGAGAGTGTGGTGGAGGCTGATTCAGTGAGTGTTTAGGATCTAGAATGCACTGTCTGAGAGTGTGGTGGAGGCAGATTCAGTGAGTGTTTAGGATCTGGAATGCACTGTCTGAGAGTGTGGTGGAGGCAGATTCAGTGAGTGTTTAGGATCTGGAATGCACTGTCTGAGAGTGTGGTGGAGGCAGATTCAGTGAGTGTTTAGGATCTGGAATGCACTGCCTGTGAGTGTGGTGGAGGCAGATTCAGTGAGTGTTTAGGATCTGGAATGCACTGTCTGAGAGTATGGTGGAGGCAGATTCAGTGAGTGTTTCGGATCTGGAATGCACTGTCTGAGAGTATGGTGGAGACAGATTCAGCGAGTGTTTAGGATCTGGAATGCACTGTCTGAGAGTGTGGTGGAGGCAGATTCAGTGAGTGTTCAGGATGTGAATGAACTGTCTGAGAGTGTGGTGGAGGCAGATTCAGTGAGCGTTTAGGATCTGGAATGCACTGCCTGAGAGTGTTGTCGAGGCAGATTCAGTGACTGTTTATGATCTGGAATGCACTGCCTGAGAGTGTGGTGGAGGCAGATTCAGTGAGTGTTTAGGAAGTGAATGAACTGTCTGAGAGTGTGGTGGAGGCAGATTCAGTGAGTGTTTAGGATCTGGAATGCACTGTCTGAGAGTGTGGTGGAAGCAGATTCAGTGAGTGTTTAGGATCTGGAATGCACTGTCTGAGAGTGTGGTGGAGGCAGATTCAGTGAGTGTTTAGGATCTGGAATGCACTGTCTGAGAGTGTGGTGGAGGCAGATTCAGTGGGTGTTTAGGATCTGGAATGCACTGTCTGAGAGTGTGGTGGAGGCAGATTCAGTGGGTGTTTAGGATCTGGAATGCACTGTCTGAGAGTGTGGTGGTGGCAGATTCAGTAAGTGTTTAGGATCTGGAATGCACTGTCTGAGAGTGTGGTGGAGGCAGATTCAGTGTGTGTTTCGGATCTGGAATGCACTGTCTGAGAGTGTGGTGGAGGCAGATTCAGTGTGTGTTTAGGATCTGGAATGCAATGTCTGAGAGTGTGGTGGAGGCAGATTCAGTGAGTGTTTAGGATCTGGAATGAACTGTCTGAGAATGTGGTGGAGGCAGATTCAGTGGGTGTTTAGGATCTGGAATGCACTGTCTGAGAGTGTGGTGGAGGCAGATTCAGTGAGTGTTTAGGATCTGGAATGCACTGTCTGAGAGTTTTGTGGAGGCAGATTCAGTGAGTGTTTAGGATCTGGACTGCACTGTCTGAGAGTGTGGTGGAGGCAGATTCAGTGAGTGTTTAGGATCTGGAATGCACTGTCTGAGAGTGTGGTGGAAGCAGATTCAGTGGGTGTTTAGGATCTGGAATGCACTGCCTGAGAGTGTGGTGGAGGCAGATTCAGTGAGTGTTTAGGATCTGGAATGCACTGTCTGAGAGTGTGGTGGAGGGAGATTCAGTGAGTGTTTAGGATCTGCAATGCACTGTCTGAGAGTGTGGTGGAGGCAGATTCAGTGAGTGTTTAGAATGTGAATGAACTGTCTGAGAGTGTGGTGGAGGCAGATTCAGTGAGTGTTTAGGATCTGGAATGCACTGCCGGAGAGTGTGGTGGAGGCAGATTCAGTGAGTGTTTAGGATCTGGACTGCACTGTCTGAGAGTGTGGTGGAGGCAGATTCAGTGAGTGTTTAGGATCTGGAATGCACTGTCTGAGAGGGTGGTGGAGGCAGATTCAGTGGGTGTTTAGGATCTGGAATGCACTGCCTGAGAGTGTGGTGGAGGCAGATTCAGTGAGTGTTTAGGATCTGGAATGCACTTTCTGAGAGTGTGGTGGAGGCAGATTCAGTGAGTGTTTAGGATCTGGAATGAACTGTCTGAGAGTGTGGTGGAGGCAGATTCAGTGAGTGTTTAGGATCTGGAATGCACTGCCTGAGAGTGTGGTGGAGGCAGATTCAGTGAGTGTTTAGGATCTGGAATGCACTGTCTGAGAGTGTGGTGGAGGCAGATTCAGTGAGTGTTTAGGATCTGGAATGAACTGTCTGAGAGTGTGGTGGAGGCAGATTCAGTGAGTGTTTAGGATCTGGAATGAACTGCCTGAGCGTGTGGTGGAGGCAGATTCAGTGAGTGTTTAGGAAGTGAATGAACTGTCTGAGAGTGTGGTGGAGGCAGATTCAGTGAGTGTTTAGGATCTGGAATGCACTGTCTGAGAGTGTGGTGGAGGCAGATTCAGTGAGTGTTTAGGATCTAGAATGCACTGTCTGAGAGTGTGGTGGAGGCAGATTCAGTGAGTGTTTAGGATCTGGAATGCACTGTCTGAGAGTGTGGTGGAGGCAGATTCAGTGAGTGTTTAGGATCTGGAATGCACTGTCTGAGAGTGTGGTGGAGGCAGATTCAGTGAGTGTTTAGGATCTGGAATGCACTGCCTGTGAGTGTGGTGGAGGCAGATTCAGTGAGTGTTTAGGATCTGGAATGCACTGTCTGAGAGTGTGGTGGAGACAGATTCAGTGAGTGTTCAGGATGTGAATGAACTGTCTGAGAGTGTGGTGGAGGCAGATTCAGTGGGTGTTTAGGATCTGGAATGCACTGTCTGAGAGTGTGGTGGAGGCAGATTCAGTGGGTGTTTAGGATCTGGAATGCACTGTCTGAGAGTGTGGTGGTGGCAGATTCAGTGAGTGTTTAGGATCTGGAATGCACTGTCTGAGAGTGTGGTGGAGGCAGATTCAGTGAGTGTTTAGGATCTGGAATGCACTGTCTGAGAGTGTGGTGGAGGCAGATTCAGTGAGTGTTTAGGATCTGGAATGCACTGTCTGAGAGTGTGGTGGAGGCAGATTCAGTGTGTGTTTAGGATCTGGAATGCACTGTCTGAGAGTGTGGTGGAGGCAGATTCAGTGAGTGTTTAGGATCTGGAATGAACTGTCTGAGAGTGTGGTGGAGGCAGATTGAGTGGGTGTTTAGGATCTGGAATGCACTGTCTGAGAGTGTGGTGGAGGCAGATTCAGTGGGTGTTTAGGATTAGAAATGCACTGTCTGAGAGTTTGGTGGAGGCAGATTCAGTGAGTGTTTAGGATCTGGACTGCACTGTCTGAGAGTGTGGTGGAGGCAGATTCAGTGAGTGTTTAGGATCTGGAATGCACTGTCTGAGAGTGTGGTGGAAGCAGATTCAGTGGGTGTTTAGGATCTGGAATGCACTGCCTGAGAGTGTGGTGGAGGCAGATTCAGTGAGTGTTTAGGATCTGGAATGCACTGTCTGAGAGTGTGGTGGAGGGAGATTCAGTGAGTGTTTAGGATCTGGAATGCACTGTCTGAGAGTGTGGTGGAGACAGATTCAGTGAGTGTTCAGGATGTGAATGAACTGTCTGAGACTGTGGTGGAGGCAGATTCAGTGAGTGTTTAGGATCTGGAATGCACTGCCTGAGAGTGTTGTCGAGGCAGATTCAGTGAGTGTTTAGGACCTGGAATGCACTGCCTGAGTGTGTGGTGGAGGCAGATTCAGTGAGTGTTTAGGAAGTGAATGAACTGTCTGAGAGTGTGGTGGAGGCAGATTCAGTGAGTGTTTAGGATCTGGAATGCACTGTCTGAGACTGTGGTGGAGGCAGATTCAGTGAGTGTTTAGGATCTGGAATGCACTGTCTGAGAGTGTGGTGGAGGCAGATTCAGTGAGTGTTTAGGATCTGGAATGCACTGTCTGAGAGTGTGGTGGAGGCAGATTCAGTGGGTGTTTAGGATCTGGAATGCACTGTCTGAGAGTGTGGTGGAGGCAGATTCAGTGGGTGTTTAGGATCTGGAATGCACTGTCAGAGAGTGTGGTGGAGGCAGATTCAGTGAGTGTTTAGGATCTGGAATGCACTGTCTGAGAGTGTGGTGGAAGCAGATTCAGTGGGTGTTTAGGATCTGGAATGCACTGCCTGAGAGTGTGGTGGAGGCAGATTCAGTGAGTGTTTAGGATCTGGAATGCACTGTCTGAGAGTGTGGTGGAGGGAGATTCAGTGAGTGTTTAGGATCTGGAAGGCACTGTCTGAGAGTGTGATGGAGGCAGATTCAGTGGGTGTTTAGGATCTGGAATGCACTGTCAGAGAGTGTGGTGGAGGCAGATTCAGTGAGTGTTTAGGATCTGGAATGCACTGTCTGAGAGTGTGATGGAGGCAGATTCAGTGAGTGTTTAGGATCTGGAATGCACTGCCTGAGAGTGTGGTGAAGGCAGATTCAGTGAGTGTTTAGGATGTGAATGAACTGTCTGAGAGTGTGGTGGAGGCAGATTCAGTGAGCGTTTAGGATCTGGAATGCACTGCCGGAGAGTGTGGTGGAGGCAGATTCAGTGAGTGTTTAGGATCTAGAATGCACTGTCTGAGAGTGTGGAGGAGGCAGATTCAGTGAGTGTTTAGGATCTGGAATGCACTGTCTGAGAGTGTGGTGGAGGCAGATTCAGTGAGTGTTTAGGATCTGGAATGCACTGTCTGAGAGTGTGGTGGAGGCAGATTCAGTGAGTGTTTAGGATCTGGAATGCACTGCCGGTGAGTGTGGTGGAGGCAGATTCAGTGAGTGTTTAGGATCTGGAATGCACTGTCTGAGAGTGTGGTGGAGACAGATTCAGTGAGTGTTCAGGATGTGAATGAACTGTCTGAGACTGTGGTGGAGGCAGATTCAGTGAGTGTTTAGGATCTGGAATGCACTGCCTGAGAGTGTTGTCGAGGCAGATTCAGTGACTGTTTATGATCTGGAATGCACTGCCTGAGAGTGTGGTGGAGGCAGATTCAGTGAGTGTTTAGGAAGTGAATGAACTGTCTGAGAGTGTGGTGGAGGCAGATTCAGTGAGTGTTTAGGATCTGGAATGCACTGTCTGAGAGTGTGGTGGAGGCAGATTCAGTGAGTGTTTAGGATCTGGAATGCACTGTCTGAGAGTGTGGTGGAGGCAGATTCAGTGAGTGTTTAGGATCTGGAATGCACTGTCTGAGAGTGTGGTGGAGGCAGATTCAGTGGGTGTTTAGGATCTGGGATGCACTGTCTGAGAGTGTGGTGGAGGCTGATTCAGTGGGTGTTTAGGATCTGGAATGCACTGTCTGAGAGTGTGGTGGTGGCAGATTCAGTGAGAGTTTAGGATCTGGAATGCACTGTCTGAGAGTGTGGTGGAGGCAGATTCAGTGAGTGTTTAGGATCTGGAATGCACTGTCTGAGAGTGTGGTGGAAGCAGATTCAGTGGGTGTTTAGGATCTGGAATGCACTGCCTGAGAGTGTGGTGGAGGCAGATTCAGTGAGTGTTTAGGATCTGAAATGCACTGTCTGAGAGTGTGGTGGAGGGAGATTCAGTGAGTGTTTAGGATCTGGAATGCACTGTCTGAGAGTGTGGTGGAGGCAGATTCAGTGAGTGTTTAGGATCTGGAATGAACTGTCTGAGAGTGTGGTGGAGGCAGATTCAGTGAGTGTTTAGGATGTGAATGAACTGTCTGAGAGTGTGGTGGAGGCAGATTCAGTGAGTGTTTAGGATCTGGAATGCACTGCCGGAGAGTGTGGTGGAGGCAGATTCAGTGAGTGTTTAGGATCTGGAATGCACTGTCTGAGAGTGTGGTGGAGGCAGATTCAGTGTGTGTTTAGGATCTGGAATGCACTGTCTGAGAGTGTGGTGGAGGCAGATTCAGTGTGTGTTTAGGATCTGGAATGCACTGTCTGAGAGTGTGGTGGAGGCAGATTCAGTGAGTGTTTAGGATCTGGAATGAACTGTCTGAGAGTGTGGTGGAGGCAGATTCAGTGGGTGTTTAGGATCTGGAATGCACTGTCTGAGAGTGTGGTGGAGGCAGATTCAGTGGGTGTTTAGGATCTGGAATGCACTGTCTGAGAGTTTGGTGGAGGCAGATTCAGTGAGTGTTTAGGATCTGGACTGCACTGTCTGAGAGTTTGGTGGAGGCAGATTCAGTGAGTGTTTAGGATCTGGAATGCACTGTCTGAGAGTGTGGTGGAAGCAGATTCAGTGGGTGTTTAGGATCTGGAATGCACTGCCTGAGAGTGTGGTGGAGGCAGATTCAGTGAGTGTTTAGGATCTGGAATGCACTGTCTGAGAGTGTGGTGGAGGGAGATTCAGTGAGTGTTTAGGATCTGGAATGCACTGTCTGAGAGTGTGGTGGAGTCAGATTCAGTGAGTGTTTAGGATCTGGAATGCACTGCCTGAGAGTGTGGTGAAGGCAGATTCAGTGAGTGTTTAGGATGTGAATGAACTGTCTGAGAGTGTGGTGGAGGCAGATTCAGTGAGCGTTTAGGATCTGGAATGCACTGCCGGAGAGTGTGGTGGAGGCTGATTCAGTGAGTGTTTAGGATCTGGAATGCACTGCCTGAGAGTGTGGTGGAGGCAGATTCAGTGAGTGTTTGGGATCTGGAATGCACTGCCTGACAGTGTGGTGGAGGCAGATTCAGTGAGTGTTTAGGATCTGGAATGCACTGTCTGAGAGTGTGGTGGAGGCAGATTCAGTGAGTGTTTCGGATCTGGAATGCATTGTCTGAGAGTGTGGTGGAGGCAGATTCAGTGAGTGTTTAGGATCTGGAATGCACTGCCTGAGATTGTGGTGGAGGCAGATTCAGTGAGTGTTTAGGATCTGGAATGCACTGTCTGAGAGTATGGTGGAGACAGATTCAGCGAGTGTTTAGGATCTGGAATGCACTGTCTGAGTGGATGGTGGAGACAGATTCAGCGAGTGTTTAGGATCTGGAATGCACTTTCTGAGAGTATGGTGGAGGCAGATTCAGTGAGTGTTTAGGATCTGGAATGCACTGCCTGAGATTGTGGTGGAGGCAGATTCAGTGAGTGTTCAGGATCTGGAATGCACTGTCTGAGAGTATGGTGGAGACAGATTCAGCGAGTTTTTAGGATCTGGAATGCACTGTCTGAGAGTGTGGTGGAGGCAGATTCAGCGAGTGTTTAGGATCTGGAATGCACTGTCTGAGAGTGTGGTGGAGGCAGATTCAGTGAGTGTTTAGGATCTGGAATGCACTGTCTGAGAGTGTGGTGGAGGCAGATTCAGTGTGTGTTTAGGATCTGGAATGCACTGTCTGAGAGTGTGGTGGAGGCAGATTCAGTGAGTGTTTAGGATCTGGAATGCACTGCCGGAGAGTGTGGTGGAGGCAGATACAGTGAGTGTTTAGGATCTGGAATGCACTGTCTGAGAGTGTGGTGGAGACTGATTCAGTGAGTGTTTAGGATCTGGAATGCACTGTCTGAGAGTGTGGTGGAGGCAGATTCAGTGAGTGTTTAGGATCTGGAATGCACTGTCTGAGAGTGTGGTGGAGGCAGATTCTGTGAGTGTTTAGGAAGTGAATGAACTGTCTAAGAGTGTGGTGGAGGCAGATTCAGTGAGTGTTTAGGAAGTGAATGAACTGTCTGAGAGTGTGGTGGAGGCAGATTCAGTGAGTGTTTAGGAAGTGAATGAACTGCCTGAGAGTGTGGTGGAGGCAGATTCAGTGGGTGTTTAGGATCTGGAATGCACTGTCTGAGAGTGTGGTGGAGGCAGATTCAGTGAGTGCTTAGGATCTGGAATGCACTGCCGGAGAGTGTGGTGGAGGCAGATACAGTGAGTGTTTAGGATCTGGAATGCACTGTCTGAGAGTGTGGTGGAGACAGCTTCAGTGAGTGTTTAGGATGTGAATGAACTGTCTGAGAGTGTGGTGGAGGCAGATTCAGTGAGTGTTCAGGATATGGAATGCACTGCCGGAGAGTGTGGTGGAGGCAGATTCAGTGGGTTTTTAGGATCTGGAATGCACTGCCTGAGAGTGTGGTGGAGACAGATTCAGTGAGTGTTTAGGATCTGGAATGCACTGCCTGAGAGTGTGGTGGAGGCAGAGTCAGTGAGTGTTCACGATCTGGAATGCATTGTCTGAGAGTGTGGTGGAGGCAGATTCAGTGAGTGTTTAGGATCTGGAATGCACTGTCTGAGAGTGTGGTGGAGGCAGATTCAGTGAGTGTTCAGGATGTGAATGAACTGTCTGAGAGTGTTGTCGAGGCAGATTCAGTGAGTGTTTATGATCTGGAATGCACTGCCTGAGAGTGTGGTGGAGGCAGATTCAGTGAGTGTTTAGAATCTGGAATGAACTGCCTGAGAGTGTGGTGGAGGCAGATTCAGTGAGTGTTTCGGATCTGGAATGAACTGCCTGAGTGTGTGGTGGAGGCAGATTCAGTGAGTGTTTAGGAAGTGAATGAACTGTCTGAGAGTGTGGTGGAGGCAGATTCAGTGAGTGTTTCGGATCTAGAATGCACTGTCTGAGAGTGTGGTGGAGGCAGATTCAGTGGGTGTTTAGGATCTGGAATGCACTGCCGGAGAGTGTGGTGGAGGCAGATTCAGTGAGTGTTTCGGATCTGGAATGAACTGCCTGAGTGTGTGGTGGAGGCAGATTCAGTGAGTGTTTAGGAAGTGAATGAACTGTCTGAGAGTGTGGTGGAGGCAGATTCAGTGAGTGTTTCGGATCTAGAATGCACTGTCTGAGAGTGTGGTGGAGGCAGATTCAGTGAGTGTTTAGGATCTGGAATGTACTGTCTGAGAGTGTGGTGGAGGCAGATTCAGTGAGTGTTTGCGATCTGGAATGCACTGTCTGAGAGTGTGGTGGAAGCAGATTCAGTGAGTGTTTCGGATCTGGAATGCACTGTCTGAGACTGTGGTGGAGGCAGATTCTGTGAGTGTTTAGGATCTGGAATGCACTGTCTGAGAGTATGGTGGAGACAGATTCAGCAAGTGTTTAGGATCTGGAATGCACTGTCTGAGAGTGTGGTGGAGGCAGATTCAGCGAGTGTTTAGGATCTGGAATGCACTGTCTGAGAGTGTGGTGGAGGCAGATTCAGTGAGTGTTTAGGATCTGGAATGCACTGTCTGAGAGTGTGGTGGAGGCAGATTCAGTGGGTGTTTAGGATCTGGAATGCACTGTCTGAGAGTGTGGTGGAGGCAGATTCAGTGAGTGTTTAGGATCTGGAATGCACTGCCGGAGAGTCTGGTGGAGGCAGATACAGTGAGTGTTTAGGATCTGGAATGCACTGTCTGAGAGTGTGGTGGAGACTGATTCAGTGAGTGTTTAGGATCTGGAATGCACTGCCTGAGAGTGTGGTGGAGGCAGATTCAGTGAGTGTTTAGGATCTGGAATGAACTGTCTGAGAGTGTGGTGGAGGCAGATTCAGTGAGTGTTTAGGATGTGAATGAACTGTCTGAGAGTGTGGTGGAGGCAGATTCAGTGAGTGTTTAGGATCTGGAATGCACTGCCGGAGAGTGTGGTGGAGGCAGATTCAGTGAGTGTTTAGGATCTGGACTGCACTGTCTGAGAGTGTGGTGGAGGCAGATTCAGTGAGTGTTTAGGATCTGGAATGCACTGTCTGAGAGGGTGGTGGAGGCAGATTCAGTGGGTGTTTAGGATCTGGAATGCACTGCCTGAGAGTGTGGTGGAGGCAGATTCAGTGAGTGTTTAGGATCTGGAATGCACTGTCTGAGAGTGTGGTGGAGGCAGATTCAGTGAGTGTTTAGGATCTGGAATGAACTGTCTGAGAGTGTGGTGGAGGCAGATTCAGTGAGTGTTTAGGATCTGGAATGCACTGCCTGAGAGTGTGGTGGAGGCAGATTCAGTGAGTATTTAGGATCTGGAATGCACTGTCTGAGAGTGTGGTGGAGGCAGATTCAGTGAGTGTTTAGGATCTGGAATGAACTGTCTGAGAGTGTGGTGGAGGGAGATTCAGTGAGTGTTTAGGATCTGGAATGAACTACCTGAGCGTGTGGTGGAGGCAGATTCAGTGAGTGTTTAGGAAGTGAATGAACTATCTGAGAGTGTGGTGGAGGCAGATTCAGTGAATGTTTAGGATCTGGAATGCACTGTCTGAGAGTGTGGTGGAGGCAGATTCAGTGAGTGTTTAGGATCTAGAATGCACTGTCTGAGAGTGTGGTGGAGGCAGATTCAGTGAGTGTTTAGGATCTGGAATGCACTGTCTGAGAGTGTGGTGGAGGCAGATTCAGTGAGTGTTTAGGATCTGGAATGCACTGTCTG
Source organism: Heterodontus francisci (assembly GCF_036365525.1). NCBI lineage: Eukaryota > Metazoa > Chordata > Chondrichthyes > Heterodontiformes > Heterodontidae > Heterodontus > Heterodontus francisci. Next base: position 88,098,094 of record NC_090388.1, on the reverse strand, counting down.
AGAGTGTGGTGGAGGCAGATTCAGTGAGTGTTTAGGATCTGGAATGTACTGCCTGTGAGTGTGGTGGAGGCAGATTCAGTGAGTGTTTAGGATCTGGAATGCACTGTCTGAGAGTGTTGTGGAGGCAGATTCAGTGAGTGTTTAGGATCTGGAATGCACTGCCTGAGAGTGTGGTGAAGGCAGATTCAGTGAGTGTTTAGGATGTGAATGAACTGTCTGAGAGTGTGGTGGAGGCAGATTCAGTGAGCGTTTAGGATCTGGAATGCACTGCCGGAGAGTGTGGTGGAGGCTGATTCAGTGAGTGTTTAGGATCTGGAATGCACTGCCTGAGAGTGTGGTGGAGGCAGATTCAGTGAGTGTTTGGGATCTGGAATGCACTGCTGACAGTGTGGTGGAGGCAGATTCAGTGAGTGTTTAGGATCTGGAATGCACTGTCTGAGAGTGTGGTGGAGGCTGATTCAGTGAGTGTTTCGGATCTGGAATGCATTGTCTGAGAGTGTGGTGGAGGCAGATTCAGTGAGTGTTTAGGATCTGGAATGCACTGGTTGAGATTGTGGTGGAGGCAGATTCAGTGAGTGTTTAGGATCTGGAATGCACTGTCTGAGAGTATGGTGGAGACAGATTCAGCGAGTGTTTAGGATCTGGAATGCACTGTCTGAGTGGATGGTGGAGACAGATTCAGCGAGTGTTTAGGATCTGGAATGCACTGTCTGAGAGTATGGTGGAGGCAGATTCAGTGAGTGTTTAGGATCTGGAATGCACTGCCTGAGATTGTGGTGGAGGCAGATTCAGTGAGTGTTTAGGATCTGGAATGCACTGTCTGAGAGTATGGTGGAGACAGATTCAGCGAGTATTTAGGATCTGGAATGCACTGTCTGAGAGTATGGTGGAGACAGATTCAGCGAGTGTTTAGGATCTGGAATGCACTGTCTGAGAGTGTGGTGGAGGCAGATTCAGCGAGTGTTTAGGATCTGGAATGCACTGTCTGAGAGTGTGGTGGAGGCAGATTCAGTGAGTGTTTAGGTTCTGGAATGCACTGTCTGAGAGTGTGGTGGAGGCAGATTCAGTGGGTGTTTAGGATCTGGAATGCACTGTCTGAGAGTGTGGTGGAGGCAGATTCAGTGAGTGTTTAGGATCTGGAATGCACTGCCGGAGAGTGTGGTGGAGGCAGATACAGTGAGTGTTTAGGATCTGGAATGCACTGTCTGAGAGTGTGGTGGAGACTGATTCAGTGAGTGTTTAGGATCTGGAATGCACTGTCTGAGAGTGTGGTGGAGGCAGATTCAGTGAGTGTTTAGGATCTGGAATGCACTGTCTGAGAGTGTGGTGGAGGCAGATTCTGTGAGTGTTTAGGAAGTGAATGAACTGTCTAAGAGTGTGGTGGAGGCAGATTCAGTGAGTGTTTAGGAAGTGAATGAACTGTCTGAGAGTGTGGTGGAGGCAGATTCAGTGAGTGTTTAGGAAGTGAATGAACTGCCTGAGAGTGTGGTGGAGGCAGATTCAGTGGGTGTTTAGGATCTGGAATGCACTGTCTGAGAGTGTGGTGGAGGCAGATTCAGTGAGTGTTTAGGATCTGGAATGCACTGCCGGAGAGTGTGGTGGAGGCAGATACAGTGAGTGTTTAGGATCTGGAATGCACTGTCTGAGAGTGTGGTGGAGACAGATTCAGTGAGTGTTTAGGATGTGAATGAACTGTCTGAGAGTGTGGTGGAGGCTGATTCAGTGAGTGTTTAGGATCTGGAATGCACTGTCTGAGAGTGTGGTGGAGGCAGATTCAGTGGGTGTTTAGGATCTGGAATGCACTGTCTGAGAGTGTGGTGGAGGCAGATTCAGTGAGTGTTTAGGATCTGGAATGCACTGCCGGAGAGTGTGGTGGAGGCAGATACAGTGAGTGTTTAGGATCTGGAATGCACTGTCTGAGAGTGTGGTGGAGACTGATTCAGTGAGTGTTTAGGATCTGGAATGCACTGTCTGAGAGTGTGGTGGAGGCAGATTCAGTGAGTGTTTAGGATCTGGAATGAACTGTCTGAGAGTGTGGTGGAGGCAGATTCAGTGAGTGTTTAGGATGTGAATGAACTGTCTGAGAGTGTGGTGGAGGCAGATTCAGTGAGTGTTTAGGATCTGGAATGCACTGCCGGAGAGTGTGGTGGAGGCAGATTCAGTGAGTGTTTAGGATCTGGACTGCACTGTCTGAGAGTGTGGTGGAGGCAGATTCAGTGAGTGTTTAGGATCTGGAATGCACTGTCTGAGAGGGTGGTGGAGGCAGATTCAGTGGGTGTTTAGGATCTGGAATGCACTGCCTGAGAGTGTGGTGGAGGCAGATTCAGTGAGTGTTTAGGATCTGGAATGCACTGTCTGAGAGTGTGGTGGAGGCAGATTCAGTGAGTGTTTAGGATCTGGAATGAACTGTCTGAGAGTGTGGTGGAGGCAGATTCAGTGAGTGTTTAGGATCTGGAATGCACTGTCTGAGAGTGTGGTGGAGGCAGATTCAGTGAGTGTTTAGGATCTGGAATGAACTGTCTGAGAGTGTGGTGGAGGCAGATTCAGTGAGTGTTTAGGATCTGGAATGAACTGCCTGAGCGTGTGGTGGAGGCAGATTCAGTGAGTGTTTAGGAAGTGAATGAACTGTCTGAGAGTGTGGTGGAGGCAGATTCAGTGAGTGTTAAGGATCTGGAATGCACTGTCTGAGAGTGTGGTGGAGGCAGATTCAGTGAGTGTTTAGGATCTAGAATGCACTGTCTGAGAGTGTGAAGGAGGCAGATTCAGTGAGTGTTTAGGATCTGGAATGCACTGTCTGAGAGTGTGGTGGAGGCAGATTCAGTGAGTGTTTAGGATCTGGAATGCACTGTCTGAGAGTGTGGTGGAGGCAGATTCAGTGAGTGTTTAGGATCTGGAATGTACTGCCTGTGAGTGTGGTGGAGGCAGATTCAGTGAGTGTTTAGGATCTGGAATGCACTGTCTGAGAGTGTGGTGGAGTCAGATTCAGTGAGTGTTTAGGATCTGGAATGCACTGCCTGAGAGTGTGGTGAAGGCAGATTCAGTGAGTGTTTAGGATGTGAATGAACTGTCTGAGAGTGTGGTGGAGGCAGATTCAGTGAGCGTTTAGGATCTGGAATGCACTGCCGGAGAGTGTGGTGGAGGCTGATTCAGTGAGTGTTTAGGATCTGGAATGCACTGCCTGAGAGTGTGGTGGAGGCAGATTCAGTGAGTGTTTGGGATCTGGAATGCACTGCTGACAGTGTGGTGGAGGCAGATTCAGTGAGTGTTTAGGATCTGGAATGCACTGTCTGAGAGTGTGGTGGAGGCTGATTCAGTGAGTGTTTCGGATCTGGAATGCATTGTCTGAGAGTGTGGTGGAGGCAGATTCAGTGAGTGTTTAGGATCTGGAATGCACTGGTTGAGATTGTGGTGGAGGCAGATTCAGTGAGTGTTTAGGATCTGGAATGCACTGTCTGAGAGTATGGTGGAGACAGATTCAGCGAGTGTTTAGGATCTGGAATGCACTGTCTGAGTGGATGGTGGAGACAGATTCAGCGAGTGTTTAGGATCTGGAATGCACTGTCTGAGAGTATGGTGGAGGCAGATTCAGTGAGTGTTTAGGATCTGGAATGCACTGCCTGAGATTGTGGTGGAGGCAGATTCAGTGAGTGTTTAGGATCTGGAATGCACTGTCTGAGAGTATGGTGGAGACAGATTCAGCGAGTGTTTAGGAACTGGAATGCACTGTCTGAGAGTGTGGTGGAGACAGATTCAGCGAGTGTTTAGGATCTGGAATGCACTGTCTGAGAGTGTGGTGGAGGCAGATTCAGTGAGTGTTTAGGATCTGGAATGTACTGCCTGTGAGTGTGGTGGAGGCAGATTCAGTGAGTGTTTAGGATCTGGAATGCACTGTCTGAGAGTGTGGTGGAGTCAGATTCAGTGAGTGTTTAGGATCTGGAATGCACTGCCTGAGAGTGTGGTGAAGGCAGATTCAGTGAGTGTTTAGGATGTGAATGAACTGTCTGAGAGTGTGGTGGAGGCAGATTCAGTGAGCGTTTAGGATCTGGAATGCACTGCCGGAGAGTGTGGTGGAGGCTGATTCAGTGAGTGTTTAGGATCTGGAATGCACTGCCTGAGAGTGTGGTGGAGGCAGATTCAGTGAGTGTTTGGGATCTGGAATGCACTGCTGACAGTGTGGTGGAGGCAGATTCAGTGAGTGTTTAGGATCTGGAATGCACTGTCTGAGAGTGTGGTGGAGGCTGATTCAGTGAGTGATTCGGATCTGGAATGCATTGTCTGAGAGTGTGGTGGAGGCAGATTCAGTGAGTGTTTAGGATCTGGAATGCACTGGTTGAGATTGTGGTGGAGGCAGATTCAGTGAGTGTTTAGGATCTGGAATGCACTGTCTGAGAGTATGGTGGAGACAGATTCAGCGAGTGTTTAGGATCTGGAATGCACTGTCTGAGTGGATGGTGGAGACAGATTCAGCGAGTGTTTAGGATCTGGAATGCACTGTCTGAGAGTATGGTGGAGGCAGATTCAGTGAGTGTTTAGGATCTGGAATGCACTGCCTGAGATTGTGGTGGAGGCAGATTCAGTGAGTGTTTAGGATCTGGAATGCACTGTCTGAGAGTATGGTGGAGACAGATTCAGCGAGTGTTTAGGATCTGGAATGCACTGTCTGAGAGTGTGGTGGAGGCAGATTCAGTGAGTGTTTAGGTTCTGGAATGCACTGTCTGAGAGTGTGGTGGAGGCAGATTCAGTGGGTGTTTAGGATCTGGAATGCACTGTCTGAGAGTGTGGTGGAGGCAGATTCAGTGAGTGTTTAGGATCTGGAATGCACTGCCGGAGAGTGTGGTGGAGGCAGATACAGTGAGTGTTTAGGATCTGGAATGCACTGTCTGAGAGTGTGGTGGAGACTGATTCAGTGAGTGTTTAGGATCTGGAATGCACTGTCTGAGAGTGTGGTGGAGGCAGATTCAGTGAGTGTTTAGGATCTGGAATGCACTGTCTGAGAGTGTGGTGGAGGCAGATTCTGTGAGTGTTTAGGAAGTGAATGAACTGTCTAAGAGTGTGGTGGAGGCAGATTCAGTGAGTGTTTAGGAAGTGAATGAACTGTCTGAGAGTGTGGTGGTGGCAGATTCAGTGAGTGTTTAGGAAGTGAATGAACTGCCTGAGAGTGTGGTGGAGGCAGATTCAGTGGGTGTTTAGGATCTGGAATGCACTGTCTGAGAGTGTGGTGGAGGCAGATTCAGTGAGTGTTTAGGATCTGGAATGCACTGCCGGAGAGTGTGGTGGAGGCAGATACAGTGAGTGTTTAGGATCTGGAATGCACTGTCTGAGAGTGTGGTGGAGACAGATTCAGTGAGTGTTTAGGATGTGAATGAACTGTCTGAGAGTGTGGTGGAGGCTGATTCAGTGAGTGTTCAGGATATGGAATGCACTGCCGAAGAGTGTGGTGGAGGCAGATTCAGTGAGTGTTTAGGATCTGGAATGCACTGTCTGAGAGTGTGGTGGAGGCAGAGTCAGTGAGTGTTTACGATCTGGAATGCATTGTCTGAGAGTGTGGTGGAGGCAGATTCAGTGAGTGTTTAGGATCTGGAATGCACTGTCTGAGAGTGTGGTGGAGGCATTTTCAGTGAGTGTTCAGGATGTGAATGAACTGTCTGAGAGTGTTGTCGAGGCAGATTCAGTTAGTGTTTATGATCTGGAATGCACTGCCTGAGAGTGTGGTGGAGGCATTTTCAGTGAGTGTTCAGGATGTGAATGAACTGTCTGAGAGTGTGGTGGAGACAGATTCAGTGAGTGTTTAGGATCTGGAATGCACTGTCTGAGAGTGTGGTGGAGGCAGAGTCAGTGAGTGTTTACGATCTGGAATGCATTGTCTGAGAGTGTGGTGGAGGCAGATTCAGTGAGTGTTTAGAATCTGGAATGAACTGCCTGAGAGTGTGGTGGAGGCAGATTCAGTGAGTGTTTCGGATCTGGAATGAACTGCCTGAGTGTGTGGTGGAGGCAGATTCAGTGAGTGTTTAGGAAGTGAATGAACTGTCTGAGAGTGTGGTGGAGGCAGATTCAGTGAGTGTTTCGCATCTAGAATGCACTGTCTGAGAGTGTGGTGGAGGCAGATTCAGTGAGTGTTTAGGATCTGGAATGCACTGTCTGAGAGTGTGGTGGAGGCAGATTCAGTGAGTGTTTAGGATCTGGAATGCACTGTCTGAGAGTGTGGTGGAAGCAGATTCAGTGAGTGTTTCGGATCTGGAATGCACTGTCTGAGAGTGTGGTGGAGGCAGATTCTGTGAGTGTTTAGGATCTGGAATGCACTGTCTGAGAGTGTGGTGGAGGCAGATTCAGTGAGTGTTTAGGATCTGGAATGCACGGTCTGAGAGTGTGGTGGAGACAGATTCAGTGAGTGTTTAGGATCTGGAATGCACTGTCTGAGAGTGTGGTGGAGGCAGATTCAGTGAGTGTTTAGGATCTGGAATGCACTGTCTGAGAGTGTGGTGGAGGCAGATTCAGTGAGTGTTTAGGATCTGGAATGCACGGTCTGAGAGTGTGGTGGAGACAGATTCAGTGAGTGTTTAGGATCTGGAATGCACTGTCTGAGAGTGTGGTGGAGGCAGATTCAGTGAGTGTTTAGGATCTGGAATGCACTGTCTGAGAGTGTGGTGGAGGCAGATTCAGTGTGTGTTTAGGATCTGGAATGCACTGTCTGAGAGTGTGGTGGAGGCAGATTCAGTGGGTGTTTAGGATCTGGAATGCACTGTCTGAGAGTGTGGTGGAGGCAGATTCAGTGAGTGTTTAGGATCTGGAATGCACTGCCTGAGACTGTGGTGGAGGCAGATTCAGTGAGTGTTTAGGATCTGGAATGCACTGTCTGAGAGTGTGGTGGAGGCAGATTCAGTGTGTGTTTAGGATCTGGAATGCACTGTCTGAGAGTGTGGTGGAGGCAGATTCAGTGGGTGTTTAGGATCTGGAATGCACTGTCTGAGATTGTGGTGGAGGCAGATTCAGTGAGTGTTTAGGATCTGGAATGCACTGTCTGAGAGTGTGGTGGAGGCAGATTCAGTGAGTGTTTAGGATCTGGAATGCACTGTCTGAGAGAGTGGTGGAGGCAGATTCAGTGAGTGTTTAGGATCTGGAATGCACTGTCTGAGAGTGTGGTGGAGGCAGATTCTGTGAGTGTTTAGGATCTGGAATGCACTGTCTGAGAGTGTGGTGGAGGCAGATTCAGTGAGTGTTTAGGATCTGGAATGCACGGTCTGAGAGTGTGGTGGAGACAGATTCAGTGAGTGTTTAGGATCTGGAATGCACTGTCTGAGAGTGTGGTGGAGGCAGATTCAGTGAGTGTTTAGGATCTGGAATGCACTGTCTGAGAGTGTGGTGGAGGCAGATTCAGTGAGTGTTTAGGATCTGGAATGCACGGTCTGAGAGTGTGGTGGAGACAGATTCAGTGAGTGTTTAGGATCTGGAATGCACTGTCTGAGAGTGTGGTGGAGGCAGATTCAGTGAGTGTTTAGGATCTGGAATGCACTGTCTGAGAGTGTGGTGGAGGCAGATTCAGTGTGTGTTTAGGATCTGGAATGCACTGTCTGAGAGTGTGGTGGAGGCAGATTCAGTGGGTGTTTAGGATCTGGAATGCACTGTCTGAGAGTGTGGTGGAGGCAGATTCAGTGAGTGTTTAGGATCTGGAATGCACTGTCTGAGAGTGTGGTGGAGGCAGATTCAGTGAGTGTTTAGGATCTGGAATGCACTGTCTGAGAGTGTGGTGGAGGCAGATTCAGTGAGTGTTTAGGATCTGGAATGCACTGTCTGAGAGTGTGGTGGAGGCAGATTCAGTGAGTGTTTAGGAAGTGAATGAACTGTCTGAGAGTGTGGTGTAGGCAGATTCAGTGGGTGTTTAGGATCTGGAATGCACTGTCTGAGAGTGTGGTGGAGGCAGATTCAGTGAGTGTTCAGGATGTGAATGAACTGTCTGAGAGTGTTGTCGAGGCAGATTCAGTGAGTGTTTATGATCTGGAATGCACTGCCTGAGAGTGTGGTGGAGGCAGATTCAGTGAGTGTTTAGAATCTGGAATGAACTGCCTGAGAGTGTGGTGGAGGCAGATTCAGTGAGAGTTTCGGATCTGGAATGAACTGCCTGAGTGTGTGGTGGAGGCAGATTCAGTGAGTGTTTCGGATCTAGAATGCACTGTCTGAGAGTGTGGTGGAGGCAGATTCAGTGGGTGTTTAGGATCTGGAATGCACTGTCTGACAGTGTGGTGGAGGCAGATTCAGTGAGTGTTTAGGATCTGGAATGCACTGTCTGAGAGTGTGGTGGAAGCAGATTCAGTGAGTGTTTCGGATCTGGAATGCACTGTCTGAGAGTGTGGTGGAGGCAGATTCTGTGAGTGTTTAGGATCTGGAATGCACTGTCTGAGAGTGTGGTGGAGGCAGATTCAGTGAGTGTTTAGGATCTGGAATGCATGGTCTGAGAGTGTGGTGGAGGCAGATTCAGTGTGTGTTTAGGATCTGGAATGCACTGTCTGAGAGTGTGGTGGAGGCAGATTCAGTGGGTGTTTAGGATCTGGAATGCACTGTCTGAGAGTGTGGTGGAGGCAGATTCAGTGAGTGTTTAGGATCTGGAATGCACTGTCTGAGAGTGTGGTGGAGGCAGATTCAGTGAGTGTTTAGGATCTGGAATGCACTGTCTGAGAGTGTGGTGGAGGCAGATTCAGTGAGTGTTTAGGATCTGGAATGCACTGTCTGAGAGTGTGGTGGAGGCAGATTCAGTGAGTGTTTAGGAAGTGAATGAACTGTCTGAGAGGGTGGTGGAGGCAGATTCAGTGGGTGTTTAGGATCTGGAATGCACTGTCTGAGAGTGTGGTGGAGGCAGATTCAGTGGGTGTTTAGGATCTGGAATGCACTGTCTGAGAGTTTGGTGGAGGCAGATTCAGAGAGTGTTTAGGATCTGGACTGCACTGTCTGAGAGTGTGGTGGAGGCAGGTTCAGTGTGTGTTTAGGATCTGGAATGCACTGTCTGAGAGTGTGGTGGAGGCAGATTCAGTGAGTGTTTAGAATCTGGAATGCACTGTCTGCGAGTGTGGTGGAGGCAGATTCAGTGTGTGTTTAGGATCTGGAATGCACTGTCTGAGAGTGTGGTGGAGGCAGATTCAGTGAGTGTTTAGGATCTGGAATGCACTGTCTGAGAGTGTGGTGGAGGCAGATTCAGTGAGTGTTTAGGAAGTGAATGAACTGTCTGAGAGTGTGGTGGAGGCAGATTCAGTGGGTGTTTAGGATCTGGAATGCACTGCCTGAGAGTGTGGTGGAGGCAGATTCAGTGAGTGTTTAGGATCTGGAATGCACTGTCTGAGAGTGTGGTGGAGGGAGATTCAGTGAGTGTTTAGGATCTGGAATGCACTGTCTGAGAGTGTGGTGGAGTCAGATTCAGTGAGTGTTTAGGATCTGGAATGCACTGTCTGAGAGTGTGGTGGAGGCAGATTCAGTGGGTGTTTAGGATCTGGAATGCACTGTCTGAGAGTGTGGTGGAGGCAGATTCAGTGGGTGTTTAGGATCTGGAATGCACTGTCTGAGAGTGTGGTGGTGGCAGATTCAGTGAGTGTTTAGGATCTGGAATGCACTGTCTGAGAGTGTGGTGGAGGCAGATTCAGTGAGTGTTTAGGATCTGGAATGCACTGTCTGAGAGTGTGGTGGAGGCAGATTCAGTGTGTGTTTCGGATCTGGAATGCACTGTCTGAGAGTGTGGTGGAGGCAGATTCAGTGTGTGTTTAGGATCTGGAATGCACTGTCTGAGAGTGCGGTGGAGGCAGATTCAGTGAGTGTTTAGGATCTGGAATGAACTGTCTGAGAGTGTGGTGGAGGCAGATTCAGTGGGTGTTTAGGATCTGGAATGCACTGTCTGAGAGTGTGGTGGAGGCAGATTCAGTGGGTGTTTATGATCTGGAATGCACTGCCTGAGAGTGTGGTGGAGGCAGATTCAGTGAGTGTTTAGGATCTGGAATGCACTGTCTGAGAGTGTGGTGGAGGGAGATTCAGTGAGTGTTTAGGATCTGGAATGCACTGTCTGAGAGTGTGGTGGAGGCAGATTCAGTGAGTGTTTAGGATCTGGAATGAACTGTCTGAGAGTGTGGTGGAGGCAGATTCAGTGAGTGTTTAGGATGTGAATGAACTGTCTGAGAGTGTGGTGGAGGCAGATTCAGTGAGTGTTTAGGATCTGGAATGCACTGCCGGAGAGTGTGGTGGAGGCAGATTCAGTGAGTGTTTAGGATCTGGACTGCACTGTCTGAGAGTGTGGTGGAGGCAGATTCAGTGAGTGTTTAGGATCTGGAATGCACTGTCTGAGAGGGTGGTGGAGGCAGATTCAGTGGGTGTTTAGGATCTGGAATGCACTGCCTGAGAGTGTGGTGGAGGCAGATTCAGTGAGTGTTTAGGATCTGGAATGCACTGTCTGAGAGTGTGGTGGAGGCAGATTCAGTGAGTGTTTAGGATCTGGAATGCACTGTCTGAGAGTGTGGTGGAGACTGATTCAGTGAGTGTTTAGGATCTGGAATGCACTGTCTGAGAGTGTGGTGGAGGCAGATTCAGTGAGTGTTTAGGATCTGGAATGCACTGTCTGAGAGTGTGGTGGAGGCAGATTCTGTGAGTGTTTAGGAAGTGAATGAACTGTCTAAGAGTGTGGTGGAGGCAGATTCAGTGAGTGTTTAGGAAGTGAATGAACTGTCTGAGAGTGTGGTGGAGGCAGATTCAGTGAGTGTTTAGGAAGTGAATGAACTGCCTGAGAGTGTGGTGGAGGCAGATTCAGTGGGTGTTTTGGATCTGGAATGCACTGTCTGAGAGTGTGGTGGAGGCAGATTCAGTGAGTGTTTAGGATCTGGAATGCACTGCCGGAGAGTGTGGTGGAGGCAGATACAGTGAGTGTTTAGGATCTGGAATGCACTGTCTGAGAGTGTGGTGGAGACAGATTCAGTGAGTGTTTAGGATGTGAATGAACTGTCTGAGAGTGTGGTGGAGGCAGATTCAGTGAGTGTTCAGGATATGGAATGCACTGCCGGAGAGTGTGGTGGAGGCAGATTCAGTGGGTGTTTAGGATCTGGAATGCACTACCTGAGAGTGTGGTGGAGACAGATTCAGTGAGTGTTTAGGATCTGGAATGCACTGTCTGAGAGTGTGGTGGAGGCAGAGTCAGTGAGTGTTTACGATCTGGAATGCATTGTCTGAGACTGTGGTGGAGGCAGATTCAGTGAGTGTTTAGGATCTGGAATGCACTGTCTGAGAGTGTGGTGGAGGCAGATTCAGTGAGTGTTCAGGATGTGAATGAACTGTCTGAGAGTGTTGTCGAGGCAGATTCTGTGAGTGTTTATGATCTGGAATGCACTGCCTGAGAGTGTGGTGGAGGCAGATTCAGTGAGTGTTTAGAATCTGGAATGAACTGCCTGAGAGTGTGGTGGAGGCAGATTCAGTGAATGTTTCGGATCTGGAATGAACTGCCTGAGTGTGTGGTGGAGGCAGATTCAGTGAGTGTTTAGGATCTGGAATGCACTGTCTGAGAGTGTGGTGGAGGCAGATTCAGTGAGTGTTTAGGAAGTGAATGAACTGTCTGAGAGTGTGGTGGAGGCAGATTCAGTGGGTGTTTAGGATCTGGAATGCACTGCCTGAGAGTGTGGTGGAGGCAGATTCAGTGAGTGTTTAGGATCTGGAATGCACTGTCTGAGAGTGTGGTGGAGGGAGATTCAGTGAGTGTTTAGGATCTGGAATGCACTGTCTGAGAGTGTGGTGGAGTCAGATTCAGTGAGTGTTTAGGATCTGGAATGCACTGTCTGAGAGTATGGTGGAGGCAGATTCAGTGGGTGTTTAGGATCTGGAATGCACTGTCTGAGAGTGTGGTGGAGGCAGATTCAGTGGGTGTTTAGGATCTGGAATGCACTGTCTGAGAGTGTGGTGGTGGCAGATTCAGTGAGTGTTTAGGATCTGGAATGCACTGTCTGAGAGTGTGGTGGAGGCAGATTCAGTGAGTGTTTAGGATCTGGAATGCACTGTCTGAGAGTGTGGTGGAGGCAGATTCAGTGTGTGTTTCGGATCTGGAATGCACTGTCTGAGAGTGTGGTGGAGGCAGATTCAGTGTGTGTTTAGGATCTGGAATGCACTGTCTGAGAGTGCGGTGGAGGCAGATTCAGTGAGTGTTTAGGATCTGGAATGAACTGTCTGAGAGTGTGGTGGAGGCAGATTCAGTGGGTGTTTAGGATCTGGAATGCACTGTCTGAGAGTGTGGTGGAGGCAGATTCAGTGGGTGTTTATGATCTGGAATGCACTGCCTGAGAGTGTGGTGGAGGCAGATTCAGTGAGTGTTTAGGATCTGGAATGCACTGTCTGAGAGTGTGGTGGAGGGAGATTCAGTGAGTGTTTAGGATCTGGAATGCACTGTCTGAGAGTGTGGTGGAGGCAGATTCAGTGAGTGTTTAGGATCTGGAATGAACTGTCTGAGAGTGTGGTGGAGGCAGATTCAGTGAGTGTTTAGGATGTGAATGAACTGTCTGAGAGTGTGGTGGAGGCAGATTCAGTGAGTGTTTAGGATCTGGAATGCACTGCCGGAGAGTGTGGTGGAGGCAGATTCAGTGAGTGTTTAGGATCTGGACTGCACTGTCTGAGAGTGTGGTGGAGGCAGATTCAGTGAGTGTTTAGGATCTGGAATGCACTGTCTGAGAGGGTGGTGGAGGCAGATTCAGTGGGTGTTTAGGATCTGGAATGCACTGCCTGAGAGTGTGGTGGAGGCAGATTCAGTGAGTGCTTAGGATCTGGAATGCACTGTCTGAGAGTGTGGTGGAGGCAGATTCAGTGAGTGTTTAGGATCTGGAATGCACTGTCTGAGAGTGTGGTGGAGACTGATTCAGTGAGTGTTTAGGATCTGGAATGCACTGTCTGAGAGTGTGGTGGAGGCAGATTCAGTGAGTGTTTAGGATCTGGAATGCACTGTCTGAGAGTGTGGTGGAGGCAGATTCTGTGAGTGTTTAGGAAGTGAATGAACTGTCTAAGAGTGTGGTGGAGGCAGATTCAGTGAGTGTTTAGGAAGTGAATGAACTGTCTGAGAGTGTGGTGGAGGCAGATTCAGTGAGTGTTTAGGAAGTGAATGAACTGCCTGAGAGTGTGGTGGAGGCAGATTCAGTGGGTGTTTAGGATCTGGAATGCACTGTCTGAGAGTGTGGTGGAGGCAGATTCAGTGAGTGTTTAGGATCTGGAATGCACTGCCGGAGAGTGTGGTGGAGGCAGATACAGTGAGTGTTTAGGATCTGGAATGCACTGTCTGAGAGTGTGGTGGAGACAGATTCAGTGAGTGTTTAGGATGTGAATGAACTGTCTGAGAGTGTGGTGGAGGCAGATTCAGTGAGTGTTCAGGATATGGAATGCACTGCCGGAGAGTGTGGTGGAGGCAGATTCAGTGGGTGTTTAGGATCTGGAATGCACTACCTGAGAGTGTGGTGGAGACAGATTCAGTGAGTGTTTAGGATCTGGAATGCACTGTCTGAGAGTGTGGTGGAGGCAGAGTCAGTGAGTGTTTACGATCTGGAATGCATTGTCTGAGACTGTGGTGGAGGCAGATTCAGTGAGTGTTTAGGATCTGGAATGCACTGTCTGAGAGTGTGGTGGAGGCAGATTCAGTGAGTGTTCAGGATGTGAATGAACTGTCTGAGAGTGTTGTCGAGGCAGATTCTGTGAGTGTTTATGATCTGGAATGCACTGCCTGAGAGTGTGGTGGAGGCAGATTCAGTGAGTGTTTAGAATCTGGAATGAACTGCCTGAGAGTGTGGTGGAGGCAGATTCAGTGAGTGTTTCGGATCTGGAATGAACTGCCTGAGTGTGTGGTGGAGGCAGATTCAGTGAGTGTTTAGGAAGTGAATGAACTGTCTGAGAGTGTGGTGGAGGCAGATTCAGTGAGTGTTTCGCATCTAGAATTCACTGTCTGAGAGTGTGGTGGAGGCAGATTCAGTGAGTGTTTAGGATCTGGAATGCACTGTCTGAGAGTGTGGTGGAGGCAGATTCAGTGAGTGTTTAGGATCTGGAATGCACTGTCTGAGAGTGTGGTGGAAGCAGATTCAGTGAGTGTTTCGGATCTGGAATGCACTGTCTGAGAGTGTGGTGGAGGCAGATTCTGTGAGTGTTTAGGATCTGGAATGCACTGTCTGAGAGTGTGGTGGAGGCAGATTCAGTGAGTGTTTAGGATCTGGAATGCACGGTCTGAGAGTGTGGTGGAGGCAGATTCAGTGTGTGTTTAGGATCTGGAATGCACTGTCTGAGAGTGTGGTGGAGGCAGATTCAGTGGGTGTTTAGGATCTGGAATGCACTGTCTGAGAGTGTGGTGGAGGCAGATTCAGTGAGTGTTTAGGATCTGGAATGCACTGTCTGAGAGTGTGGTGGAGGCAGATTCAGTGAGTGTTTAGGATCTGGAATGCACTGTCTGAGAGTGTGGTGGAGGCAGATTCAGTGAGTGTTTAGGATCTGGAATGCACTGTCTGAGAGTGTGGTGGAGGCAGATTCAGTGAGTGTTTAGGAAGTGAATGAACTGTCTGAGAGTGTGGTGGAGGCAGATTCAGTGGGTGTTTAGGATCTGGAATGCACTGTCTGAGAGTGTGGTGGAGGCAGATTCAGTGGGTGTTTAGGATCTGGAATGCACTGTCTGAGAGTTTGGTGGAGGCAGATTCAGTGAGTGTTTAGGATCTGGACTGCACTGTCTGAGAGTGTGGTGGAGGCAGGTTCAGTGTGTGTTTAGGATCTGGAATGCACTGTCTGAGAGTGTGGTGGAGGCAGATTCAGTGAGTGTTTAGAATCTGGAATGCACTGTCTGCGAGTGTGGTGGAGGCAGATTCAGTGTGTGTTTAGGATCTGGAATGCACTGTCTGAGATTGTGGTGGAGGCAGATTCAGTGAGTGTTTAGGATCTGGAATGCACTGTCTGAGAGTGTGGTGGAGGCAGATTCAGTGAGTGTTTAGGAAGTGAATGAACTGTCTGAGAGTGTGGTGGAGGCAGATTCAGTGGGTGTTTAGGATCTGGAATGCACTGCCTGAGAGTGTGGTGGAGGCAGATTCAGTGAGTGTTTAGGATCTGGAATGCACTGTCTGAGAGTGTGGTGGAGGGAGATTCAGTGAGTGTTTAGGATCTGGAATGCACTGTCTGAGAGTGTGGTGGAGTCAGATTCAGTGAGTGTTTAGGATCTGGAATGCACTGTCTGAGAGTGTGGTTGAGGCAGATTCAGTGGGTGTTTAGGATCTGGAATGCACTGTCTGAGAGTGTGGTGGAGGCAGATTCAGTGGGTGTTTAGGATCTGGAATGCACTGTCTGAGAGTGTGGTGGTGGCAGATTCAGTGAGTGTTTAGGATCTGGAATGCACTGTCTGAGAGTGTGGTGGAGGCAGATTCAGTGAGTGTTTAGGATCTGGAATGCACTGTCTGAGAGTGTGGTGGAGGCAGATTCAGTGTGTGTTTAGGATCTGGAATGCACTGTCTGAGAGTGTGGTGGAGGCAGATTCAGTGAGTGTTTAGGATCTGGAATGAACTGTCTGAGAGTGTGGTGGAGGCAGATTCAGTGGGTGTTTAGGATCTGGAAAGCACTGTCTGAGAGTGTGGTGGAGGCAGATTCAGTGGGTGTTTAGGATCTGGAATGCACTGTCTGAGAGTTTGGTGGAGGCAGATTCAGTGAGTGTTTAGGATCTGGACTGCACTGTCTGAGAGTGTGGTGGAGGCAGATTCAGTGAGTGTTTAGGATCTGGAATGCACTGTCTGAGAGTGTGGTGGAAGCAGATTCAGTGGGTGTTTATGATCTGGAATGCACTGCCTGAGAGTGTGGTGGAGGCAGATTCAGTGAGTGTTTAGGATCTGGAATGAACTGTCTGAGAGTGTGGTGGAGGGAGATTCAGTGAGTGTTTAGGATCTGGAATGAACTGCCTGAGCGTGTGGTGGAGGCAGATTCAGTGAGTGTTTAGGAAGTGAATGAACTGTCTGAGAGTGTGGTGGAGGCAGATTCAGTGGGTGTTTAGGATCTGGAATGCACTGTCTGAGAGTGTGGTGGAGGCAGATTCAGTGAGTGTTTAGGATCTAGAATGCACTTTCTGAGAGTGTGGTGGAGGCAGATTCAGTGAGTGTTTCGGATCTGGAATGCATTGTCTGAGAGTGTGGTGGAGGCAGATTCAGTGAGTGTTTAGGATCTGGAATGCACTGCCTGAGATTGTGGTGGAGGCAGATTCAGTGAGTGTTTAGGATCTGGAATGCACTGTCTGAGAGTATGGTGGAGACAGATTCAGCGAGTGTTTAGGATCTGGAATGCACTGTCTGAGTGGATGGTGGAGACAGATTCAGCGAGTGTTTAGGATCTGGAATGCACTGTCTCAGAGTGTGGTGGAGGCAGATTCAGTGAGTGTTTAGGATCTGGAATGCACTGCCTGAGATTGTGGTGGAGGGAGATTCAGTGAGTGTTTAGGATCTGGAATGCACTGTCTGAGAGTTTGGTGGAGACAGATTCAGCGAGTGTTTAGGATCTGGAATGCACAGTCTGAGAGTATGGTGGTGACAGATTCAGTGAGTGTTTAGGATCTGGAATGCACTGTCTGAGAGTGTGGTGGAGGCAGATTCTGTGAGTGTTTAGGATCTGGAATGCACTGCCGGAGAGTGTGGTGGAGGCTGATTCAGTGAGTGTTTAGGATCTGGAATGCACTGCCTGAGAGTGTGGTGGAGGCAGATTCAGTGAGTGTTTGGGATCTGGAATGCACTGCCTGACAGTGTGGTGGAGGCAGATTCAGTGAGTGTTTAGGATCTGGAATGCACTGTCTGAGAGTGTGGTGGAGGCAGATTCAGTGAGTGTTTCGGATCTGGAATGCATTGTCTGAGAGTGTGGTGGAGGCAGATTCAGTGAGTGTTTAGGATCTGGAATGCACTGCCTGAGATTGTGGTGGAGGCAGATTCAGTGAGTGTTTAGGATCTGGAATGCACTGTCTGAGAGTATGGTGGAGACAGATTCAGCGAGTGTTTAGGATCTGGAATGCACTGTCTGAGAGTGTGGTGGAGGCAGATTCAGTGGGTGTTTAGGATCTGGAATGCACTGTCTGAGAGTGTGGTGGAGGCAGATTCAGTGGGTGTTTAGGATCTGGAATGCACTGTCTGAGAGTTTGGTGGAGGCAGATTCAGTGAGTGTTTAGGATCTGGACTGCACTGTCTGAGAGTGTGGTGGAGGCAGGTTCAGTGTGTGTTTAGGATCTGGAATGCACTGTCTGAGAGTGTGGTGGAGGCAGATTCAGTGAGTGTTTAGAATCTGGAATGCACTGTCTGCGAGTGTGTTGGAGGCAGATTCAGTGTGTCTTTAGGATCTGGAATGCACTGTCTGAGACTGTGGTGGAGGCAGATTCAGTGAGTGTTTAGGATCTGGAATGCACTGTCTGAGAGTGTGGTGGAGGCAGATTCAGTGAGTGTTTAGGAAGTGAATGAACTGTCTGAGAGTGTGGTGGAGGCAGATTCAGTGGGTGTTTAGGATCTGGAATGCACTGCCTGAGAGTGTTGTGGAGGCAGATTCAGTGAGTGTTTAGGATCTGGAATGCACTGTCTGAGAGTGTGGTGGAGTCAGATTCAGTGAGTGTTTAGGATCTGGAATGCACTGTCTGAGAGTGTGGTTGAGGCAGATTCAGTGGGTGTTTAGGATCTGGAATGCACTGTCTGAGAGTGTGGTGGAGGCAGATTCAGTGGGTGTTTAGGATCTGGAATGCACTGTCTGAGAGTGTGGTGGTGGCAGATTCAGTGAGTGTTTAGGATCTGGAATGCACTGTCTGAGAGTGTGGTGGAGGCAGATTCAGTGAGTGTTTAGGATCTGGAATGCACTGTCTGAGAGTGTGGTGGAGGCAGATTCAGTGTGTGTTTAGGATCTGGAATGCACTGTCTGAGAGTGTGGTGGAGGCAGATTCAGTGTGTGTTTAGGATCTGGAATGCACTGTCTGAGAGTGTGGTGGAGGCAGATTCAGTGAGTGTTTAGGATCTGGAATGAACTGTCTGAGAGTGTGATGGAGGCAGATTCAGTGGGTGTTTAGGATCTGGAATGCACTGTCTGAGAGTGTGGTGGAGGCAGATTCAGTGGGTGTTTAGGATCTGGAATGCACTGTCTGAGAGTTTGGTGGAGGCAGATTCAGTGAGTGTTTAGGATCTGGACTGCACTGTCTGAGAGTGTGGTGGAGGCAGATTCAGGGAGTTTTTAGGATCTGGAATGCACTGTCTGAGAGTGTGGTGGAAGCAGATTCAGTGGGTGTTTATGATCTGGAATGCACTGCCTGAGAGTGTGGTGGAGGCAGATTCAGTGAGTGTTTAGGATCTGGAATGCACTGTCTGAGAGTGTGGTGGAGGCAGATTCAGTGAGTGTTTAGGATCTGGAATGCACTGCCGGAGAGTGTGGTGGAGGCAGATTCAGTGAGTGTTTAGGATCTGGACTGCACTGTCTGAGAGTGTGGTGGAGGCAGATTCAGTGAGTGTTTAGGATCTGGAATGCACTGTCTGAGAGGGTGGTGGAGGCAGATTCAGTGGGTGTTTAGGATCTGGAATGCACTGCCTGAGAGTGTGGTGGAGGCAGATTCAGTGAGTGTTTAGGATCTGGAATGCACTGTCTGAGAGTGTGGTGGAGGCAGATTCAGTGAGTGTTTAGGATCTGGAATGAACTGTCTGAGAGTGTGGTGGAGGCAGATTCAGTGAGTGTTTAGGATCTGGAATGCACTGCCTGAGACTGTGGTGGAGGCAGATTCAGTGAGTGTTTAGGATCTGGAATGCACTGTCTGAGAGTGTGGTGGAGGCAGATTCAGTGAGTGTTTAGGATCTGGAATGAACTGTCTGAGAGTGTGGTGGAGGGAGATTCAGTGAGTGTTTAGGATCTGGAATGAACTGCCTGAGCGTGTGGTGGAGGCAGATTCAGTGAGTGTTTAGGAAGTGAATGAACTGTCTGAGAGTGTGGTGGAGGCAGATTCAGTGAGTGTTTAGGATCTGGAATGCACTGTCTGAGAGTGTGGTGGAGGCAGATTCAGTGAGTGTTTAGGATCTAGAATGCACTGTCTGAGAGTGTGGTGGAGGCAGATTCAGTGAGTGTTTCGGATCTGGAATGCATTGTCTGAGAGTGTGGTGGAGGCAGATTCAGTGAGTGTTTAGGATCTGGAATGCACTGCCTGAGATTGTGGTGGAGGCAGATTCAGTGAGTGTTTAGGATCTGGAATGCACTGTCTGAGAGTATGGTGGAGACAGATTCAGCGAGTGTTTAGGATCTGGAATGCACTGTCTGAGTGGATGGTGGAGACAGATTCAGCGAGTGTTTAGGATCTGGAATGCACTGTCTGAGAGTATGGTGGAGGCTGATTCAGTGAGTGTTTAGGATCTGGAATGCACTGCCTGAGAGTGTGGTGGAGGCAGATTCAGTGAGTGTTTGGGATCTGGAATGCACTGCCTGACAGTGTGGTGGAGGCAGATTCAGTGAGTGTTTAGGATCTGGAATGCACTGTCTGAGAGTGTGGTGGAGGCAGATTCAGTGAGTGTTTCGGATCTGGAATGCATTGTCTGAGAGTGTGGTGGAGGCAGATTCAGTGAGTGTTTAGGATCTGGAATGCACTGCCTGAGATTGTGGTGGAGGCAGATTCAGTGAGTGTTTAGGATCTGGAATGCACTGTCTGATAGTATGGTGGAGACAGATTCAGCGAGTGTTTAGGATCTGGAATGCACTGTCTGAGTGGATGGTGGAGACAGATTCAGCGAGTGTTTAGGATCTGGAATGCACTGTCTGAGAGTATGGTGGAGGCAGATTCAGTGAGTGTTTAGGATCTGGAATGCACTGCCTGAGATTGTGGTGGAGGCAGATTCAGTGAGTGTTTAGGATCTGGAATGCACTGTCTGAGAGTATGGTGGAGACAGATTCAGCGAGTGTTTAGGATCTGGAATGCACTGTCTGAGAGTATGGTGGAGACAGATTCAGTGAGTGTTTAGGATCTGGAATGCACTGTCTGAGAGTGTGGTGGAGGCAGATTCAGCGAGTGTTTAGGATCTGGAATGCACTGTCTGAGAGTGTGGTGGAGGCAGATTCAGTGAGTGTTTAGGATCTGGAATGCACTGTCTGAGAGTGTGGTGGAGGCAGATTCAGTGAGTGTTTAGGATCTGGAATGCACTGTCTGAGAGTGTGGTGGAGGCAGATTCAGTGAGTGTTTAGGATCTGGAATGCACTGCCGGAGAGTGTGGTGGAGGCAGATACAGTGAGTGTTTAGGATCTGGAATGCACTGTCTGAGAGTGTGGTGGAGACTGATTCAGTGAGTGTTTAGGATCTGGAATGCACTGTCTGAGAGTGTGGTGGAGGCAGATTCAGCGAGTGTTTAGGATCTGGAATGCACTGTCTGAGAGTGTGGTGGAGGCAGATTCTGTGAGTGTTTAGGAAGTGAATGAACTGTCTAAGAGTGTGGTGGAGGCAGATTCAGTGAGTGTTTAGGAAGTGAATGAACTGTCTGAGAGTGTGGTGGAGGCAGATTCAGTGAGTGTTTAGGAAGTGAATGAACTGCCTGAGAGTGTGGTGGAGGCAGATTCAGTGGGTGTTTAGCATATGGAATGCACTGTCTGAGAGTGTGGTGGAGGCAGAATCAGTGAGTGTTTAGGATCTGGAATGCACTGCCGGAGAGTGTGGTGGAGGCAGATACAGTGAGTGTTTAGGATCTGGAATGCACTGTCTGAGAGTGTGGTGGAGACAGATTCAGTGAGTGTTTAGGATGTGAATGAACTGTCTGAGAGTGTGGTGGAGGCAGATTCAGTGAGTGTTCAGGATATGGAATGCACTGCCGGAGAGTGTGGTGGAGGCAGATTCAGTGGGTGTTTAGGATCTGGAATGCACTGCCTGAGAGTGTGGTGGAGACAGATTCAGTGAGTGTTTAGGATCTGGAATGCACTGTCTGAGAGTGTGGTGGAGGCAGAGTCAGTGAGTGTTTACGATCTGGAATGCATTGTCTGAGAGTGTGGTGGAGGCAGATTCAGTGAGTGTTTAGGATCTGGAATGCACTGTCTGAGAGTGTGGTGGAGGCAGATTCAGTGAGTGTTTAGGATCTGGAATGCACTGTCTGAGAGTGTTGTCGAGGCAGATTCAGTGACTGTTTATGATCTGAAATGCACTGCCTGTGAGTGTGGTGGAGGCAGATTCATTGAGTGTTTAGGATCTGGAATGCACTGTCTGAGAGTGTGGTGGAGGCAGATTCTGTGAGTGTTTAGGAAGTGAATGAACTGTCTAAGAGTGTGGTGGAGGCAGATTCAGTGAGTGTTTAGGAAGTGAATGAACTGTCTGAGAGTGTGGTGGAGGCAGATTCAGTGAGTGTTTAGGAAGTGAATGAACTGACTGAGAGTGTGGTGGAGGCAGATTCAGTGGGTGTTTAGGATCTGGCATGCACTGTCAGAGAGTGTGATGGAGGCAGATTCAGTTATTGTTTAGAATCTGGAATGCACTATCTGAGAGTGTGGTGGAGGCAGATTCAGTGAGTGTTTAGGATCTGGAATGCACTGTCTGAGAGTGTGGTGGAGGCAGATTCAGTGAGTGTTTAGGATCTGGAATGCACTGTCTGAGAGTTTGGTGGAGGCAGATTCAGAGAGTGTTTAGGATCTGGAATGAACTGCCTGAGTGTGTGGTGGAGGCAGATTCAGTGAGTGTTTAGGAAGTGAATGAACTGTCTGAGAGTGTGGTGGTGGCAGATTCAGTGAGTGTTTAGGATCTGGAATGCACTGCCTGAGAGTGTGGTGGAGGCAGATTCAGTGTATTTAGGAAGTGAATGAACTGTCTGAGAGTGTGGTGGTGGCAGATTCAGTGAGTGTTTAGGATCTGGAATGCACTGCCTGAGATTGTGGTGGAGGCAGATTCAGTGAGTGTTTAGGATCTGGAATGCACTGTCTGAGAGTATGGTGGAGACAGATTCAGCGAGTGTTTAGGATCTGGAATGCACTGTCTGAGAGTATGGTGGAGACAGATTCAGTGAGTGTTTAGGATCTGGAATGCACTGTCTGAGAGTGTGGTGGAGGCAGATTCAGTGAGTGTTTAGGATCTGGAATGCACTGTCTGAGAGTGTGGTGGAGGCAGATTCAGTGGGTGTTTAGGATCTGGAATGCACTGTCTGAGAGTGTGGTGGAGGCAGATTCAGTGAGTGTTTAGGATCTGGAATGCACTGCCGGAGAGTGTGGTGGAGGCAGATACAGTGAGTGTTTAGGATCTGGAATGCACTGTCTGAGAGTGTGGTGGAGACTGATTCAGTGAGTGTTTAGGATCTGGAATGCACTGTCTGAGAGTGTGGTGGAGGCAGATTCAGTGAGTGTTTAGGATCTGGAATGCACTGTCTGAGAGTGTGGTGGAGGCAGATTCTGTGAGTGTTTAGGAAGTGAATGAACTGTCTAAGAGTGTGGTGGAGGCAGATTCAGTGAGTGTTTAGGAAGTGAATGAACTGTCTGAGAGTGTGGTGGAGGCAGATTCAGTGAGTGTTTAGGAAGTGAATGAACTGCCTGAGAGTGTGGTGGAGGCAGATTCAGTGGGTGTTTAGCATATGGAATGCACTGTCTGAGAGTGTGGTGGAGGCAGAATCAGTGAGTGTTTAGGATCTGGAATGCACTGCCGGAGAGTGTGGTGGAGGCAGATACAGTGAGTGTTTAGGATCTGGAATGCACTGTCTGAGAGTGTGGTGGAGACAGATTCAGTGAGTGTTTAGGATGTGAATGAACTGTCTGAGAGTGTGGTGGAGGCAGATTCAGTGAGTGTTCAGGATATGGAATGCACTGCCGGAGAGTGTGGTGGAGGCAGATTCAGTGGGTGTTTAGGATCTGGAATGCACTGCCTGAGAGTGTGGTGGAGACAGATTCAGTGAGTGTTTAGGATCTGGAATGCACTGTCTGAGAGTGTGGTGGAGGCAGAGTCAGTGAGTGTTTACGATCTGGAATGCATTGTCTGAGAGTGTGGTGGAGGCAGATTCAGTGAGTGTTTAGGATCTGGAATGCACTGTCTGAGAGTGTGGTGGAGGCAGATTCAGTGAGTGTTTAGGATCTGGAATGCACTGTCTGAGAGTGTTGTCGAGGCAGATTCAGTGACTGTTTATGATCTGAAATGCACTGCCTGTGAGTGTGGTGGAGGCAGATTCATTGAGTGTTTAGGATCTGGAATGCACTGTCTGAGAGTGTGGTGGAGGCAGATTCTGTGAGTGTTTAGGAAGTGAATGAACTGTCTAAGAGTGTGGTGGAGGCAGATTCAGTGAGTGTTTAGGAAGTGAATGAACTGTCTGAGAGTGTGGTGGAGGCAGATTCAGTGAGTGTTTAGGAAGTGAATGAACTGACTGAGAGTGTGGTGGAGGCAGATTCAGTGGGTGTTTAGGATCTGGAATGCACTGTCTGAGAGTGTGGTGGAGGCAGATTCAGTGAGTGTTTAGGATCTGGAATGCACTGTCTGAGAGTGTGGTGGAGGCAGATTCAGTGAGTGTTTAGGATCTGGAATGCACTGTCTGAGAGTTTGGTGGAGGCAGATTCAGAGAGTGTTTAGGATCTGGAATGAACTGCCTGAGAGTGTGGTGGAGGCAGATTCAGTGAGTGTTTAGGATCTGGAATGCACTGTCTGAGAGTTTGGTGGAGGCAGATTCAGAGAGTGTTTAGGATCTGGAATGAACTGCCTGAGAGTGTGGTGGAGGCAGATTCAGTGAGTGTTTAGGAAGTGAATGAACTGTCTGAGAGTGTGGTGGTGGCAGATTCAGTGAGTGTTTAGGATCTGGAATGCACTGCCTGAGAGTGTGGTGGAGGCAGATTCAGTGTATTTAGGAAGTGAATGAACTGTCTGAGAGTGTGGTGGTGGCAGATTCAGTGAGTGTTTAGGATCTGGAATGCACTGCCTGAGAGTGTGGTGGAGGCAGATTCAGTGTATTTAGGAAGTGAATGAACTGTCTGAGAGTGTGGTGGAGGCAGATTCAGTGAGTGTTTAGGATCTGGAATGCACTGCCTGAGAGTGTGGTGGAGGCAGATTCAGTGGGTGTTTAGGAAGTGAATGAACTGTCTGATAGTGTGGTGGAGGCAGAATCAGTGAGTGTTTAGGAAGTGAATGAACTGTCTGAGAGTGTGGTGGAGGCGGTTTCAGTGGCTGTTTAGGATCTGGAATGCACTGCCAGAGAGTGTGGTGGAGGCAGATTCAGTGAGTGTTTAGGAAGTGAATGAACTGTCTGAGAGTGTGGTGGAGGCAGATTCAGTGAGTGTTTAGGATCTGGAATGCACTGCCTGAGAGTGTGGTGGAGGCAGATTCAGTGATTGTTTAGGAAGTGAATGAACTGTCTGAGAGTGTGGTGGAGGCGGATTCAGTGGCTGTTTAGGATCTGGAATGCACTGCCTGAGAGTGTGGTGGAGGCAGATTCAGTGTGTTTTTAGGATCTGGAATGCACTGTCTGAGAGTGTGGTGGAGGCAGATTCAGTGAGTGTTTAGGATCTGGAATGCACTGTCTGAGAGTGTGGTGGAGGCAGATTCAGTGAGTGTTCAGGATCTGGAATGAACTGCCTGAGAGTGTAGTGGAGACAGATTCAGTGAGTGTTTAGGATCTGGAATGCACTGTCTGAGAGTGTGGTGGAGGCAGATTCAGTGAGTGTTTCGGAAGTGAATGAACTGTCTGAGAGTGTGGTGGAGGCAGATTCAGTGGCTGTTTAGGATCTGGAATGCAATGTCTGAGAGTGTGGTGGAGGCAGATTCAGTGGGTGTTTAGGATCTGGAATGAACTGTCTGAGAGTGTGGTGGAGGCAGATTCAGTGGGTGTTTAGGAACTGGAATGAACTGTCTGAGAGTGTGGTGGAGGCAGATTCAGTGGGTGCTTAGGATCTGGAATGCACTGTCTGAGAGTGTGGTGGAGGCAGATTCAGTGGGTGCTTAGGATCTGGAATGAACTGTCTGAGAGTGTGGTGGAGGCAGATTCAGTGGGTGTTTAGGAACTGGAATGAACTGTCTGAGAGTGTGGTGGAGGCAGATTCAGTGGGTGCTTAGGATCTGGAATGCACTGTCTGAGAGTGTGGTGGAGGCAGATTCAGTGGGTGTTTAGGAACTGGAATGAACTGTCTGAGAGTGTGGTGGAGGCAGATTCAGTGGGTGTTTAGGATCTGGAATGCACTGTCTGAGAGTGTGGTGGAGGCAGATTCAGCGAGTGTTTAGGATCTGGAATGCACTGTCTGATAGTGTGGTGGAGGCAGATTCAGTGAGTGTTTAGGATCTGGAATGCACTGTCTGAGAGTGTGGTGGAGGCAGATTCAGTGAGTGTTTAGGATCTGGAATGCACTGTCTGAGAGTGTGGTGGAGACAGATTCAGTGAGTGTTTAGGATCTGGAATGCACTGTCTGAGAGTGTGGTGGAGACAGATTCAGTGAGTGTTTAGGATGTGAATGAACTGTCTGAGAGTGTGGTGGAGGCAGATTCAGTGAGTGTTTAGGATATGGAATGCACTGCCGGAGAGTGTGGTGGAGGCAGAATCAGTGGGTGTTTAGGATCTGGAATGCACTGCCTGAGAGTGTGGTGGAGGCAGATTCAGTGAGTGTTTACGATCTGGAATGCACTGTCTGAGAGTGTTGTGGAGGCAGATTCAGTGACTGTTTATGATCTGGAATGCACTGTCTGAGAGTGTGGTGGAGGCAGATTCAGTGGGTGTTTAGGATCTGGAATGCACTGCCGGAGAGTGTGGTGGAGACTGATTCAGTGAGTGTTTAGGATCTGGAATGCACTGTCTGAGAGTGTGGTGGAGACAGATTCAGTGAGTGTTTAGGATGTGAATGAACTGTCTGAGAGTGTGGTGGAGGCAGATTCAGTGAGTGTTCAGGATATGGAATGCACTGCCGGAGAGTGTGGTGGAGGCAGATTCAGTGGGTGTTTAGGATCTGGAATGCATTGCCTGAGAGTGTGGTGGAGACAGATTCAGTGAGTGTTTAGGATCTGGAATGCACTGTCTGAGAGTGTGGTGGAGGCAGATTCAGTGAGTATTTGGGATCTGGAATGCACTGTCTGAGAGTGTGGTGGAGGCAGATTCACTGAGTGTTTAGGATCTGGAATGCACTGTCTGAGAGTGTGGTGGAGGCAGATTCACTGAGTGTTTAGGATCTGGAATGCACTGTCTGAGAGTGTCGTGGAGGCAGATTCACTGAGTGTTTAGGATCTGGAATGCACTCTCTGAGAGTGTGGTGGAGGCAGATTCACTGAGTGTTTAGGATCTGGAATGCACTGTCTGAGAGTGTGGTGGAGGCAGATTCTGTGAGTGTTTAGGAAGTGAATGAACTGTCTAAGAGTGTGGTGGAGGCAGATTCAGTGAGTGTTTAGGAAGTGAATGAACTGTCTGAGAGTGTGGTGGAGGCAGATTCAGTGAGTGTTTAGGAAGTGAATGAACTGTCTGAGAGTGTGGTGGAGGCAGATTCAGTGGGTGTTTAGGATCTGGAAGGCACTGTCTGAGAGTGTGATGGAGGCAGATTCAGTGATTGTTTAGAATCTGGAATGCACTGTCTGAGAGTGTGGTGGAGGCAGATTCAGTGAGTGTTTAGGATCTGGAATGCACTGTCTGAGAGTGTGGTGGAGGCAGATTCAGTGAGTGTTTAGGATCTGGAATGCACTGTCTGAGAGTGTGGTGGAGGCAGATTCAGAGAGTGTTTAGGATCTGGAATGAACTGCCTGAGAGTGTGGTGGAGGCAGATTCAGTGAGTGTTTAGGAAGTGAATGAACTGTCTGAGAGTGTGGTGGAGGCAGATTCAGTGTGTTTAGCAAGTGAATGAACTGTCTGAGAGTGTGGTGGAGGCAGATTCAGTGAGTGTTTAGGATCTGGAATGAACTGTCTGAGAGTGTGGTGGAGGCTGATTCAGTGAGTGTTTAGGATCTGGAATGCACTGTCTGAGAGTGTGGTGGAGGCAGATTCAGTGAGTGTTTCGGAAGTGAATGAACTGTCTGAGAGTGTGGTGGAGGCAGATTCAGTGAGTGTTTAGGAAGTGAATGAACTGTCTGAGAGTGTGGTGGAGGCAGATTCAGTGAGTGTTTAGGATCTGGAATGAACTGCCTGAGAGTGTGGTGGGGGCAGATTCAGTGGGTGTTTAGGATCTGGAATGAACTGCCTGAGGGTGTGGTGGAGGCAGATTCAGTGAGTGTTTAGGATCTGGAATGAACTGCCTGAGAGTGTGGTGGAGGCAGATTCAGTGAGTGTTTAGGATCTGGAATGCACTGTCTGAGAGTGTGGTGGAGGCAGATTCTGTGAGTGTTTAGGAAGTGAATGAACTGTCTAAGAGTGTGGTGGAGGCAGATTCAGTGAGTGTTTAGGAAGTGAATGAACTGTCTGAGAGTGTGGTGGAGGCAGATTCAGTGAGTGTTTAGGAAGTGAATGAACTGACTGAGAGTGTGGTGGAGGCAGATTCAGTGGGTGTTTAGGATCTGGAATGCACTGTCTGAGAGTGTGATGGAGGCAGATTCAGTGATTGTTTAGAATCTGGAATGTACTGTCTGAGAGTGTGGTGGAGGCAGATTCAGTGAGTGTTTAGGATCTGGAATGCACTGTCTGAGAGTGTGGTGGAGGCAGATTCAGAGAGTGTTTAGGATCTGGAATGAACTGCCTGAGAGTGTGGTGGAGGCAGATTCAGTGAGTGTTTAGGAAGTGAATGAACTGTCTGAGAGTGTGGTGGAGGCAGATTCAGTGTGTTTAGCAAGTGAATGAACTGTCTGAGAGTGTGGTGGAGGCAGATTCAGTGAGTGTTTAGGATCTGGAATGAACTGTCTGAGAGTGTGGTGGAGGCTGATTCAGTGAGTGTTTAGGATCTGGAATGCACTGTCTGAGAGTGTGGTGGAGGCAGATTCAGTGAGTGTTTCGGAAGTGAATGAACTGTCTGAGAGTGTGGTGGAGGCAGATTCAGTGAGTGTTTAGGAAGTGAATGAACTGTCTGAGAGTGTGGTGGAGGCAGATTCAGTGAGTGTTTAGGATCTGGAATGAACTGCCTGAGAGTGTGGTGGAGGCAGATTCAGTGGGTGTTTAGGATCTGGAATGAACTGCCTGAAGGTGTGGTGGAGGCAGATTCAGTGAGTGTTTAGGATCTGGAATGCACTGTCTGAGAGTGTGGTGGAGGCAGATTCAGTGAGTGTTTAGGATCTGGAATGAACTGCCTGAGAGTGTGGTGGAGGCAGATTCAGTGAGTGTTTAGGATCTGGAATGCACTGTCTGAGAGTGTGGTGGAGGCAGATTCTGTGAGTGTTTAGGAAGTGAATGAACTGTCTAAGAGTGTGGTGGAGGCAGATTCAGTGAGTGTTTAGGAAGTGAATGAACTGTCTGAGAGTGTGGTGGAGGCAGATTCAGTGAGTGTTTAGGAAGTGAATGAACTGACTGAGAGTGTGGTGGAGGCAGATTCAGTGGGTGTTTAGGATCTGGAATGCACTGTCTGAGAGTGTGATGGAGGCAGATTCAGTGATTGTTTAGAATCTGGAATGCACTATCTGAGAGTGTGGTGGAGGCAGATTCAGTGAGTGTTTAGGATCTGGAATGCACTGTCTGAGAGTGTGGTGGAGGCAGATTCAGTGAGTGTTTAGGATCTGGAATGCACTGTCTGAGAGTGTGGTGGAGGCAGATTCAGAGAGTGTTTAGGATCTGGAATGAACTGCCTGAGAGTGTGGTGGAGGCAGATTCAGTGAGTGTTTAGGAAGTGAATGAACTGTCTGAGAGTGTGGTGGAGGGAGATTCAGTGAGTGTTTAGGATCTGGAATGCACTGCCTGAGAGTGTGGTGGAGGCAGATTCAGTGTATTTAGGAAGTGAATGAACTGTCTGAGAGTGTGGTGGTGGCAGATTCAGTGAGTGTTTAGGATCTGGAATACACTGCCTGAGAGTGTGGTGGAGGCAGATTCAGTGGATGTTTAGGATCTGGAATGCACTGTCTGAGAGTGTGGTGGAGGCAGAATCAGTGAGTGTTTAGGAAGTGAATGAACTGTCTGAGAGTGTGGTGGAGGCGGTTTCAGAGGCTGTTTAGGATCTGGAACGCATTGCCTGAGAGTGTGGTGGAGGCAGATTCAGTGAGTGTTTAGGAAGTGAATGAACTGTCTGAGAGTGTGGTGGAGGCAGATTCAGTGAGTGTTTAGGAAGTGAATGAACTGTCTGAGAGTGTGGTGGAGGCAGATTCAGTGGGTGTTTAGGATCTGGAAGGCACTGTCTGAGAGTGTGATGGAGGCAGATTCAGTGATTGTTTAGAATCTGGAATGCACTGTCTGAGAGTGTGGTGGAGGCAGATTCAGTGAGTGTTTAGGATCTGGAATGCACTGTCTGAGAGTGTGGTGGAGGCAGATTCAGTGAGTGTTTAGGATCTGGAATGCACTGTCTGAGAGTGTGGTGGAGGCAGATTCAGAGAGTGCTTAGGATCTGGAATGAACTGCCTGAGAGTGTGGTGGAGGCAGATTCAGTGAGTGTTTAGGAAGTGAATGAACTGTCTGAGAGTGTGGTGGAGGCAGATTCAGTCTGTTTAGCAAGTGAATGAACTGTCTGAGAGTGTGGTGGAGGCAGATTCAGTGAGTGTTTAGGATCTGGAATGAACTGTCTGAGAGTGTGGTGGAGGCTGATTCAGTGAGTGTTTAGGATCTGGAATGCACTGTCTGAGAGTGTGGTGGAGGCAGATTCAGTGAGTGTTTCGGAAGTGAATGAACTGTCTGAGAGTGTGGTGGAGGCAGATTCAGTGAGTGTTTAGGAAGTGAATGAACTGTCTGAGAGTGTGGTGGAGGCAGATTCAGTGAGTGTTTAGGATCTGGAATGAACTGCCTGAGAGTGTGGTGGAGGCAGATTCAGTGGGTGTTTAGGATCTGGAATGAACTGCCTGAGGGTGTGGTGGAGGCAGATTCAGTGAGTGTTTAGGATCTGGAATGCTCTGTCTGAGAGTGTGGTGGAGGCAGATTCAGTGAGTGTTTAGGATCTGGAATGAACTGCCTGAGAGTGTGGTGGAGGCAGATTCAGTGAGTGTTTAGGATCTGGAATGCACTGTCTGAGAGTGTGGTGGAGGCAGATTCTGTGAGTGTTTAGGAAGTGAATGAACTGTCTAAGAGTGTGGTGGAGGCAGATTCAGTGAGTGTTTAGGAAGTGAATGAACTGTCTGAGAGTGTGGTGGAGGCAGATTCAGTGAGTGTTTAGGAAGTGAATGAACTGACTGAGAGTGTGGTGGAGGCAGATTCAGTGGGTGTTTAGGATCTGGAATGCACTGTCTGAGAGTGTGATGGAGGCAGATTCAGTGATTGTTTAGAATCTGGAATGCACTATCTGAGAGTGTGGTGGAGGCAGATTCAGTGAGTGTTTAGGATCTGGAATGCACTGTCTGAGAGTGTGGTGGAGGCAGATTCAGAGAGTGTTTAGGATCTGGAATGAACTGCCTGAGAGTGTGGTGGAGGCAGATTCAGTGAGTGTTTAGGAAGTGAATGAACTGTCTGAGAGTGTGGTGGAGGCAGATTCAGTGTGTTTAGCAAGTGAATGAACTGTCTGAGAGTGTGGTGGAGGCAGATTCAGTGAGTGTTTAGGATCTGGAATGAACTGTCTGAGAGTGTGGTGGAGGCTGATTCAGTGAGTGTTTAGGATCTGGAATGCACTGTCTGAGAGTGTGGTGGAGGCAGATTCAGTGAGTGTTTCGGAAGTGAATGAACTGTCTGAGAGTGTGGTGGAGGCAGATTCAGTGAGTGTTTAGGATCTGGAATGAACTGCCTGAGAGTGTGGTGGAGGCAGATTCAGTGAGTGTTTAGGAAGTGAATGAACTGTCTGAGAGTGTGGTGGAGGGAGATTCAGTGAGTGTTTAGGATCTGGAATGCACTGCCTGAGAGTGTGGTGGAGTCAGATTCAGTGTATTTAGGAAGTGAATGAACTGTCTGAGAGTGTGGTGGTGGCAGATTCAGTGAGTGTTTAGGATCTGGAATACACTGCCTGAGAGTGTGGTGGAGGCAGATTCAGAGAGTGTTTAGGATCTGGAATGAACTGCCTGAGAGTGTGGTGGAGGCAGATTCAGTGAGTGTTTAGGAAGTGAATGAACTGTCTGAGAGTGTGGTGGAGGGAGATTCAGTGAGTGTTTAGGATCTGGAATGCACTGCCTGAGAGTGTGGTGGAGTCAGATTCAGTGTATTTAGGAAGTGAATGAACTGTCTGAGAGTGTGGTGGTGGCAGATTCAGTGAGTGTTTAGGATCTGGAATACACTGCCTGAGAGTGTGGTGGAGGCAGATTCAGTGGATGTTTAGGATCTGGAATGCACTGTCTGAGAGTGTGGTGGAGGCAGAATCAGTGAGTGTTTAGGAAGTGAATGAACTGTCTGAGAGTGTGGTGGAGGCGGTTTCAGTGGCTGTTTAGGATCTGGAATGCATTGCCTGAGAGTGTGGTGGAGGCAGATTCAGTGAGTGTTTAGGAAGTGAATGAACTGTCTGAGAGTGTGGTGGAGGCAGATTCAGTGAGTGTTTAGGATCTGGAATGCACTGCCTGAGAGTGTGGTGGAGGCAGATTCAGTGAGTGTTTAGGAAGTGAATGAACTGTCTGAGAGTGTGGTGGAGGCGGATTCAGTGGCTGTTTAGGATCTGGAATGCACTGCCTGAGAGTGTGGTGGAGGCAGATTCAGTGTGTTTTTAGGATCTGGAATGCACTGTCTGAGAGTGTGGTGGAGGCAGATTCAGTGAGTGTTTAGGATCTGGAATGCACTGTCTGAGAGTGTGGTGGAGGCAGATTCAGTGAGTGTTCAGGATCTGGAATGAACTGCCTGAGAGTGTAGTGGAGACAGATTCAGTGAGTGTTTAGGATCTGGAATGCACTGTCTGAGAGTGTGGTGGAGGCAGATTCAGTGAGTGTTTCGGAAGTGAATGAACTGTCTGAGAGTGTGGTGGAGGCAGATTCAGTGGCTGTTTAGGATCTGGAATGCAATGTCTGAGAGTGTGGTGGAGGCAGATTCAGTGGGTGTTTAGGATCTGGAATGAACTGTCTGAGAGTGTGGTGGAGGCAGATTCAGTGGGTGTTTAGGAACTGGAATGAACTGTCTGAGAGTGTGGTGGAGGCAGATTCAGTGGGTGCTTAGGATCTGGAATGCACTGTCTGAGAGTGTGGTGGAGGCAGATTCAGTGAGTGTTTAGGATGTGGAATGCACTGTCTGAGAGTGTGGTGGAGGCAGATTCAGTGGGTGTTTAGGATCTGGAATGCACTGTCTGAGAGTGTGGTGGAGGCAGATTCAGCGAGTGTTTAGGATCTGGAATGCACTGTCTGATAGTGTGGTGGAGGCAGATTCAGTGAGTGTTTAGGATCTGGAATGCACTGTCTGAGAGTGTGGTGGAGGCAGATTCAGTGAGTGTTTAGGATCTGGAATGCACTGTCTGAGAGTGTGGTGGAGACAGATTCAGTGAGTGTTTAGGATCTGGAATGCACTGTCTGAGAGTGTGGTGGAGACAGATTCAGTGAGTGTTTAGGATGTGAATGAACTGCCTGAGAGTGTGGTGGAGGCAGATTCAGTGGGTGTTTAGGATCTGGAATGCACTGTCTGAGAGTGTGATGGAGGCAGATTCAGTGATTGTTTAGAATCTGGAATGCACTGTCTGAGAGTGTGGTGGAGGCAGATTCAGTGAGTGTTTAGGATCTGGAATGCACTGTCTGAGAGTGTGGTGGAGGCAGATTCAGTGAGTGTTTAGGATCTGGAATGCACTGTCTGAGAGTGTGGTGGAGGCAGATTCAGAGAGTGTTTAGGATCTGGAATGAACTGCCTGAGAGTGTGGTGGAGGCAGATTCAGTGAGTGTTTAGGAAGTGAATGAACTGTCTGAGAGTGTGGTGGAGGCAGATTCAGTGTGTTTAGCAAGTGAATGAACTGTCTGAGAGTGTGGTGGAGGCAGATTCAGTGAGTGTTTAGGATCTGGAATGAACTGTCTGAGAGTGTGGTGGAGGCTGATTCAGTGAGTGTTTAGGATCTGGAATGCACTGTCTGAGAGTGTGGTGGAGGCAGATTCAGTGAGTGTTTCGGAAGTGAATGAACTGTCTGAGAGTGTGGTGGAGGCAGATTCAGTGAGTGTTTAGGATCTGGAATGAACTGCCTGAGAGTGTGGTGGAGGCAGATTCAGTGGGTGTTTAGGATCTGGAATGAACTGCCTGAGGGTGTGGTGGAGGCAGATTCAGTGAGTGTTTAGGATCTGGAATGCACTGTCTGAGAGTGTGGTGGAGGCAGATTCAGTGAGTGTTTAGGATCTGGAATGCACTGTCTGAGAGTGTGGTGGAGGCAGATTCAGTGAGTGTTTAGGATATGGAATGAACTGCCTGAGAGTGTGGTGGAGGGAGATTCAGTGAGTGTTTAGGATCTGGAATGCACTGCCTGAGAGTGTGGTGGAGGCAGATTCAGTGTATTTAGGAAGTGAATGAACTGTCTGAGAGTGTGGTGGTGGCAGATTCAGTGAGTGTTTAGGATCTGGAATACACTGCCTGAGAGTGTGGTGGAGGCAGATTCAGTGGATGTTTAGGATCTGGAATGCACTGTCTGAGAGTGTGGTGGAGGCAGAATCAGTGAGTGTTTAGGAAGTGAATGAACTGTCTGAGAGTGTGGTGGAGGCGGATTCAGTGGCTGTTTAGGATCTGGAATGCACTGCCTGAGAGTGTGGTGGAGGCAGATTCAGTGAGTGTTTAGGAAGTGAATGAACTGTCTGAGAGTGTGGTGGAGGCAGATTCAGTGGCTGTTTAGGATCTGGAATGCACTGTCTGAGAGTGTGGTGGAGGCAGATTCAGTGAGTGTTTAGGATCTGGAATGCACTGTCTGAGAGTGTGGTGGAGGCAGATTCAGTGGGTTTTTAGGATCTGGAATGCACTGCCTGAGAGTGTGGTGGAGGCAGATTCAGTGGGTTTTTAGGATCTGGAATGCACTGTCTGAGAGTGTGGTGGAGGCAGATTCAGTGAGTGTTTAGGATCTGGAATGCACTGTCTGAGAGTGTGGTGGAGGCAGATTCAGTGAGTGTTTAGGATCTGGAATGCACTGTCTGAGAGTGTGGTGGAGGCAGATTCAGTGGGTTTTTAGGATCTGGAATGCACTGTCTGAGAGTGTGGTGGAGGCAGATTCAGTGAGTGTTTAGGATCTGGAATGCACTGTCTGAGAGTGTGGTGGAGGCAGATTCAGTGAGTGTTTAGGATCTGGAATGCACTGTCTGATAGTATGGTGGAGGCAGATTCAGTGAGTGTTTTGGAAGTGAATGAACTGTCTGAGAGTGTGGTGGAGGCAGATTCAGTGGCTGTTTAGGATCTGGAATGCAATGTCTGAGAGTGTGGTGGAGGCAGATTCAGTGGGTGTTTAGGATCTGGAATGAACTGTCTGAGAGTGTGGTGGAGGCAGATTCAGTGGGTGTTTAGGATCTGGAATGCACTGTCTGAGAGTGTGGTGGAGGCAGATTCAGTGGGTGCTTAGGATCTGGAATGCACTGTCTGAGAGTGTGGTGGAGGCAGATTCAGTGAGTGTTTAGGATGTGGAATGCACTGTCTGAGAGTGTGGTGGAGGCAGATTCAGCGAGTTTTTAGGATCTGGAATGCACTGTCTGATAGTGTGGTGGAGGCAGATTCAGTGAGTGTTTAGGATCTGGAATGCACTGTCTGAGAGTGTGGTGGAGGCAGATTCAGTGAGTGTTTAGGATCTGGAATGCACTGTCTGAGAGTGTGGTGGAGACAGATTCAGTGAGTGTTTAGGATGTGAATGAACTGTCTGAGAGTGTGGTGGAGGCAGATTCAGTGAGTGTTTAGGATATGGAATGCACTGCCGGAGAGTGTGGTGGAGGCAGATTCAGTGGGTGTTTAGGATCTGGAATGCACTGCCTGAGAGTGTGGTGGAGGCAGATTCAGTGAGTGTTTAGGAAGTGAATGAACTGTCTGAGAGTGTGGTGGAGGCAGATTCAGTGGCTGTTTAGGATCTGGAATGCACTGTCTGAGAGTGTGGTGGAGGCAGATTCAGTGAGTGTTTAGGATCTGGAATGCACTGTCTGAGAGTGTGGTGGAGGCAGATTCAGTGGGTTTTTAGGATCTGGAATGCACTGCCTGAGAGTGTGGTGGAGGCAGATTCAGTGGGTTTTTAGGATCTGGAATGCACTGTCTGAGAGTGTGGTGGAGGCAGATTCAGTGAGTGTTTAGGATCTGGAATGCACTGTCTGAGAGTGTGGTGGAGGCAGATTCAGTGAGTGTTTAGGATCTGGAATGCACTGTCTGAGAGTGTGGTGGAGGCAGATTCAGTGAGTGTTTAGGATCTGGAATGCACTGTCTGAGAGTGTGGTGGAGGCAGATTCAGTGAGTGTTTAGGATCTGGAATGCACTGTCAGATAGTATGGTGGAGGCAGATTCAGTGAGTGTTTTGGAAGTGAATGAACTGTCTGAGAGTGTGGTGGAGGCAGATTCAGTGGCTGTTTAGGATCTGGAATGCAATGTCTGAGAGTGTGGTGGAGGCAGATTCAGTGGGTGTTTAGGATCTGGAATGAACTGTCTGAGAGTGTGGTGGAGGCAGATTCAGTGGGTGTTTAGGATCTGGAATGCACTGTCTGAGAGTGTGGTGGAGGCAGATTCAGTGGGTGCTTAGGATCTGGAATGCACTGTCTGAGAGTGTGGTGGAGGCAGATTCAGTGGGTGTTTAGGATCTGGAATGCACTGTCTGAGAGTGTGGTGGAGGCAGATTCAGTGAGTGTTTAGGATGTGGAATGCACTGTCTGAGAGTGTGGTGGAGGCAGATTCAGCGAGTTTTTAGGATCTGGAATGCACTGTCTGATAGTGTGGTGGAGGCAGATTCAGTGAGTGTTTAGGATCTGGAATGCACTGTCTGAGAGTGTGGTGGAGGCAGATTCAGTGAGTGTTTAGGATCTGGAATGCACTGCCTGAGAGTGTGGTGGAGGCAGATTCAGTGAGTGTTTAGGATCTGGAATGCACTGTCTGAGAGTGTGGTGGAGACAGATTCAGTGAGTGTTTAGGATGTGAATGAACTGTCTGAGAGTGTGGTGGAGGCAGATTCAGTGAGTGTTTAGGATATGGAATGCACTGCCGGAGAGTGTGGTGGAGGCAGATTCAGTGGGTGTTTAGGATCTGGAATGCACTGCCTGAGAGTGTGGTGGAGGCAGATTCAGTGAGTGTTTACGATCTGGAATGCACTGTCTGAGAGTGTTGTGGAGGCAGATTCAGTGACTGTTTATGATCTGGAATGCACTGTCTGAGAGTGTGGTGGAGGCAGATTCAGTGGGTGTTTAGGATCTGGAATGCACTGCCTGAGAGTGTGGTGGAGGCAGATTCAGTGAGTGTTTAGGATCTGGAATGCACTGCCGGAGAGGGTGGTGGAGGCAGATTCAGTGAGTGTTTAGGATGTGGAATGCACTACCTGTGAGTGTGGTGGAGGCAGATTCAGTGAGTGTTTAGGATCTGGAATGCACTGTCTGAGAGTGTGGTGGAGACAGATTCAGTGAGTGTTCAGGATGTGAATGAACTGTCTGAGAGTGTGGTGGAGGCAGATTCAGTGAGTGTTTAGAATCTGGAATGAACTGCCTGAGAGTGTGGTGGAGGCAGATTCAGTGAGTGTTTCGGATCTGGAATGAACTGCCTGAGCGTGTGGTGGAGGCAGATTCAGTGAGTGTTTAGGAAGTGAATGAACTGTCTGAGAGTGTGGTGGAGGCAGATTCAGTGAGTGTTTAGGATCTGGAATGCACTGTCTGAGAGTGTGGTGGAGGCAGATTCAGTGAGTGTTTAGGATATGGAATGAACTGCCTGAGAGTGTGGTGGAGGGAGATTCAGTGAGTGTTTAGGATCTGGAATGAACTGCCTGAGAGTGTGGTGGAGGGAGATTCAGTGAGTGTTTAGGATCTGGAATGCACTGTCTGAGAGTGTTGTGGCGGCAGATTCAGTGACTGTTTATGATCTGGAATGCACTGTCTGAGAGTGTGGTGGAGGCAGATTCAGTGGGTGTTTAGGATCTGGAATGCACTGCCGGAGAGTGTGGTGGAGACTGATTCAGTGAGTGTTTAGGATCTGGAATGCACTGTCTGAGAGTGTGGTGGAGACAGATTCAGTGAGTGTTTAGGATGTGAATGAACTGTCTGAGAGTGTGGTGGAGGCAGATTCAGTGAGTGTTCAGGATATGGAATGCACTGCCGGAGAGTGTGGTGGA
Organism: Heterodontus francisci; assembly: GCF_036365525.1. Classification (NCBI taxonomy): domain Eukaryota; kingdom Metazoa; phylum Chordata; class Chondrichthyes; order Heterodontiformes; family Heterodontidae; genus Heterodontus; species Heterodontus francisci. Next base: position 88,060,993 of record NC_090388.1, on the reverse strand, counting down.
GGCAGATTCAGTGGGTGTTTAGGATCTGGAATGCATTGCCTGAGAGTGTGGTGGAGACAGATTCAGTGAGTGTTTAGGATCTGGAATGCACTGTCTGAGAGTGTGGTGGAGGCAGATTCAGTGAGTATTTGGGATCTGGAATGCACTCTCTGAGAGTGTGGTGGAGGCAGATTCACTGAGTGTTTAGGATCTGGAATGCACTGTCTGAGAGTGTGGTGGAGGCAGATTCTGTGAGTGTTTAGGAAGTGAATGAACTGTCTAAGAGTGTGGTGGAGGCAGATTCAGTGAGTGTTTAGGAAGTGAATGAACTGTCTGAGAGTGTGGTGGAGGCAGATTCAGTGAGTGTTTAGGAAGTGAATGAACTGTCTGAGAGTGTGGTGGAGGCAGATTCAGTGGGTGTTTAGGATCTGGAATGCACTGTCTGAGAGTGTGATGGAGGCAGATTCAGTGATTGTTTAGAATCTGGAATGCACTGTCTGAGAGTGTGGTGGAGGCAGATTCAGTGAGTGTTTAGGATCTGGAATGCACTGTCTGAGAGTGTGGTGGAGGCAGATTCAGTGAGTGTTTAGGATCTGGAATGCACTGTCTGAGAGTGTGGTGGAGGCAGATTCAGAGAGTGTTTAGGATCTGGAATGAACTGCCTGAGAGTGTGGTGGAGGCAGATTCAGTGAGTGTTTAGGAAGTGAATGAACTGTCTGAGAGTGTGGTGGAGGCAGATTCAGTGTGTTTAGCAAGTGAATGAACTGTCTGAGAGTGTGGTGGAGGCAGATTCAGTGAGTGTTTAGGATCTGGAATGAACTGTCTGAGAGTGTGGTGGAGGCTGATTCAGTGAGTGTTTAGGATCTGGAATGCACTGTCTGAGAGTGTGGTGGAGGCAGATTCAGTGAGTGTTTCGAAAGTGAATGAACTGTCTGAGAGTGTGGTGGAGACAGATTCAGTGAGTGTTCAGGATGTGAATGAACTGTCTGAGAGTGTGGTGGAGGCAGATTCAGTGAGTGTTTAGAATCTGGAATGAACTGCCTGAGAGTGTGGTGGAGGCAGATTCAGTGAGTGTTTCGGATCTGGAATGAACTGCCTGAGCGTGTGGTGGAGGCAGATTCAGTGAGTGTTTAGGAAGTGAATGAACTGTCTGAGAGTGTGGTGGAGGCAGATTCAGTGAGTGTTTAGGATCTGGAATGCACTGTCTGAGAGTGTGGTGGAGGCAGATTCAGTGAGTGTTTAGGATATGGAATGAACTGCCTGAGAGTGTGGTGGAGGGAGATTCAGTGAGTGTTTAGGATCTGGAATGAACTGCCTGAGAGTGTGGTGGAGGGAGATTCAGTGAGTGTTTAGGATCTGGAATGCACTGTCTGAGAGTGTTGTGGAGGCAGATTCAGTGACTGTTTATGATCTGGAATGCACTGTCTGAGAGTGTGGTGGAGGCAGATTCAGTGGGTGTTTAGGATCTGGAATGCACTGCCGGAGAGTGTGGTGGAGACTGATTCAGTGAGTGTTTAGGATCTGGAATGCACTGTCTGAGAGTGTGGTGGAGACAGATTCAGTGAGTGTTTAGGATGTGAATGAACTGTCTGAGAGTGTGGTGGAGGCAGATTCAGTGAGTGTTCAGGATATGGAATGCACTGCCGGAGAGTGTGGTGGAGGCAGATTCAGTGGGTGTTTAGGATCTGGAATGCATTGCCTGAGAGTGTGGTGGAGACAGATTCAGTGAGTGTTTAGGATCTGGAATGCACTGTCTGAGAGTGTGGTGGAGGCAGATTCAGTGAGTATTTGGGATCTGGAATGCACTCTCTGAGAGTGTGGTGGAGGCAGATTCACTGAGTGTTTAGGATCTGGAATGCACTGTCTGAGAGTGTGGTGGAGGCAGATTCTGTGAGTGTTTAGGAAGTGAATGAACTGTCTAAGAGTGTGGTGGAGGCAGATTCAGTGAGTGTTTAGGAAGTGAATGAACTGTCTGAGAGTGTGGTGGAGGCAGATTCAGTGAGTGTTTAGGAAGTGAATGAACTGTCTGAGAGTGTGGTGGAGGCAGATTCAGTGGGTGTTTAGGATCTGGAATGCACTGTCTGAGAGTGTGATGGAGGCAGATTCAGTGATTGTTTAGAATCTGGAATGCACTGTCTGAGAGTGTGGTGGAGGCAGATTCAGTGAGTGTTTAGGATCTGGAATGCACTGTCTGAGAGTGTGGTGGAGGCAGATTCAGTGAGTGTTTAGGATCTGGAATGCACTGTCTGAGAGTGTGGTGGAGGCAGATTCAGAGAGTGTTTAGGATCTGGAATGAACTGCCTGAGAGTGTGGTGGAGGCAGATTCAGTGAGTGTTTAGGAAGTGAATGAACTGTCTGAGAGTGTGGTGGAGGCAGATTCAGTGTGTTTAGCAAGTGAATGAACTGTCTGAGAGTGTGGTGGAGGCAGATTCAGTGAGTGTTTAGGATCTGGAATGAACTGTCTGAGAGTGTGGTGGAGGCTGATTCAGTGAGTGTTTAGGATCTGGAATGCACTGTCTGAGAGTGTGGTGGAGGCAGATTCAGTGAGTGTTTCGGAAGTGAATGAACTGTCTGAGAGTGTGGTGGAGGCAGATTCAGTGAGTGTTTAGGAAGTGAATGAACTGTCTGAGAGTGTGGTGGAGGCAGATTCAGTGAGTGTTTAGGATCTGGAATGAACTGCCTGAGAGTGTGGTGGAGGCAGATTCAGTGGGTGTTTAGGATCTGGAATGAACTGCCTGAGGGTGTGGTGGAGGCAGATTCAGTGAGTGTTTAGGATCTGGAATGCACTGTCTGAGAGTGTGGTGGAGGCAGATTCAGTGAGTGTTTAGGATCTGGAATGAACTGCCTGAGAGTGTGGTGGAGGCAGATTCAGTGAGTGTTTAGGATCTGGAATGCACTGTCTGAGAGTGTGGTGGAGGCAGATTCTGTGAGTGTTTAGGAAGTGAATGAACTGTCTAAGAGTGTGGTGGAGGCAGATTCAGTGAGTGTTTAGGAAGTGAATGAACTGTCTGAGAGTGTGGTGGAGGCAGATTCAGTGAGTGTTTAGGAAGTGAATGAACTGACTGAGAGTGTGGTGGAGGCAGATTCAGTGGGTGTTTAGGATCTGGAATGCACTGTCTGAGAGTGTGATGGAGGCAGATTCAGTGATTGTTTAGAATCTGGAATGCACTATCTGAGAGTGTGGTGGAGGCAGATTTAGTGAGTGTTTAGGATCTGGAATGCACTGTCTGAGAGTGTGGTGGAGGCAGATTCAGTGAGTGTTTAGGATCTGGAATGCACTGTCTGAGAGTGTGGTGGAGGCAGATTCAGAGAGTGTTTAGGATCTGGAATGAACTGCCTGAGAGTGTGGTGGAGGCAGATTCAGTGTATTTAGGAAGTGAATGAACTGTCTGAGAGTGTGGTGGTGGCAGATTCAGTGAGTGTTTAGGAAGTGAATGAACTGTCTGAGAGTGTGGTGGTGGCAGATTCAGTGAGTGTTAGGATCTGGAATACACTGCCTGAGACTGTGGTGGAGGCAGATTCAGTGGATGTTTAGGATCTGGAATGCACTGTCTGAGAGTGTGGTGGAGGCAGAATCAGTGAGTGTTTAGGAAGTGAATGAACTGTCTGAGAGTGTGGTGGAGGCGGTTTCAGTGGCTGTTTAGGATCTGGAATGCACTGCCAGAGAGTGTGGTGGAGGCAGATTCAGTGAGTGTTTAGGAAGTGAATGAACTGTCTGAGAGTGTGGTGGAGGCGGATTCAGTGGCTGTTTAGGATCTGGAATGCACTGCCTGAGAGTGTGGTGGAGGCAGATTCAGTGTGTTTTTAGGATCTGGAATGCACTGTCTGAGAGTGTGGTGGAGGCAGATTCAGTGAGTGTTTAGGATCTGGAATGCACTGTCTGAGAGTGTGGTGGAGGCAGATTCAGTGAGTGTTTAGGATCTGGAATGAACTGCCTGAGAGTGTAGTGGAGACAGATTCAGTGAGTGTTTAGGATCTGGAATGCACTGTCTGAGAGTGTGGTGGAGGCAGATTCAGTGAGTGTTTCGGAAGTGAATGAACTGTCTGAGAGTGTGGTGGAGGCAGATTCAGTGGCTGTTTAGGATCTGGAATGCAATGTCTGAGAGTGTGGTGGAGGCAGATTCAGTGGGTGTTTAGGATCTGGAATGAACTGTCTGAGAGTGTGGTGGAGGCAGATTCAGTGGGTGTTTAGGAACTGGAATGAACTGTCTGAGAGTGTGGTGGAGGCAGATTCAGTGGGTGCTTAGGATCTGGAATGCACTGTCTGAGTGTGTGGTGGAGGCAGATTCAGTGAGTGTTTAGGATGTGGAATGCACTGTCTGAGAGTGTGGTGGAGGCAGATTCAGTGAGTGTTTAGGATCTGGAATGCACTGTCTGAGAGTGTGGTGGAGACAGATTCAGTGAGTGTTTAGGATCTGGAATGCACTGTCTGAGAGTGTGGTGGAGGCAGATTCAGTGGGTGTTTAGGATCTGGAATGCACTGTCTGATAGTGTGGTGGAGGCAGATTCAGTGAGTGTTTAGGATCTGGAATGCACTGTCTGAGAGTGTGGTGGAGGCAGATTCAGTGAGTGTTTAGGATCTGGAATGCACTGTCTGAGAGTGTGGTGGAGACAGATTCAGTGAGTGTTTAGGATCTGGAATGCACTGTCTGAGAGTGTGGTGGAGACAGATTCAGTGAGTGTTTAGGATGTGAATGAACTGTCTGAGAGTGTGGTGGAGGCAGATTCAGTGAGTGTTTAGGATATGGAATGCACTGCCGGAGAGTGTGGTGGAGGCAGAATCAGTGGGTGTTTAGGATCTGGAATGCACTGCCTGAGAGTGTTGTGGAGGCAGATTCAGTGACTGTTTATGATCTGGAATGCACTGTCTGAGAGTGTGGTGGAGGCAGATTCAGTGAGTGTTCAGGATATGGAATGCACTGCCGGAGAGTGTGGTGGAGGCAGATTCAGTGGGTGTTTAGGATCTGGAATGCATTGCCTGAGAGTGTGGTGGAGACAGATTCAGTGAGTGTTTAGGATCTGGAATGCACTGTCTGAGAGTGTGGTGGAGGCAGATTCAGTGAGTATTTGGGATCTGGAATGCACTCTCTGAGAGTGTGGTGGAGGCAGATTCACTGAGTGTTTAGGATCTGGAATGCACTGTCTGAGAGTGTGGTGGAGGCATATTCTGTGAGTGTTTAGGAAGTGAATGAACTGTCTAAGAGTGTGGTGGAGGCAGATTCAGTGAGTGTTTAGGAAGTGAATGAACTGTCTGAGAGTGTGGTGGAGGCAGATTCAGTGAGTGTTTAGGAAGTGAATGAACTGCCTGAGAGTGTGGTGGAGGCAGATTCAGTGGGTGTTTAGGATCTGGAATGCACTGTCTGAGAGTGTGATGGAGGCAGATTCAGTGATTGTTTAGAATCTGGAATGCACTGTCTGAGAGTGTGGTGGTGGCAGATTCAGTGAGTGTTTAGGATCTGGAATGCACTGTCTGAGAGTGTGGTGGAGGCAGATTCAGTGAGTGTTTAGGATCTGGAATGCACTGTCTGAGAGTGTGGTGGAGGCAGATTCAGAGAGTGTTTAGGATCTGGAATGAACTGCCTGAGAGTGTGGTGGAGGCAGATTCAGTGAGTGTTTAGGAAGTGAATGAACTGTCTGAGAGTGTGGTGGAGGCAGATTCAGTGTGTTTAGCAAGTGAATGAACTGTCTGAGAGTGTGGTGGAGGCAGATTCAGTGAGTGTTTAGGATCTGGAATGAACTGTCTGAGAGTGTGGTGGAGGCTGATTCAGTGAGTGTTTAGGATCTGGAATGAACTGCCTGAGAGTGTGGTGGAGGGAGATTGAGTGAGTGTTTAGGATCTGGAATGCACTGTCTGAGAGTGTTGTGGAGGCAGATTCAGTGACTGTTTATGATCTGGAATGCACTGTCTGAGAGTGTGGTGGAGGCAGATTCAGTGGGTGTTTAGGATCTGGAATGCACTGCCGGAGAGTGTGGTGGAGACTGATTCAGTGAGTGTTTAGGATCTGGAATGCACTGTCTGAGAGTGTGGTGGAGACAGATTCAGTGAGTGTTTAGGATGCGAATGAACTGTCTGAGAGTGTGGTGGAGGCAGATTCAGTGAGTGTTCAGGATATGGAATGCACTGCCGGAGAGTGTGGTGGAGGCAGATTCAGTGGGTGTTTAGGATCTGGAATGCATTGCCTGAGAGTGTGGTGGAGACAGATTCAGTGAGTGTTTAGGATCTGGAATGCACTGTCTGAGAGTGTGGTGGAGGCAGATTCACTGAGTGTTTAGGATCTGGAATGCACTGTCTGAGAGTGTGGTGGAGGCAGATTCTGTGAGTGTTTAGGAAGTGAATGAACTGTCTAAGAGTGTGGTGGAGGCAGATTCAGTGAGTGTTTAGGAAGTGAATGAACTGTCTGAGAGTGTGGTGGAGGCAGATTCAGTGAGTGTTTAGGAAGTGAATGAACTGTCTGAGAGTGTGGTGGAGGCAGATTCAGTGGGTGTTTAGGATCTGGAATGCACTGTCTGAGAGTGTGATGGAGGCAGATTCAGTGATTGTTTAGAATCTGGAATGCACTGTCTGAGAGTGTGGTGGAGGCAGATTCAGTGAGTGTTTAGGATCTGGAATGCACTGTCTGAGAGTGTGGTGGAGGCAGATTCAGTGAGTGTTTAGGATCTGGAATGCACTGTCTGAGAGTGTGGTGGAGGCAGATTCAGAGAGTGTTTAGGATCTGGAATGAACTGCCTGAGAGTGTGGTGGAGGCAGATTCAGTGAGTGTTTAGGAAGTGAATGAACTGTCTGAGAGTGTGGTGGAGGCAGATTCAGTGTGTTTAGCAAGTGAATGAACTGTCTGAGAGTGTGGTGGAGGCAGATTCAGTGAGTGTTTAGGATCTGGAATGAACTGTCTGAGAGTGTGGTGGAGGCTGATTCAGTGAGTGTTTAGGATCTGGAATGCACTGTCTGAGAGTGTGGTGGAGGCAGATTCAGTGAGTGTTTCGGAAGTGAATGAACTGTCTGAGAGTGTGGTGGAGGCAGATTCAGTGAGTGTTTAGGAAGTGAATGAACTGTCTGAGAGTGTGGTGGAGGCAGATTCAGTGAGTGTTTAGGATCTGGAATGAACTGCCTGAGAGTGTGGTGGAGGCAGATTCAGTGGGTGTTTAGGATCTGGAATGAACTGCCTGAGGGTGTGGTGGAGGCAGATTCAGTGAGTGTTTAGGATCTGGAATGCACTGTCTGAGAGTGTGGTGGAGGCAGATTCAGTGAGTGTTTAGGATCTGGAATGAACTGCCTGAGAGTGTGGTGGAGGCAGATTCAGTGAGTGTTTAGGATCTGGAATGCACTGTCTGAGAGTGTGGTGGAGGCAGATTCTGTGAGTGTTTAGGAAGTGAATGAACTGTCTAAGAGTGTGGTGGAGGCAGATTCAGTGAGTGTTTAGGAAGTGAATGAACTGTCTGAGAGTGTGGTGGAGGCAGATTCAGTGAGTGTTTAGGAAGTGAATGAACTGACTGAGAGTGTGGTGGAGGCAGATTCAGTGGGTGTTTAGGATCTGGAATGCACTGTCTGAGAGTGTGATGGAGGCAGATTCAGTGATTGTTTAGAATCTGGAATGCACTATCTGAGAGTGTGGTGGAGGCAGATTCAGTGAGTGTTTAGGATCTGGAATGCACTGTCTGAGAGTGTGGTGGAGGCAGATTCAGTGAGTGTTTAGGATCTGGAATGCACTGTCTGAGAGTGTGGTGGAGGCAGATTCAGAGAGTGTTTAGGATCTGGAATGAACTGCCTGAGAGTGTGGTGGAGGCAGATTCAGTGTATTTAGGAAGTGAATGAACTGTCTGAGAGTGTGGTGGTGGCAGATTCAGTGAGTGTTTAGGAAGTGAATGAACTGTCTGAGAGTGTGGTGGAGGGAGATACAGTGAATGTTTAGGATCTGGAATGCACTGCCTGAGAGTGTGGTGGAGGCAGATTCAGTGTATTTAGGAAGTGAATGAACTGTCTGAGAGTGTGGTGGTGGCAGATTCAGTGAGTGTTAGGATCTGGAATACACTGCCTGAGACTGTGGTGGAGGCAGATTCAGTGGATGTTTAGGATCTGGAATGCACTGTCTGAGAGTGTGGTGGAGGCAGAATCAGTGAGTGTTTAGGAAGTGAATGAACTGTCTGAGAGTGTGGTGGAGGCGGTTTCAGTGGCTGTTTAGGATCTGGAATGCACTGCCAGAGAGTGTGGTGGAGGCAGATTCAGTGAGTGTTTAGGAAGTGAATGAACTGTCTGAGAGTGTGGTGGAGGCGGATTCAGTGGCTGTTTAGGATCTGGAATGCACTGCCTGAGAGTGTGGTGGAGGCAGATTCAGTGTGTTTTTAGGATCTGGAATGCACTGTCTGAGAGTGTGGTGGAGGCAGATTCAGTGAGTGTTTAGGATCTGGAATGCACTGTCTGAGAGTGTGGTGGAGGCAGATTCAGTGAGTGTTCAGGATCTGGAATGAACTGCCTGAGAGTGTAGTGGAGACAGATTCAGTGAGTGTTTAGGATCTGGAATGCACTGTCTGAGAGTGTGGTGGAGGCAGATTCAGTGAGTGTTTAGGAAGTGAATGAACTGTCTGAGAGTGTGGTGGAGGCAGATTCAGTGGCTGTTTAGGATCTGGAATGCAATGTCTGAGAGTGTGGTGGAGGCAGATTCAGTGGGTGTTTAGGATCTGGAATGAACTGTCTGAGAGTGTGGTGGAGGCAGATTCAGTGGGTGTTTAGGATCTGGAATGCACTGTCTGAGAGTCTGGTGGAGGCAGATTCAGTGAGTGTTTAGGATCTGGAATGAACTGTCTGAGAGTGTGGTGGAGGCAGATTCAGTGGGTGCTTAGGATCTGGAATGCACTGTCTGAGTGTGTGGTGGAGGCAGATTCAGTGAGTGTTTAGGATGTGGAATGCACTGTCTGAGAGTGTGGTGGAGGCAGATTCAGTGGGTGTTTAGGATCTGGAATGCACTGTCTGAGAGTGTGGTGGAGGCAGATTCAGCGAGTGTTTAGGATCTGGAATGCACTGTCTGATAGTGTGGTGGAGGCAGATTCAGTGAGTGTTTAGGATCTGGAATGCACTGTCTGAGAGTGTGGTGGAGGCAGATTCAGTGAGTGTTTAGGATCTGGAATGCACTGTCTGAGAGTGTGGTGGAGACAGATTCAGTGAGTGTTTAGGATCTGGAATGCACTGTCTGAGAGTGTGGTGGAGACAGATTCAGTGAGTGTTTAGGATGTGAATGAACTGTCTGAGAGTGTGGTGGAGGCAGATTCAGTGAGTGTTTAGGATATGGAATGCACTGCCGGAGAGTGTGGTGGAGGCAGAATCAGTGGGTGTTTAGGATCTGGAATGCACTGCCTGAGAGTGTTGTGGAGGCAGATTCAGTGACTGTTTATGATCTGGAATGCACTGTCTGAGAGTGTGGTGGAGGCAGATTCAGTGAGTGTTCAGGATATGGAATGCACTGCCGGAGAGTGTGGTGGAGGCAGATTCAGTGGGTGTTTAGGATCTGGAATGCATTGCCTGAGAGTGTGGTGGAGACAGATTCAGTGACTGTTTAGGATCTGGAATGCACTGTCTGAGAGTGTGGTGGAGGCAGATTCAGTGAGTATTTGGGATCTGGAATGCACTCTCTGAGAGTGTGGTGGAGGCAGATTCACTGAGTGTTTAGGATCTGGAATGCACTGTCTGAGAGTGTGGTGGAGGCAGATTCTGTGAGTGTTTAGGAAGTGAATGAACTGTCTAAGAGTGTGGTGGAGGCAGATTCAGTGAGTGTTTAGGAAGTGAATGAACTGTCTGAGAGTGTGGTGGAGGCAGATTCAGTGAGTGTTTAGGAAGTGAATGAACTGCCTGAGAGTGTGGTGGAGGCAGATTCAGTGGGTGTTTAGGATCTGGAATGCACTGTCTGAGAGTGTGGTGGAGGCAGATTCAGTGAGTGTTTAGGATCTGGAATGCACTGTCTGAGAGTGTGGTGGAGGCAGATTCAGTGAGTGTTTAGGATCTGGAATGCACTGTCTGAGAGTGTGGTGGAGGCAGATTCAGAGAGTGTTTAGGATCTGGAATGAACTGCCTGAGAGTGTGGTGGAGGCAGATTCAGTGAGTGTTTAGGAAGTGAATGAACTGTCTGAGAGTGTGGTGGAGGCAGATTCAGTGTGTTTAGCAAGTGAATGAACTGTCTGAGAGTGTGGTGGAGGCAGATTCAGTGAGTGTTTAGGATCTGGAATGAACTGTCTGAGAGTGTGGTGGAGGCTGATTCAGTGAGTGTTTAGGATCTGGAATGCACTGTCTGAGAGTGTGGTGGAGGCAGATTCAGTGAGTGTTTCGGAAGTGAATGAACTGTCTGAGAGTGTGGTGGAGGCAGATTCAGTGAGTGTTTAGGATCTGGAATGAACTGCCTGAGGGTGTGGTGGAGGCAGATTCAGTGAGTGTTTAGGATCTGGAATGCACTGTCTGAGAGTGTGGTGGAGGCTGATTCAGTGTGTTTAGCAAGTGAATGAACTGTCTGAGAGTGTGGTGGAGGCAGATTCAGTGAGTGTTTAGGATCTGGAATGAACTGTCTGAGAGTGTGGTGGAGGCTGATTCAGTGAGTGTTTAGGATCTGGAATGCACTGTCTGAGAGTGTGGTGGAGGCAGATTCAGTGAGTGTTTCGGAAGTGAATGAACTGCCTGAGAGTGTGGTGGAGGCAGATTCAGTGGGTGTTTAGGATCTGGAATGAACTGCCTGAGGGTGTGGTGGAGGCAGATTCAGTGAGTGTTTAGGATCTGGAATGCACTGTCTGAGAGTGTGGTGGAGGCAGATTCAGTGAGTGTTTAGGATCTGGAATGCACTGTCTGAGAGTGTGGTGGAGGCAGATTCAGTGAGTGTTTAGGATATGGAATGAACTGCCTGAGAGTGTGGTGGAGCCAGATTCAGTGAGTGTTTAGGATCTGGAATGCACTGCCTGAGAGTGTGGTGGAGGCAGATTCAGTGTATTTAGGAAGTGAATGAACTGTCTGAGAGTGTGGTGGTGGCAGATTCAGTGAGTGTTTAGGATCTGGAATACACTGCCTGAGAGTGTGGTGGAGGCAGATTCAGTGGATGTTTAGGATCTGGAATGCACTGTCTGAGAGTGTGGTGGAGGCAGAATCAGTGAGTGTTTAGGAAGTGAATGAACTGTCTGAGAGTGTGGTGGAGGCGGATTCAGTGGCTGTTTAGGATCTGGAATGCACTGCCTGAGAGTGTGGTGGAGGCAGATTCAGTGATTGTTTAGGAAGTGAATGAACTGTCTGAGAGTGTGGTGGAGGCAGATTCAGTGAGTGTTTAGGATCTGGAATGCACTGCCTGAGAGTGTGGTGGAGGCAGATTCAGTGAGTGTTTAGGAAGTGAATGAACTGTCTGAGAGTGTGGTGGAGGCGGATTCAGTGGCTGTTTAGGATCTGGAATGCACTGTCTGAGAGTGTGGTGGAGGCAGATTCAGTGGGTGTTTAGGATCTGGAATGCACTGTCTGAGAGTGTGGTGGAGGCAGATTCAGTGAGTGTTTAGGATCTGGAATGCACTGTTTGAGAGTGTGGTGGAGGCAGATTCAGTGAGTGTTTAGGATCTGGAATGCACTGTCTGAGAGTGTGGTGGAGGCAGATTCAGTGGGTGTTTAGGATCTGGAATGCACTGCCTGAGAGTGTGGTGGAGGCAGATTCAGTGAGTGTTTAGGATCTGGAATGCACTGTCTGAGAGTGTGGTGGAGGCAGATTCAGTGAGTGTTTAGGATCTGGAATGCACTGTCTGAGAGTGTGGTGGAGGCAGATTCAGTGAGTGTTTAGGATCTGGAATGCACTGTCTGATAGTATGGTGGAGGCAGATTCAGTGAGTGTTTTGGAAGTGAATGAACTGTCTGAGAGTGTGGTGGAGGCAGATTCAGTGGCTGTTTAGGATCTGGAATGCAATGTCTGAGAGTGTGGTGGAGGCAGATTCAGTGGGTGTTTAGGATCTGGAATGAACTGTCTGAGAGTGTGGTGGAGGCAGATTCAGTGGGTGTTTAGGATCTGGAATGCACTGTCTGAGAGTGTGGTGGAGGCAGATTCAGTGGGTGCTTAGGATCTGGAATGCACTGTCTGAGAGTGTGGTGGAGGCAGATTCAGTGAGTGTTTAGGATGTGGAATGCACTGCCTGAGAGTGTGGTGGAGGCAGATTCAGTGAGTGTTTAGGATCTGGAATGCACTGTCTGAGAGTGTGGTGGAGACAGATTCAGTGAGTGTTTAGGATGTGAATGAACTGTCTGAGAGTGTGGTGGAGGCAGATTCAGTGAATGTTTAGGATATGGAATGCACTGCCGGAGAGTGTGGTGGAGGCAGATTCAGTGGGTGTTTAGGATCTGGAATGCACTGCCTGAGAGTGTGGTGGAGGCAGATTCAGTGAGTGTTTACGATCTGGAATGCACTGTCTGAGAGTGTTGTGGAGGCAGATTCAGTGACTGTTTATGATCTGGAATGCACTGTCTGAGAGTGTGGTGGAGGCAGATTCAGTGGGTGTTTAGGATCTGGAATGCACTGCCTGAGAGTGTGGTGGAGGCAGATTCAGTGAGTGTTTAGGATCTGGAATGCACTGCCGGAGAGGGTGGTGGAGGCAGATTCAGTGAGTGTTTAGGATCTGGAATGCACTACCTGTGAGTGTGGTGGAGGCAGATTCAGTGAGTGTTTAGGATCTGGAATGCACTGTCTGAGAGTGTGGTGGAGACAGATTCAGTGAGTGTTCAGGATGTGAATGAACTGTCTGAGAGTGTGGTGGAGGCAGATTCAGTGAGTGTTTAGAATCTGGAATGAACTGCCTGAGAGTGTGGTGGAGGCAGATTCAGTGAGTGTTTCGGATCTGGAATGAACTGCCTGAGCGTGTGGTGGAGGCAGATTCAGTGAGTGTTTAGGAAGTGAATGAACTGTCTGAGAGTGTGGTGGAGGCAGATTCAGTGAGTGTTTAGGATCTGGAATGCACTGTCTGAGAGTGTGGTGGAGGCAGATTCAGTGAGTGTTTAGGATATGGAATGAACTGCCTGAGAGTGTGGTGGAGGGAGATTCAGTGAGTGTTTAGGATCTGGAATGCACTGCCTGAGAGTGTGGTGGAGGCAGATTCAGTGTATTTAGGAAGTGAATGAACTGTCTGAGAGTGTGGTGGTGGCAGATTCAGTGAGTGTTTAGGATCTGGAATACACTGCCTGAGAGTGTGGTGGAGGCAGATTCAGTGGATGTTTAGGATCTGGAATGCACTGTCTGAGAGTGTGGTGGAGGCAGAATCAGTGAGTGTTTAGGAAGTGAATGAACTGTCTGAGAGTGTGGTGGAGGCGGATTCAGTGGCTGTTTAGGATCTGGAATGCACTGCCTGAGAGTGTGGTGGAGGCAGATTCAGTGAGTGTTTAGGAAGTGAATGAACTGTCTGAGAGTGTGGTGGAGGCAGATTCAGTGGCTGTTTAGGATCTGGAATGCAATGTCTGAGAGTGTGGTGGAGGCAGATTCAGTGGGTGTTTAGGAACTGGAATGAACTGTCTGAGAGTGTGGTGGAGGCAGATTCAGTGGGTGCTTAGGATCTGGAATGCACTGTCTGAGTGTGTGGTGGAGGCAGATTCAGTGAGTGTTTAGGATGTGGAATGCACTGTCTGAGAGTGTGGTGGAGGCAGATTCAGTGGGTGTTTAGGATCTGGAATGCACTGTCTGAGAGTGTGGTGGAGGCAGATTCAGTGGGTGTTTAGGATCTGGAATGCACTGTCTGAGAGTGTGGTGGAGGCAGATTCAGCGAGTGTTTAGGATCTGGAATGCACTGTCTGATAGTGTGGTGGAGGCAGATTCAGTGAGTGTTTAGGATCTGGAATGCACTGTCTGAGAGTGTGGTGGAGGCAGATTCAGTGAGTGTTTAGGATCTGGAATGCACTGTCTGAGAGTGTGGTGGAGACAGATTCAGTGAGTGTTTAGGATCTGGAATGCACTGTCTGAGAGTGTGGTGGAGGCAGATTCAGTGAGTGTTTAGGATATGGAATGAACTGCCTGAGAGTGTGGTGGAGGGAGATTCAGTGAGTGTTTAGGATCTGGAATGCACTGCCTGAGAGTGTGGTGGAGGCAGATTCAGTGTATTTAGGAAGTGAATGAACTGTCTGAGAGTGTGGTGGTGGCAGATTCAGTGAGTGTTTAGGATCTGGAATACACTGCCTGAGAGTGTGGTGGAGGCAGATTCAGTGGATGTTTAGGATCTGGAATGCACTGTCTGAGAGTGTGGTGGAGGCAGATTCAGTGAGTGTTTAGGAAGTGAATGAACTGTCTGAGAGTGTGGTGGAGGCAGATTCAGTGGATGTTTAGGATCTGGAATGCACTGTCTGAGAGTGTGGTGGAGGCAGAATCAGTGAGTGTTTAGGAAGTGAATGAACTGTCTGAGAGTGTGGTGGAGGCGGATTCAGTGGCTGTTTAGGATCTGGAATGCACTGCCTGAGAGTGTGGTGGAGGCAGATTCAGTGAGTGTTTAGGAAGTGAATGAACTGTCTGAGAGTGTGGTGGAGGCAGATTCAGCGAGTGTTTAGGATCTGGAATGCACTGTCTGATAGTGTGGTGGAGGCAGATTCAGTGAGTGTTTAGGATCTGGAATGAACTGTCTGAGAGTGTGGTGGAGGCAGATTCAGCGAGTGTTTAGGATCTGGAATGCACTGTCTGAGAGTGTGGTGGAGGCAGATTCAGTGGGTGCTTAGGATCTGGAATGCACTGTCTGAGTGTGTGGTGGAGGCAGATTCAGTGAGTGTTTAGGATGTGGAATGCACTGTCTGAGAGTGTGGTGGAGGCAGATTCAGTGGGTGTTTAGGATCTGGAATGCACTGTCTGAGAGTGTGGTGGAGGCAGATTCAGCGAGTGTTTAGGATCTGGAATGCACTGTCTGATAGTGTGGTGGAGGCAGATTCAGTGAGTGTTTAGGATCTGGAATGCACTGTCTGAGAGTGTGGTGGAGGCAGATTCAGTGAGTGTTTAGGATCTGGAATGCACTGTCTGAGAGTGTGGTGGAGACAGATTCAGTGAGTGTTTAGGATCTGGAATGCACTGTCTGAGAGTGTGGTGGAGACAGATTCAGTGAGTGTTTAGGATGTGAATGAACTGTCTGAGAGTGTGGTGGAGGCAGATTCAGTGAGTGTTTAGGATATGGAATGCACTGCCGGAGAGTGTGGTGGAGGCAGAATCAGTGGGTGTTTAGGATCTGGAATGCACTGCCTGAGAGTGTTGTGGAGGCAGATTCAGTGACTGTTTATGATCTGGAATGCACTGTCTGAGAGTGTGGTGGAGGCAGATTCAGTGAGTGTTCAGGATATGGAATGCACTGCCGGAGAGTGTGGTGGAGGCAGATTCAGTGGGTGTTTAGGATCTGGAATGCATTGCCTGAGAGTGTGGTGGAGACAGATTCAGTGAGTGTTTAGGATCTGGAATGCACTGTCTGAGAGTGTGGTGGAGGCAGATTCAGTGAGTATTTGGGATCTGGAATGCACTCTCTGAGAGTGTGGTGGAGGCAGATTCACTGAGTGTTTAGGATCTGGAATGCACTGTCTGAGAGTGTGGTGGAGGCAGATTCTGTGAGTGTTTAGGAAGTGAATGAACTGTCTAAGAGTGTGGTGGAGGCAGATTCAGTGAGTGTTTAGGAAGTGAATGAACTGTCTGAGAGTGTGGTGGAGGCAGATTCAGTGAGTGTTTAGGAAGTGAATGAACTGCCTGAGAGTGTGGTGGAGGCAGATTCAGTGGGTGTTTAGGATCTGGAATGCACTGTCTGAGAGTGTGATGGAGGCAGATTCAGTGATTGTTTAGAATCTGGAATGCACTGTCTGAGAGTGTGGTGGAGGCAGATTCAGTGAGTGTTTAGGATCTGGAATGCACTGTCTGAGAGTGTGGTGGAGGCAGATTCAGTGAGTGTTTAGGATCTGGAATGCACTGTCTGAGTGTGTGGTGGAGGCAGATTCAGAGAGTGTTTAGGATCTGGAATGAACTGCCTGAGAGTGTGGTGGAGGCAGATTCAGTGAGTGTTTAGGAAGTGAATGAACTGTCTGAGAGTGTGGTGGAGGCAGATTCAGTGTGTTTAGCAAGTGAATGAACTGTCTGAGAGTGTGGTGGAGGCAGATTCAGTGAGTGTTTAGGATCTGGAATGAACTGTCTGAGAGTGTGGTGGAGGCTGATTCAGTGAGTGTTTAGGATCTGGAATGCACTGTCTGAGAGTGTGGTGGAGGCAGATTCAGTGAGTGTTTCGGAAGTGAATGAACTGTCTGAGAGTGTGGTGGAGGCAGATTCAGTGAGTGTTTAGGATCTGGAATGAACTGCCTGAGAGTGTGGTGGAGGCAGATTCAGTGGGTGTTTAGGATCTGGAATGAACTGCCTGAGGGTGTGGTGGAGGCAGATTCAGTGAGTGTTTAGGATCTGGAATGCACTGTCTGAGAGTGTGGTGGAGGCAGATTCAGTGAGTGTTTAGGATCTGGAATGCACTGTCTGAGAGTGTGGTGGAGGCAGATTCAGTGAGTGTTTAGGATCTGGAATGCACTGCCTGAGAGTGTGGTGGAGGCAGATTCAGTGTATTTAGGAAGTGAATGAACTGTCTGAGAGTGTGGTGGTGGCAGATTCAGTGAGTGTTTAGGATCTGGAATACACTGCCTGAGAGTGTGGTGGAGGCAGATTCAGTGGATGTTTAGGATCTGGAATGCACTGTCTGAGAGTGTGGTGGAGGCAGAATCAGTGAGTGTTTAGGAAGTGAATGAACTGTCTGAGAGTGTGGTGGAGGCGGATTCAGTGGCTGTTTAGGATCTGGAATGCACTGCCTGAGAGTGTGGTGGAGGCAGATTCAGTGATTGTTTAGGAAGTGAATGAACTGTCTGAGAGTGTGGTGGAGGCAGATTCAGTGAGTGTTTAGGATCTGGAATGCACTGCCTGAGAGTGTGGTGGAGGCAGATTCAGTGAGTGTTTAGGAAGTGAATGAACTGTCTGAGAGTGTGGTGGAGGCGGATTCAGTGGCTGTTTAGGATCTGGAATGCACTGTCTGAGAGTGTGGTGGAGGCAGATTCAGTGGGTGTTTAGGATCTGGAATGCACTGTCTGAGAGTGTGGTGGAGGCAGATTCAGTGAGTGTTTAGGATCTGGAATGCACTGTCTGAGAGTGTGGTGGAGGCAGATTCAGTGAGTGTTTAGAATCTGGAATGCACTGTCTGAGAGTGTGGTGGAGGCAGATTCAGTGGGTTTTTAGGATCTGGAATGCACTGTCTGAGAGTGTGGTGGAGGCAGATTCAGTGAGTGTTTAGGATCTGGAATGCACTGTCTGAGAGTGTGGTGGAGGCAGATTCAGTGAGTGTTTAGGATCTGGAATGCACTGTCTGATAGTATGGTGGAGGCAGATTCAGTGAGTGTTTTGGAAGTGAATGAACTGTCTGAGAGTGTGGTGGAGGCAGATTCAGTGGCTGTTTAGGATCTGGAATGCAATGTCTGAGAGTGTGGTGGAGGCAGATTCAGTGGGTGTTTAGGATCTGGAATGAACTGTCTGAGAGTGTGGTGGAGGCAGATTCAGTGGGTGTTTAGGATCTGGAATGCACTGTCTGAGAGTGTGGTGGAGGCAGATTCAGTGGGTGCTTAGGATCTGGAATGCACTGTCTGAGAGTGTGGTGGAGGCAGATTCAGTGAGTGTTTAGGATGTGGAATGCACTCTCTGAGAGTGTGGTGGAGGCAGATTCAGCGAGTTTTTAGGATCTGGAATGCACTGTCTGATAGTGTGGTGGAGGCAGATTCAGTGAGTGTTTAGGATCTGGAATGCACTGTCTGAGAGTGTGGTGGAGGCAGATTCAGTGAGTGTTTAGGATCTGGAATGCACTGCCTGAGAGTGTGGTGGAGGCAGATTCAGTGAGTGTTTAGGATCTGGAATGCACTGTCTGAGAGTGTGGTGGAGACAGATTCAGTGAGTGTTTAGGATGTGAATGAACTGTCTGAGAGTGTGGTGGAGGCAGATTCAGTGAATGTTTAGGATATGGAATGCACTGCCGGAGAGTGTGGTGGAGGCAGATTCAGTGGGTGTTTAGGATCTGGAATGCACTGCCTGAGAGTGTGGTGGAGGCAGATTCAGTGAGTGTTTACGATCTGGAATGCACTGTCTGAGAGTGTTGTGGAGGCAGATTCAGTGACTGTTTATGATCTGGAATGCACTGTCTGAGAGTGTGGTGGAGGCAGATTCAGTGGGTGTTTAGGATCTGGAATGCACTGCCTGAGAGTGTGGTGGAGGCAGATTCAGTGAGTGTTTAGGATCTGGAATGCACTGCCGGAGAGGGTGGTGGAGGCAGATTCAGTGAGTGTTTAGGATCTGGAATGCACTACCTGTGAGTGTGGTGGAGGCAGATTCAGTGAGTGTTTAGGATCTGGAATGCACTGTCTGAGAGTGTGGTGGAGACAGATTCAGTGAGTGTTCAGGATGTGAATGAACTGTCTGAGAGTGTGGTGGAGGCAGATTCAGTGAGTGTTTAGAATCTGGAATGAACTGCCTGAGAGTGTGGTGGAGGCAGATTCAGTGAGTGTTTCGGATCTGGAATGAACTGCCTGAGCGTGTGGTGGAGGCAGATTCAGTGAGTGTTTAGGAAGTGAATGAACTGTCTGAGAGTGTGGTGGAGGCAGATTCAGTGAGTGTTTAGGATCTGGAATGCACTGTCTGAGAGTGTGGTGGAGGCAGATTCAGTGAGTGTTTAGGATATGGAATGAACTGCCTGAGAGTGTGGTGGAGGGAGATTCAGTGAGTGTTTAGGATCTGGAATGCACTGCCTGAGAGTGTGGTGGAGGCAGATTCAGTGTATTTAGGAAGTGAATGAACTGTCTGAGAGTGTGGTGGTGGCAGATTCAGTGAGTGTTTAGGATCTGGAATACACTGCCTGAGAGTGTGGTGGAGGCAGATTCAGTGGATGTTTAGGATCTGGAATGCACTGTCTGAGAGTGTGGTGGAGGCAGAATCAGTGAGTGTTTAGGAAGTGAATGAACTGTCTGAGAGTGTGGTGGAGGCGGATTCAGTGGCTGTTTAGGATCTGGAATGCACTGCCTGAGAGTGTGGTGGAGCCAGATTCAGTGAGTGTTTAGGATCTGGAATGCACTGCCTGAGAGTGTGGTGGAGGCAGATTCAGTGTATTTAGGAAGTGAATGAACTGTCTGAGAGTGTGGTGGTGGCAGATTCAGTGAGTGTTTAGGATCTGGAATACACTGCCTGAGAGTGTGGTGGAGGCAGATTCAGTGGATGTTTAGGATCTGGAATGCACTGTCTGAGAGTGTGGTGGAGGCAGAATCAGTGAGTGTTTAGGAAGTGAATGAACTGTCTGAGAGTGTGGTGGAGGCGGATTCAGTGGCTGTTTAGGATCTGGAATGCACTGCCTGAGAGTGTGGTGGAGGCAGATTCAGTGAGTGTTTAGGATCTGGAATGCACTGCCTGAGAGTGTGGTGGAGGCAGATTCAGTGAGTGTTTAGGATCTGGAATGCACTGCCTGAGAGTGTGGTGGAGGCAGATTCAGTGATTGTTTAGGAAGTGAATGAACTGTCTGAGAGTGTGGTGGAGGCAGATTCAGTGAGTGTTTAGGATCTGGAATGCACTGCCTGAGAGTGTGGTGGAGGCAGATTCAGTGAGTGTTTAGGAAGTGAATGAACTGTCTGAGAGTGTGGTGGAGGCGGATTCAGTGGCTGTTTAGGATCTGGAATGCACTCTCTGAGAGTGTGGTGGAGGCAGATTCAGTGGGTGTTTAGGATCTGGAATGCACTGTCTGAGAGTGTGGTGGAGGCAGATTCAGTGAGTGTTTAGGATCTGGAATGCACTGTCTGAGAGTGTGGTGGAGGCAGATTCAGTGAGTGTTTAGAATCTGGAATGCACTGTCTGAGAGTGTGGTGGAGGCAGATTCAGTGGGTTTTTAGGATCTGGAATGCACTGTCTGAGAGTGTGGTGGAGGCAGATTCAGTGAGTGTTTAGGATCTGGAATGCACTGTCTGAGAGTGTGGTGGAGGCAGATTCAGTGAGTGTTTAGGATCTGGAATGCACTGTCTGATAGTATGGTGGAGGCAGATTCAGTGAGTGTTTTGGAAGTGAATGAACTGTCTGAGAGTGTGGTGGAGGCAGATTCAGTGGCTGTTTAGGATCTGGAATGCAATGTCTGAGAGTGTGGTGGAGGCAGATTCAGTGGGTGTTTAGGATCTGGAATGAACTGTCTGAGAGTGTGGTGGAGGCAGATTCAGTGGGTGTTTAGGATCTGGAATGCACTGTCTGAGAGTGTGGTGGAGGCAGATTCAGTGGGTGCTTAGGATCTGGAATGCACTGTCTGAGAGTGTGGTGGAGGCAGATTCAGTGAGTGTTTAGGATGTGGAATGCACTCTCTGAGAGTGTGGTGGAGGCAGATTCAGCGAGTTTTTAGGATCTGGAATGCACTGTCTGATAGTGTGGTGGAGGCAGATTCAGTGAGTGTTTAGGATCTGGAATGCACTGTCTGAGAGTGTGGTGGAGGCAGATTCAGTGAGTGTTTAGGATCTGGAATGCACTGCCTGAGAGTGTGGTGGAGGCAGATTCAGTGAGTGTTTAGGATCTGGAATGCACTGTCTGAGAGTGTGGTGGAGACAGATTCAGTGAGTGTTTAGGATGTGAATGAACTGTCTGAGAGTGTGGTGGAGGCAGATTCAGTGAATGTTTAGGATATGGAATGCACTGCCGGAGAGTGTGGTGGAGGCAGATTCAGTGGGTGTTTAGGATCTGGAATGCACTGCCTGAGAGTGTGGTGGAGGCAGATTCAGTGAGTGTTTACGATCTGGAATGCACTGTCTGAGAGTGTTGTGGAGGCAGATTCAGTGACTGTTTATGATCTGGAATGCACTACCTGTGAGTGTGGTGGAGGCAGATTCAGTGAGTGTTTAGGATCTGGAATGCACTGCCTGAGAGTGTGGTGGAGGCAGATTCAGTGGGTGTTTAGGATCTGGAATGCACTGCCTGAGAGTGTGGTGGAGGCAGATTCAGTGAGTGTTTAGGATCTGGAATGCACTGCCGGAGAGGGTGGTGGAGGCAGATTCAGTGAGTGTTTAGGATCTGGAATGCACTACCTGTGAGTGTGGTGGAGGCAGATTCAGTGAGTGTTTAGGATCTGGAATGCACTGTCTGAGAGTGTGGTGGAGACAGATTCAGTGAGTGTTCAGGATGTGAATGAACTGTCTGAGAGTGTGGTGGAGGCAGATTCAGTGAGTGTTTAGAATCTGGAATGAACTGCCTGAGAGTGTGGTGGAGGCAGATTCAGTGAGTGTTTCGGATCTGGAATGAACTGCCTGAGCGTGTGGTGGAGGCAGATTCAGTGAGTGTTTAGGAAGTGAATGAACTGTCTGAGAGTGTGGTGGAGGCAGATTCAGTGAGTGTTTAGGATCTGGAATGCACTGTCTGAGAGTGTGGTGGAGGCAGATTCAGTGAGTGTTTAGGATATGGAATGAACTGCCTGAGAGTGTGGTGGAGGGAGATTCAGTGAGTGTTTAGGATCTGGAATGCACTGCCTGAGAGTGTGGTGGAGGCAGATTCAGTGTATTTAGGAAGTGAATGAACTGTCTGAGAGTGTGGTGGTGGCAGATTCAGTGAGTGTTTAGGATCTGGAATACACTGCCTGAGAGTGTGGTGGAGGCAGATTCAGTGGATGTTTAGGATCTGGAATGCACTGTCTGAGAGTGTGGTGGAGGCAGAATCAGTGAGTGTTTAGGAAGTGAATGAACTGTCTGAGAGTGTGGTGGAGGCGGATTCAGTGGCTGTTTAGGATCTGGAATGCACTGCCTGAGAGTGTGGTGGAGGCAGATTCAGTGAGTGTTTAGGAAGTGAATGAACTGTCTGAGAGTGTGGTGGAGGCAGATTCACTGAGTGTTTAGGATCTGGAATGCACTGCCTGAGAGTGTGGTGGAGGCAGATTCAGTGAGTGTTTAGGAAGTGAATGAACTGTCTGAGAGTGTGGTGGAGGCGGATTCAGTGGCTGTTTAGGATCTGGAATGCACTGCCTGAGAGTGTGGTGGAGGCAGATTCAGTGGGTTTTTAGGATCTGGAATGCACTGTCTGAGAGTCTGGTGGAGGCAGATTCAGTGAGTGTTTAGGATCTGGAATGCACTGTCTGAGAGTGTGGTGGAGGCAGATTCAGTGAGTGTTTAGGATCTGGAATGCACTGTCTGAGAGTGTGGTGGAGGCAGATTCAGTGAGTGTTCAGGATCTGGATGAACTGCCTGAGAGTGTAGTGGAGACAGATTCAGTGAGTGTTTAGGATCTGGAATGCACTGTCTGAGAGTGTGGTGGAGGCAGATTCAGTGAGTGTTTAGGATCTGGAATGCACTGTCTGATAGTATGGTGGAGGCAGATTCAGTGAGTGTTTTGGAAGTGAATGAACTGTCTGAGAGTGTGGTGGAGGCAGATTCAGTGGCTGTTTAGGATCTGGAATGCAATGTCTGAGAGTGTGGTGGAGGCAGATTCAGTGGGTGCTTAGGATCTGGAATGCACTGTCTGAGAGTGTGGTGGAGGCAGATTCAGTGAGTGTTTAGGATGTGGAATGCACTGTCTGAGAGTGTGGTGGAGGCAGATTCAGTGAGTGTTTAGGATCTGGAATGCACTGTCTGAGAGTGTGGTGGAGACAGATTCAGTGAGTGTTTAGGTTCTGGAATGCACTGTCTGAGAGTGTGGTGGAGGCAGATTCAGTGAGTGTTTAGGAAGTGAATGAACTGTCTGAGAGTGTGGTGGAGGCAGATTCAGTGGGTGCTTAGGATCTGGAATGCACTGTCTGAGAGTGTGGTGGAGGCAGATTCAGTGAATGTTTAGGATGTGGAATGCACTGTCTGAGAGTGTGGTGGAGGCAGATTCAGTGGGTGTTTAGGATCTGGAATGCACTGTCTGAGAGTGTGGTGGAGGCAGATTCAGTGAGTGTTTAGGATCTGGAATGCACTGCCTGAGAGTGTGGTGGAGGCAGATTCAGTGAGTGTTTAGGATCTGGAATGCACTGTCTGAGAGTGTGGTGGAGACAGATTCAGTGAGTGTTTAGGATGTGAATGAACTGTCTGAGAGTGTGGTGGAGGCAGATTCAGTGAATGTTTAGGATATGGAATGCACTGCCGGAGAGTGTGGTGGAGGCAGATTCAGTGGGTGTTTAGGATCTGGAATGCACTGCCTGAGAGTGTGGTGGAGGCAGATTCAGTGAGTGTTTACGATCTGGAATGCACTGTCTGAGAGTGTTGTGGAGGCAGATTCAGTGACTGTTTATGATCTGGAATGCACTGTCTGAGAGTGTGGTGGAGGCAGATTCAGTGGGTGTTTAGGATCTGGAATGCACTGCCTGAGAGTGTGGTGGAGGCAGATTCAGTGAGTGTTTAGGATCTGGAATGCACTGCCGGAGAGGGTGGTGGAGGCAGATTCAGTGAGTGTTTAGGATCTGGAATGCACTACCTGTGAGTGTGGTGGAGGCAGATTCAGTGAGTGTTTAGGATCTGGAATGCACTGTCTGAGAGTGTGGTGGAGACAGATTCAGTGAGTGTTCAGGATGTGAATGAACTGTCTGAGAGTGTGGTGGAGGCAGATTCAGTGAGTGTTTAGAATCTGGAATGAACTGCCTGAGAGTGTGGTGGAGGCAGATTCAGTGAGTGTTTCGGATCTGGAATGAACTGCATGAGCGTGTGGTGGAGGCAGATTCAGTGAGTGTTTAGGATCTGGAATGCACTGTCTGAGAGTGTGGTGGAGGCAGATTCAGTGAGTGTTTAGGATATGGAATGAACTGCCTGAGAGTGTGGTGGAGGGAGATTCAGTGAGTGTTTAGGATCTGGAATGCACTGCCTGAGAGTGTGGTGGAGGCAGATTCAGTGTATTTAGGAAGTGAATGAACTGTCTGAGAGTGTGGTGGTGGCAGATTCAGTGAGTGTTTAGGATCTGGAATACACTGCCTGAGAGTGTGGTGGAGGCAGATTCAGTGGATGTTTAGGATCTGGAATGCACTGTCTGAGAGTGTGGTGGAGGCAGAATCAGTGAGTGTTTAGGAAGTGAATGAACTGTCTGAGAGTGTGGTGGAGGCGGATTCAGTGGCTGTTTAGGATCTGGAATGCACTGCCTGAGAGTGTGGTGGAGGCAGATTCAGTGAGTGTTTAGGAAGTGAATGAACTGTCTGAGAGTGTGGTGGAGGCAGATTCAGTGGCTGTTTAGGATCTGGAATGCAATGTCTGAGAGTGTGGTGGAGGCAGATTCAGTGGGTGTTTAGGATCTGGAATGAACTGTCTGAGAGTGTGGTGGAGGCAGATTCAGTGGGTGTTTAGGAACTGGAATGAACTGTCTGAGAGTGTGGTGGAGGCAGATTCAGTGGGTGCTTAGGATCTGGAATGCACTGTCTGAGTGTGTGGTGGAGGCAGATTCAGTGAGTGTTTAGGATGTGGAATGCACTGTCTGAGAGTGTGGTGGAGGCAGATTCAGCGAGTGTTTAGGATCTGGAATGCACTGTCTGATAGTGTGGTGGAGGCAGATTCAGTGAGTGTTTAGGATCTGGAATGCACTGTCTGAGAGTGTGGTGGAGGCAGATTCAGTGAGTGTTTAGGATCTGGAATGCACTGTCTGAGAGTGTGGTGGAGACAGATTCAGTGAGTGTTTAGGATCTGGAATGCACTGTCTGAGAGTGTGGTGGAGACAGATTCAGTGAGTGTTTAGGATGTGAATGAACTGTCTGAGAGTGTGGTGGAGGCAGATTCAGTGAGTGTTTAGGATATGGAATGCACTGCCGGAGAGTGTGGTGGAGGCAGAATCAGTGGGTGTTTAGGATCTGGAATGCACTGCCTGAGAGTGTTGTGGAGGCAGATTCAGTGACTGTTTATGATCTGGAATGCACTGTCTGAGAGTGTGGTGGAGGCAGATTCAGTGAGTGTTCAGGATATGGAATGCACTGCCGGAGAGTGTGGTGGAGGCAGATTCAGTGGGTGTTTAGGATCTGGAATGCATTGCCTGAGAGTGTGGTGGAGACAGATTCAGTGAGTGTTTAGGATCTGGAATGCACTGTCTGAGAGTGTGGTGGAGGCAGATTCAGTGAGTATTTGGGATCTGGAATGCACTCTCTGAGAGTGTGGTGGAGGCAGATTCACTGAGTGTTTAGGATCTGGAATGCACTGTCTGAGAGTGTGGTGGAGGCAGATTCTGTGAGTGTTTAGGAAGTGAATGAACTGTCTAAGAGTGTGGTGGAGGCAGATTCAGTGAGTGTTTTGGAAGTGAATGAACTGTCTGAGAGTGTGGTGGAGGCAGATTCAGTGGCTGTTTAGGATCTGGAATGCAATGTCTGAGAGTGTGGTGGAGGCAGATTCAGTGGGTGTTTAGGATCTGGAATGAACTGTCTGAGAGTGTGGTGGAGGCAGATTCAGTGGGTGTTTAGGATCTGGAATGCACTGTCTGAGAGTGTGGTGGAGGCAGATTCAGTGGGTGCTTAGGATCTGGAATGCACTGTCTGAGAGTGTGGTGGAGGCAGATTCAGTGAGTGTTTAGGATGTGGAATGCACTCTCTGAGAGTGTGGTGGAGGCAGATTCAGCGAGTTTTTAGGATCTGGAATGCACTGTCTGATAGTGTGGTGGAGGCAGATTCAGTGAGTGTTTAGGATCTGGAATGCACTGTCTGAGAGTGTGGTGGAGGCAGATTCAGTGAGTGTTTAGGATCTGGAATGCACTGCCTGAGAGTGTGGTGGAGGCAGATTCAGTGAGTGTTTAGGATCTGGAATGCACTGTCTGAGAGTGTGGTGGAGACAGATTCAGTGAGTGTTTAGGATGTGAATGAACTGTCTGAGAGTGTGGTGGAGGCAGATTCAGTGAATGTTTAGGATATGGAATGCACTGCCGGAGAGTGTGGTGGAGGCAGATTCAGTGGGTGTTTAGGATCTGGAATGCACTGCCTGAGAGTGTGGTGGAGGCAGATTCAGTGAGTGTTTACGATCTGGAATGCACTGTCTGAGAGTGTTGTGGAGGCAGATTCAGTGACTGTTTATGATCTGGAATGCACTGTCTGAGAGTGTGGTGGAGGCAGATTCAGTGGGTGTTTAGGATCTGGAATGCACTGCCTGAGAGTGTGGTGGAGGCAGATTCAGTGAGTGTTTAGGATCTGGAATGCACTGCCGGAGAGGGTGGTGGAGGCAGATTCAGTGAGTGTTTAGGATCTGGAATGCACTACCTGTGAGTGTGGTGGAGGCAGATTCAGTGAGTGTTTAGGATCTGGAATGCACTGTCTGAGAGTGTGGTGGAGACAGATTCAGTGAGTGTTCAGGATGTGAATGAACTGTCTGAGAGTGTGGTGGAGGCAGATTCAGTGAGTGTTTAGAATCTGGAATGAACTGCCTGAGAGTGTGGTGGAGGCAGATTCAGTGAGTGTTTCGGATCTGGAATGAACTGCCTGAGCGTGTGGTGGAGGCAGATTCAGTGAGTGTTTAGGAAGTGAATGAACTGTCTGAGAGTGTGGTGGAGGCAGATTCAGTGAGTGTTTAGGATCTGGAATGCACTGTCTGAGAGTGTGGTGGAGGCAGATTCAGTGAGTGTTTAGGATATGGAATGAACTGCCTGAGAGTGTGGTGGAGGGAGATTCAGTGAGTGTTTAGGATCTGGAATGCACTGCCTGAGAGTGTGGTGGAGGCAGATTCAGTGTATTTAGGAAGTGAATGAACTGTCTGAGAGTGTGGTGGTGGCAGATTCAGTGAGTGTTTAGGATCTGGAATACACTGCCTGAGAGTGTGGTGGAGGCAGATTCAGTGGATGTTTAGCATCTGGAATGCACTGTCTGAGAGTGTGGTGGAGGCAGAATCAGTGAGTGTTTAGGAAGTGAATGAACTGTCTGAGAGTGTGGTGGAGGCGGATTCAGTGGCTGTTTAGGATCTGGAATGCACTGCCTGAGAGTGTGGTGGAGGCAGATTCAGTGAGTGTTTAGGAAGTGAATGAACTGTCTGAGAGTGTGGTGGAGGCAGATTCAGTGAGTGTTTAGGATCTGGAATGCACTGCCTGAGAGTGTGGTGGAGGCAGATTCAGTGAGTGTTTAGGAAGTGAATGAACTGTCTGAGAGTGTGGTGGAGGCGGATTCAGTGGCTGTTTAGGATCTGGAATGCACTGCCTGAGAGTGTGGTGGAGGCAGATTCAGTGGGTTTTTAGGATCTGGAATGCACTGTCTGAGAGTGTGGTGGAGGCAGATTCAGTGAGTGTTTAGGATCTGGAATGCACTGTCTGAGAGTGTGGTGGAGGCAGATTCAGTGAGTGTTTAGGATCTGGAATGCACTGTCTGAGAGTGTGGTGGAGGCAGATTCAGTGAGTGTTCAGGATCTGGAATGAACTGCCTGAGAGTGTAGTGGAGACAGATTCAGTGAGTGTTTAGGATCTGGAATGCACTGTCTGAGAGTGTGGTGGAGGCAGATTCAGTGAGTGTTTAGGATCTGGAATGCACTGTCTGATAGTATGGTGGAGGCAGATTCAGTGAGTGTTTTGGAAGTGAATGAACTGTCTGAGAGTGTGGTGGAGGCAGATTCAGTGGCTGTTTAGGATCTGGAATGCAATGTCTGAGAGTGTGGTGGAGGCAGATTCAGTGGGTGCTTAGGATCTGGAATGCACTGTCTGAGAGTGTGGTGGAGGCAGATTCAGTGAGTGTTTAGGATGTGGAATGCACTGTCTGAGAGTGTGGTGGAGGCAGATTCAGTGAGTGTTTAGGATCTGGAATGCACTGTCTGAGAGTGTGGTGGAGACAGATTCAGTGAGTGTTTAGGATCTGGAATGCACTGTCTGAGAGTGTGGTGGAGGCAGATTCAGTGAGTGTTTAGGAAGTGAATGAACTGTCTGAGAGTGTGGTGGAGGCAGATTCAGTGGGTGCTTAGGATCTGGAATGCACTGTCTGAGAGTGTGGTGGAGGCAGATTCAGTGAATGTTTAGGATGTGGAATGCACTGTCTGAGAGTGTGGTGGAGGCAGATTCAGTGGGTGTTTAGGATCTGGAATGCACTGTCTGAGAGTGTGGTGGAGGCAGATTCAGTGAGTGTTTAGGATCTGGAATGCACTGCCTGAGAGTGTGGTGGAGGCAGATTCAGTGAGTGTTTAGGATCTGGAATGCACTGTCTGAGAGTGTGGTGGAGACAGATTCAGTGAGTGTTTAGGATGTGAATGAACTGTCTGAGAGTGTGGTGGAGGCAGATTCAGTGAATGTTTAGGATATGGAATGCACTGCCGGAGAGTGTGGTGGAGGCAGATTCAGTGGGTGTTTAGGATCTGGAATGCACTGCCTGAGAGTGTGGTGGAGGCAGATTCAGTGAGTGTTTACGATCTGGAATGCACTGTCTGAGAGTGTTGTGGAGGCAGATTCAGTGACTGTTTATGATCTGGAATGCACTGTCTGAGAGTGTGGTGGAGGCAGATTCAGTGGGTGTTTAGGATCTGGAATGCACTGCCTGAGAGTGTGGTGGAGGCAGATTCAGTGAGTGTTTAGGATCTGGAATGCACTGCCGGAGAGGGTGGTGGAGGCAGATTCAGTGAGTGTTTAGGATCTGGAATGCACTACCTGTGAGTGTGGTGGAGGCAGATTCAGTGAGTGTTTAGGATCTGGAATGCACTGTCTGAGAGTGTGGTGGAGACAGATTCAGTGAGTGTTCAGGATGTGAATGAACTGTCTGAGAGTGTGGTGGAGGCAGATTCAGTGAGTGTTTAGAATCTGGAATGAACTGCCTGAGAGTGTGGTGGAGGCAGATTCAGTGAGTGTTTCGGATCTGGAATGAACTGCCTGAGCGTGTGGTGGAGGCAGATTCAGTGAGTGTTTAGGAAGTGAATGAACTGTCTGAGAGTGTGGTGGAGGCAGATTCAGTGAGTGTTTAGGATCTGGAATGCACTGTCTGAGAGTGTGGTGGAGGGAGATTCAGTGAGTGTTTAGGATCTGGAATGCACTGCCTGAGAGTGTGGTGGAGGCAGATTCAGTGTATTTAGGAAGTGAATGAACTGTCTGAGAGTGTGGTGGTGGCAGATTCAGTGAGTGTTTAGGATCTGGAATACACTGCCTGAGAGTGTGGTGGAGGCAGATTCAGTGGATGTTTAGGATCTGGAATGCACTGTCTGAGAGTGTGGTGGAGGCAGAATCAGTGAGTGTTTAGGAAGTGAATGAACTGTCTGAGAGTGTGGTGGAGGCGGATTCAGTGGCTGTTTAGGATCTGGAATGCACTGCCTGAGAGTGTGGTGGAGGCAGATTCAGTGAGTGTTTCGGAAGTGAATGAACTGTCTGAGAGTGTGGTGGAGGCAGATTCAGTGGCTGTTTAGGATCTGGAATGCAATGTCTGAGAGTGTGGTGGAGGCAGATTCAGTGGGTGTTTAGGATCTGGAATGAACTGTCTGAGAGTGTGGTGGAGGCAGATTCAGTGGGTGTTTAGGAACTGGAATGAACTGTCTGAGAGTGTGGTGGAGGCAGATTCAGTGGGTGCTTAGGATCTGGAATGCACTGTCTGAGTGTGTGGTGGAGGCAGATTCAGTGAGTGTTTAGGATGTGGAATGCACTGTCTGAGAGTGTGGTGGAGGCAGATTCAGTGGGTGTTTAGGATCTGGAATGCACTGTCTGAGAGTGTGGTGGAGGTAGATTCAGCGAGTGTTTAGGATCTGGAATGCACTGTCTGATAGTGTGGTGGAGGCAGATTCAGTGAGTGTTTAGGATCTGGAATGCACTGTCTGAGAGTGTGGTGGAGGCAGATTCAGTGAGTGTTTAGGATCTGGAATGCACTGTCTGAGAGTGTGGTGGAGACAGATTCAGTGAGTGTTTAGGATCTGGAATGCACTGTCTGAGAGTGTGGTGGAGACAGATTCAGTGAGTGTTTAGGATGTGAATGAACTGTCTGAGAGTGTGGTGGAGGCAGATTCAGTGAGTGTTTAGGATATGGAATGCACTGCCGGAGAGTGTGGTGGAGGCAGAATCAGTGGGTGTTTAGGATCTGGAATGCACTGCCTGAGAGTGTTGTGGAGGCAGATTCAGTGACTGTTTATGATCTGGAATGCACTGTCTGAGAGTGTGGTGGAGGCAGATTCAGTGAGTGTTCAGGATATGGAATGCACTGCCGGAGAGTGTGGTGGAGGCAGATTCAGTGGGTGTTTAGGATCTGGAATGCTTTGCCTGAGAGTGTGGTGGAGACAGATTCAGTGAGTGTTTAGGATCTGGAATGCACTGTCTGAGAGTGTGGTGGAGGCAGATTCAGTGAGTATTTGGGATCTGGAATGCACTCTCTGAGAGTGTGGTGGAGGCAGATTCACTGAGTGTTTAGGATCTGGAATGCACTGTCTGAGAGTGTGGTGGAGGCAGATTCTGTGAGTGTTTAGGAAGTGAATGAACTGTCTAAGAGTGTGGTGGAGGCAGATTCAGTGAGTGTTTAGGAAGTGAATGAACTGTCTGAGAGTGTGGTGGAGGCAGATTCTGTGAGTGTTTAGGAAGTGAATGAACTGTCTAAGAGTGTGGTGGAGGCAGATTCAGTGAGTGTTTAGGAAGTGAATGAACTGTCTGAGAGTGTGGTGGAGGCAGATTCAGTGGGTGTTTAGGATCTGGAATGCACTGTCTGAGAGTGTGATGGAGGCAGATTCAGTGATTGTTTAGAATCTGGAATGCACTGTCTGAGAGTGTGGTGGAGGCAGATTCAGTGAGTGTTTAGGATCTGGAATGCACTGTCTGAGAGTGTGGTGGAGGCAGATTCAGTGAGTGTTTAGGATCTGGAATGCACTGTCTGAGAGTGTGGTGGAGGCAGATTCAGTGAGTGTTTAGGAAGTGAATGAACTGTCTGAGAGTGTGGTGGAGGCAGATTCAGTGTGTTTAGCAAGTGAATGAACTGTCTGAGAGTGTGGTGGAGGCAGATTCAGTGAGTGTTTAGGATCTGGAATGAACTGTCTGAGAGTGTGGTGGAGGCTGATTCAGTGAGTGTTTAGGATCTGGAATGCACTGTCTGAGAGTGTGGTGGAGGCAGATTCAGTGAGTGTTTCGGAAGTGAATGAACTGTCTGAGAGTGTGGTGGAGGCAGATTCAGTGAGTGTTTAGGATCTGGAATGAACTGCCTGAGAGTGTGGTGGAGGCAGATTCAGTGGGTGTTTAGGATCTGGAATGAACTGCCTGAGGGTGTGGTGGAGGCAGATTCAGTGAGTGTTTAGGATCTGGAATGCACTGTCTGAGAGTGTGGTGGAGGCAGATTCAGTGAGTGTTTAGGATCTGGAATGCACTGTCTGAGAGTGTGGTGGAGGCAGATTCAGTGAGTGTTTAGGATATGGAATGAACTGCCTGAGAGTGTGGTGGAGCCAGATTCAGTGAGTGTTTAGGATCTGGAATGCACTGCCTGAGAGTGTGGTGGAGGCAGATTCAGTGTATTTAGGAAGTGAATGAACTGTCTGAGAGTGTGGTGGTGGCAGATTCAGTGAGTGTTTAGGATCTGGAATACACTGCCTGAGAGTGTGGTGGAGGCAGATTCAGTGGATGTTTAGGATCTGGAATGCACTGTCTGAGAGTGTGGTGGAGGCAGAATCAGTGAGTGTTTAGGAAGTGAATGAACTGTCTGAGAGTGTGGTGGAGGCGGATTCAGTGGCTGTTTAGGATCTGGAATGCACTGCCTGAGAGTGTGGTGGAGGCAGATTCAGTGATTGTTTAGGAAGTGAATGAACTGTCTGAGAGTGTGGTGGAGGCAGATTCAGTGAGTGTTTAGGATCTGGAATGCACTGCCTGAGAGTGTGGTGGAGGCAGATTCAGTGAGTGTTTAGGAAGTGAATGAACTGTCTGAGAGTGTGGTGGAGGCGGATTCAGTGGCTGTTTAGGATCTGGAATGCACTGTCTGAGAGTGTGGTGGAGGCAGATTCAGTGGGTGTTTAGGATCTGGAATGCACTGTCTGAGAGTGTGGTGGAGGCAGATTCAGTGAGTGTTTAGGATCTGGAATGCACTGTCTGAGAGTGTGGTGGAGGCAGATTCAGTGAGTGTTTAGGATCTGGAATGCACTGTCTGATAGTATGGTGGAGGCAGATTCAGTGAGTGTTTTGGAAGTGAATGAACTGTCTGAGAGTGTGGTGGAGGCAGATTCAGTGGCTGTTTAGGATCTGGAATGCAATGTCTGAGAGTGTGGTGGAGGCAGATTCAGTGAGTGTTTAGGATCTGGAATGCACTGTCTGATAGTATGGTGGAGGCAGATTCAGTGAGTGTTTTGGAAGTGAATGAACTGTCTGAGAGTGTGGTGGAGGCAGATTCAGTGGCTGTTTAGGATCTGGAATGCAATGTCTGAGAGTGTGGTGGAGGCAGATTCAGTGGGTGTTTAGGATCTGGAATGAACTGTCTGAGAGTGTGGTGGAGGCAGATTCAGTGAGTGTTTAGGATCTGGAATGCACTGTCTGAGAGTGTGGTGGAGGCAGATTCAGTGGGTGCTTAGGATCTGGAATGCACTGTCTGAGAGTGTGGTGGAGGCAGATTCAGTGGGTGTTTAGGATCTGGAATGCACTGTCTGAGAGTGTGGTGGAGGCAGATTCAGTGGGTGCTTAGGATCTGGAATGCACTGTCTGAGAGTGTGGTGGAGGCAGATTCAGTGAGTGTTTAGGATGTGGAATGCACTCTCTGAGAGTGTGGTGGAGGCAGATTCAGCGAGTTTTTAGGATCTGGAATGCACTGTCTGATAGTGTGGTGGAGGCAGATTCAGTGAGTGTTTAGGATCTGGAATGCACTGCCTGAGAGTGTGGTGGAGGCAGATTCAGTGAGTGTTTAGGATCTGGAATGCACTGTCTGAGAGTGTGGTGGAGACAGATTCAGTGAGTGTTTAGGATGTGAATGAACTGTCTGAGAGTGTGGTGGAGGCAGATTCAGTGAATGTTTAGGATATGGAATGCACTGCCGGAGCGTGTGGTGGAGGCAGATTCAGTGGGTGTTTAGGATCTGGAATGCACTGCCTGAGAGTGTGGTGGAGGCAGATTCAGTGAGTGTTTACGATCTGGAATGCACTGTCTGAGAGTGTTGTGGAGGCAGATTCAGTGACTGTTTATGATCTGGAATGCACTGTCTGAGAGTGTGGTGGAGGCAGATTCAGTGGGTGTTTAGGATCTGGAATGCACTGCCTGAGAGTGTGGTGGAGGCAGATTCAGTGAGTGTTTAGGATCTGGAATGCACTGCCGGAGAGGGTGGTGGAGGCAGATTCAGTGAGTGTTTAGGATCTGGAATGCACTACCTGTGAGTGTGGTGGAGGCAGATTCAGTGAGTGTTTAGGATCTGGAATGCACTGTCTGAGAGTGTGGTGGAGACAGATTCAGTGAGTGTTCAGGATGTGAATGAACTGTCTGAGAGTGTGGTGGAGGCAGATTCAGTGAGTGTTTAGAATCTGGAATGAACTGCCTGAGAGTGTGGTGGAGGCAGATTCAGTGAGTGTTTCGGATCTGGAATGAACTGCCTGAGCGTGTGGTGGAGGCAGATTCAGTGAGTGTTTAGGAAGTGAATGAACTGTCTGAGAGTGTGGTGGAGGCAGATTCAGTGAGTGTTTAGGATCTGGAATGCACTGTCTGAGAGTGTGGTGGAGGCAGATTCAGTGAGTGTTTAGGATATGGAATGAACTGCCTGAGAGTGTGGTGGAGGGAGATTCAGTGAGTGTTTAGGATCTGGAATGCACTGCCTGAGAGTGTGGTGGAGGCAGATTCAGTGTATTTAGGAAGTGAATGAACTGTCTGAGAGTGTGGTGGTGGCAGATTCAGTGAGTGTTTAGGATCTGGAATGCACTGCCTGAGAGTGTGGTGGAGGCAGATTCAGTGGATGTTTAGCATCTGGAATGCACTGTCTGAGAGTGTGGTGGAGGCAGAATCAGTGAGTGTTTAGGAAGTGAATGAACTGTCTGAGAGTGTGGTGGAGGCGGATTCAGTGGCTGTTTAGGATCTGGAATGCACTGCCTGAGAGTGTGGTGGAGGCAGATTCAGTGAGTGTTTAGGAAGTGAATGAACTGTCTGAGAGTGTGGTGGAGGCAGATTCAGTGAGTGTTTAGGATCTGGAATGCACTGCCTGAGAGTGTGGTGGAGGCAGATTCAGTGAGTGTTTAGGAAGTGAATGAACTGTCTGAGAGTGTGGTGGAGGCGGATTCAGTGGCTGTTTAGGATCTGGAATGCACTGCCTGAGAGTGTGGTGGAGGCAGATTCAGTGGGTTTTTAGGATCTGGAATGCACTGTCTGAGAGTGTGGTGGAGGCAGATTCAGTGAGTGTTTAGGATCTGGAATGCACTGTCTGAGAGTGTGGTGGAGGCAGATTCAGTGAGTGTTTAGGATCTGGAATGCACTGTCTGAGAGTGTGGTGGAGGCAGATTCAGTGAGTGTTCAGGATCTGGAATGAACTGCCTGAGAGTGTAGTGGAGACAGATTCAGTGAGTGTTTAGGATCTGGAATGCACTGTCTGAGAGTGTGGTGGAGGCAGATTCAGTGAGTGTTTAGGATCTGGAATGCACTGTCTGATAGTATGGTGGAGGCAGATTCAGTGAGTGTTTTGGAAGTGAATGAACTGTCTGAGAGTGTGGTGGAGGCAGATTCAGTGGGTGCTTAGGATCTGGAATGCACTGTCTGAGAGTGTGGTGGAGGCAGATTCAGTGGGTGCTTAGGATCTGGAATGCACTGTCTGAGAGTGTGGTGGAGGCAGATTCTGTGAGTGTTTAGGAAGTGAATGAACTGTCTAAGAGTGTGGTGGAGGCAGATTCAGTGAGTGTTTAGGAAGTGAATGAACTGTCTGAGAGTGTGGTGGAGGCAGATTCAGTGAGTGTTTAGGAAGTGAATGAACTGCCTGAGAGTGTGGTGGAGGCAGATTCAGTGGGTGTTTAGGATCTGGAATGCACTGTCTGAGAGTGTGATGGAGGCAGATTCAGTGATTGTTTAGAATCTGGAATGCACTGTCTGAGAGTGTGGTGGAGGCAGATTCAGTGAGTGTTTAGGATCTGGAATGCACTGTCTGAGAGTGTGGTGGAGGCAGATTCAGTGAGTGTTTAGGATCTGGAATGCACTGTCTGAGAGTGTGGTGGAGGCAGATTCAGAGAGTGTTTAGGATCTGGAATGAACTGCCTGAGAGTGTGGTGGAGGCAGATTCAGTGAGTGTTTAGGAAGTGAATGAACTGTCTGAGAGTGTGGTGGAGGCAGATTCAGTGTGTTTAGCAAGTGAATGAACTGTCTGAGAGTGTGGTGGAGGCAGATTCAGTGAGTGTTTAGGATCTGGAATGAACTGTCTGAGAGTGTGGTGGAGGCTGATTCAGTGAGTGTTTAGGATCTGGAATGCACTGTCTGAGAGTGTGGTGGAGGCAGATTCAGTGAGTGTTTCGGAAGTGAATGAACTGTCTGAGAGTGTGGTGGAGGCAGATTCAGTGAGTGTTTAGGATCTGGAATGAACTGCCTGAGAGTGTGGTGGAGGCAGATTCAGTGGGTGTTTAGGATCTGGAATGAACTGCCTGAGGGTGTGGTGGAGGCAGATTCAGTGAGTGTTTAGGATCTGGAATGCACTGTCTGAGAGTGTGGTGGAGGCAGATTCAGTGAGTGTTGAGGATCTGGAATGCACTGTCTGAGAGTGTGGTGGAGGCAGATTCAGTGAGTGTTTAGGATATGGAATGAACTGCCTGAGAGTGTGGTGGAGCCAGATTCAGTGAGTGTTTAGGATCTGGAATGCACTGCCTGAGAGTGTGGTGGAGGCAGATTCAGTGTATTTAGGAAGTGAATGAACTGTCTGAGAGTGTGGTGGTGGCAGATTCAGTGAGTGTTTAGGATCTGGAATACACTGCCTGAGAGTGTGGTGGAGGCAGATTCAGTGGATGTTTAGGATCTGGAATGCACTGTCTGAGAGTGTGGTGGAGGCAGAATCAGTGAGTGTTTAGGAAGTGAATGAACTGTCTGAGAGTGTGGTGGAGGCGGATTCAGTGGCTGTTTAGGATCTGGAATGCACTGCCTGAGAGTGTGGTGGAGGCAGATTCAGTGATTGTTTAGGAAGTGAATGAACTGTCTGAGAGTGTGGTGGAGGCAGATTCAGTGAGTGTTTAGGATCTGGAATGCACTGCCTGAGAGTGTGGTGGAGGCAGATTCAGTGAGTGTTTAGGAAGTGAATGAACTGTCTGAGAGTGTGGTGGAGGCGGATTCAGTGGCTGTTTAGGATCTGGAATGCACTGTCTGAGAGTGTGGTGGAGGCAGATTCAGTGGGTGTTTAGGATCTGGAATGCACTGTCTGAGAGTGTGGTGGAGGCAGATTCAGTGAGTGTTTAGGATCTGGAATGCACTGTCTGAGAGTGTGGTGGAGGCAGATTCAGTGAGTGTTTAGGATCTGGAATGCACTGTCTGAGAGTGTGGTGGAGGCAGATTCAGTGGGTTTTTAGGATCTGGAATGCACTGTCTGAGAGTGTGGTGGAGGCAGATTCAGTGAGTGTTTAGGATCTGGAATGCACTGTCTGAGAGTGTGGTGGAGGCAGATTCAGTGAGTGTTTAGGATCTGGAATGCACTGTCTGATAGTATGGTGGAGGCAGATTCAGTGAGAGTTTTGGAAGTGAATGAACTGTCTGAGAGTGTGGTGGAGGCAGATTCAGTGGCTGTTTAGGATCTGGAATGCAATGTCTGAGAGTGTGGTGGAGGCAGATTCAGTGGGTGTTTAGGATCTGGAATGAACTGTCTGAGAGTGTGGTGGAGGCAGATTCAGTGGGTGTTTAGGATCTGGAATGCACTGTCTGAGAGTGTGGTGGAGGCAGATTCAGTGGGTGCTTAGGATCTGGAATGCACTGTCTGAGAGTGTGGTGGAGGCAGATTCAGTGAGTGTTTAGGATGTGGAATGCACTCTCTGAGAGTGTGGTGGAGGCAGATTCAGCGAGTTTTTAGGATCTGGAATGCACTGTCTGATAGTGTGGTGGAGGCAGATTCAGTGAGTGTTTAGGATCTGGAATGCACTGCCTGAGAGTGTGGTGGAGGCAGATTCAGTGAGTGATTAGGATCTGGAATGCACTGTCTGAGAGTGTGGTGGAGACAGATTCAGTGAGTGTTTAGGATGTGAATGAACTGTCTGAGAGTGTGGTGGAGGCAGATTCAGTGAATGTTTAGGATATGGAATGCACTGCCGGAGCGTGTGGTGGAGGCAGATTCAGTGGGTGTTTAGGATCTGGAATGCACTGCCTGAGAGTGTGGTGGAGGCAGATTCAGTGAGTGTTTACGATCTGGAATGCACTGTCTGAGAGTGTTGTGGAGGCAGATTCAGTGACTGTTTATGATCTGGAATGCACTGTCTGAGAGTGTGGTGGAGGCAGATTCAGTGGGTGTTTAGGATCTGGAATGCACTGCCTGAGAGTGTGGTGGAGGCAGATTCAGTGAGTGTTTAGGATCTGGAATGCACTGCCGGAGAGGGTGGTGGAGGCAGATTCAGTGAGTGTTTAGGATCTGGAATGCACTACCTGTGAGTGTGGTGGAGGCAGATTCAGTGAGTGTTTAGGATCTGGAATGCACTGTCTGAGAGTGTGGTGGAGACAGATTCAGTGAGTGTTCAGGATGTGAATGAACTGTCTGAGAGTGTGGTGGAGGCAGATTCAGTGAGTGTTTAGAATCTGGAATGAACTGCCTGAGAGTGTGGTGGAGGCAGATTCAGTGAGTGTTTAGGAAGTGAATGAACTGTCTGAGAGTGTGGTGGAGGCAGATTCAGTGAGTGTTTAGGATCTGGAATGCACTGTCTGAGAGTGTGGTGGAGGCAGATTCAGTGAGTGTTTAGGATATGGAATGAACTGCCTGAGAGTGTGGTGGAGGGAGATTCAGTGAGTGTTTAGGATCTGGAATGCACTGCCTGAGAGTGTGGTGGAGGCAGATTCAGTGTATTTAGGAAGTGAATGAACTGTCTGAGAGTGTGGTGGTGGCAGATTCAGTGAGTGTTTAGGATCTGGAATACACTGCCTGAGAGTGTGGTGGAGGCAGATTCAGTGGATGTTTAGCATCTGGAATGCACTGTCTGAGAGTGTGGTGGAGGCAGAATCAGTGAGTGTTTTGGAAGTGAATGAACTGTCTGAGAGTGTGGTGGAGGCGGATTCAGTGGCTGTTTAGGATCTGGAATGCACTGCCTGAGAGTGTGGTGGAGGCAGATTCAGTGAGTGTTTAGGAAGTGAATGAACTGTCTGAGAGTGTGGTGGAGGCAGATTCAGTGAGTGTTTAGGATCTGGAATGCACTGCCTGAGAGTGTGGTGGAGGCAGATTCAGTGAGTGTTTAGGAAGTGAATGAACTGTCTGAGAGTGTGGTGGAGGCGGATTCAGTGGCTGTTTAGGATCTGGAATGCACTGCCTGAGAGTGTGGTGGAGGCAGATTCAGTGGGTTTTTAGGATCTGGAATGCACTGTCTGAGAGTGTGGTGGAGGCAGATTCAGTGAGTGTTTAGGATCTGGAATGCACTGTCTGAGAGTGTGGTGGAGGCAGATTCAGTGAGTGTTTAGGATCTGGAATGCACTGTCTGAGAGTGTGGTGGAGGCAGATTCAGTGAGTGTTCAGGATCTGGAATGAACTGCCTGAGAGTGTAGTGGAGACAGATTCAGTGAGTGTTTAGGATCTGGAATGCACTGTCTGAGAGTGTGGTGGAGGCAGATTCAGTGAGTGTTTAGGATCTGGAATGCACTGTCTGATAGTATGGTGGAGGCAGATTCAGTGAGTGTTTTGGAAGTGAATGAACTGTCTGAGAGTGTGGTGGAGGCAGATTCAGTGGGTGCTTAGGATCTGGAATGCACTGTCTGAGAGTGTGGTGGAGGCAGATTCAGTGGGTGCTTAGGATCTGGAATGCACTGTCTGAGAGTGTGGTGGAGGCAGATTCAGTGAGTGTTTAGGATGTGGAATGCACTGTCTGAGAGTGTGGTGGAGGCAGATTCAGTGAGTGTTTAGGATCTGGAATGCAATGTCTGAGAGTGTGGTGGAGGCAGATTCAGTGGGTGCTTAGGATCTGGAATGCACTGTCTGAGAGTGTGGTGGAGGCAGATTCAGTGAGTGTTTAGGATGTGGAATGCACTGTCTGAGAGTGTGGTGGAGGCAGATTCAGTGAGTGTTTAGGATCTGGAATGCACTGTCTGAGAGTGTGGTGGAGACAGATTCAGTGAGTGTTTAGGATCTGGAATGCACTGTCTGAGAGTGTGGTGGAGGCAGATTCAGTGAGTGTTTAGGAAGTGAATGAACTGTCTGAGAGTGTGGTGGAGGCAGATTCAGTGGGTGCTTAGGATCTGGAATGCACTGTCTGAGAGTGTGGTGGAGGCAGATTCAGTGAGTGTTTAGGATGTGGAATGCACTGTCTGAGAGTGTGGTGGAGGCAGATTCAGTGGGTGTTTAGGATCTGGAATGCACTGTCTGAGAGTGTGGTGGAGGCAGATTCAGCGAGTTTTTAGGATCTGGAATGCACTGTCTGATAGTGTGGTGGAGGCAGATTCAGTGAGTGTTTAGGATCTGGAATGCACTGCCTGAGAGTGTGGTGGAGGCAGATTCAGTGAGTGTTTAGGATCTGGAATGCACTGTCTGAGAGTGTGGTGGAGACAGATTCAGTGAGTGTTTAGGATGTGAATGAACTGTCTGAGAGTGTGGTGGAGGCAGATTCAGTGAGTGTTTAGGATATGGAATGCACTGCCGGAGAGTGTGGTGGAGGCAGATTCAGTGGGTGTTTACGATCTGGAATGCACTGTCTGAGAGTGTTGTGGAGGCAGATTCAGTGACTGTTTATGATCTGGAATGCACTGTCTGAAAGTGTGGTGGAGGCAGATTCAGTGAGTGTTTAGGATCTGGAATGCACTGTCTGAGAGTGTGGTGGAGGCAGATTCAGTGGGTGTTTAGGATCTGGAATGCACTGCCTGAGAGTGTGGTGGAGGCAGATTCAGTGAGTGTTTAGGATCTGGAATGCACTGCCGGAGAGGGTGGTGGAGACAGATTCAGTGAGTGTTTAGGATCTGGAATGCACTGTCTGAGAGTGTGGTGGAGACAGATTCAGTGAGTGTTTAGGATGTGAATGAACTGTCTGAGAGTGTGGTGGAGGCAGATTCAGTGAGTGTTTAGGAAGTGAATGAACTGTCTGAGAGTGTGGTGGAGGCAGATTCAGTGGGTGCTTAGGATCTGGAATGCACTGTCTGAGAGTGTGGTGGAGGCAGATTCAGTGAGTGTTTAGGATGTGGAATGCACTGTCTGAGAGTGTGGTGGAGGCAGATTCAGTGGGTGTTTAGGATCTGGAATGCACTGTCTGAGAGGGTGGTGGAGGCAGATTCAGCGAGTTTTTAGGATCTGGAATGCACTGTCTGATAGTGTGGTGGAGGCAGATTCAGTGAGTGTTTAGGATCTGGAATGCACTGTCTGAGAGTGTGGTGGAGGCAGATTCAGTGAGTGTTTAGGATCTGGAATGCACTGCCTGAGAGTGTGGTGGAGGCAGATTCAGTGAGTGTTTAGGATCTGGAATGCACTGTCTGAGAGTGTGGTGGAGACAGATTCAGTGAGTGTTTAGGATGTGAATGAACTGTCTGAGAGTGTGGTGGAGGCAGATTCAGTGAGTGTTTAGGATATGGAATGCACTGCCGGAGAGTGTGGTGGAGGCAGATTCAGTGGGTGTTTAGGATCTGGAATGCACTGCCTGAGAGTGTGGTGGAGGCAGATTCAGTGAGTGTTTACGATCTGGAATGCACTGTCTGAGAGTGTTGTGGAGGCAGATTCAGTGACTGTTTATGATCTGGAATGCACTGCCTGAGAGTGTGGTGGAGGCAGATTCAGTGAGTGTTTAGGATCTGGAATGCACTGCCGGAGAGGGTGGTGGAGGCAGATTCAGTGAGTGTTTAGGATCTGGAATGCACTACCTGTGAGTGTGGTGGAGGCAGATTCAGTGAGTGTTTAGGATCTGGAATGCACTGTCTGAGAGTGTGGAGGAGACAGATTCAGTGAGTGTTCAGGATGTGAATGAACTGTCTGAGAGTGTGGTGGAGGCAGATTCAGTGAGTGTTTAGAATCTGGAATGAACTGCCTGAGAGTGTGGTGGAGGCAGATTCAGTGAGTGTTTCGGATCTGGAATGAACTGCCTGAGCGTGTGGTGGAGGCAGATTCAGTGAGTGTTTAGGAAGTGAATGAACTGTCTGAGAGTGTGGTGGAGGCAGATTCAGTGAGTGTTTAGGATCTGGAATGCACTGCCTGAGAGTGTGGTGGAGGCAGATTCAGTGGGTGTTTACGATCTGGAATGCACTGTCTGAGAGTGTGGTGGAGGCAGATTCAGTGAGTGTTTAGGATCTGGAATGCACTGTCTGAGAGTGTGGTGGAGGCAGATTCAGTGGGTGTTTAGGATCTGGAATGCACTGTCTGAAAGTGTGGTGGAGGCAGATTCAGTGAGTGTTTAGGATCTGGAATGCACTGTCTGAGAGTGTGGTGGAGGCAGATTCAGTGGGTGTTTAGGATCTGGAATGCACTGCCTGAGAGTGTGGTGGAGGCAGATTCAGTGAGTGTTTAGGATCTGGAATGCACTGCCGGAGAGGGTGGTGGAGACAGATTCAGTGAGTGTTTAGGATCTGGAATGCACTGTCTGAGAGTGTGGTGGAGACAGATTCAGTGAGTGTTTAGGATGTGAATGAACTGTCTGAGAGTGTGGTGGAGGCAGATTCAGTGAGTGTTTAGGAAGTGAATGAACTGTCTGAGAGTGTGGTGGAGGCAGATTCAGTGGGTGCTTAGGATCTGGAATGCACTGTCTGAGAGTGTGGTGGAGGCAGATTCAGTGAGTGTTTAGGATGTGGAATGCATTGTCTGAGAGTGTGGTGGAGGCAGATTCAGTGGGTGTTTAGGATCTGGAATGCACTGTCTGAGAGGGTGGTGGAGGCAGATTCAGCGAGTTTTTAGGATCTGGAATGCACTGTCTGATAGTGTGGTGGAGGCAGATTCAGTGAGTGTTTAGGATCTGGAATGCACTGTCTGAGAGTGTGGTGGAGGCAGATTCAGTGAGTGTTTAGGATCTGGAATGCACTGCCTGAGAGTGTGGTGGAGGCAGATTCAGTGAGTGTTTAGGATCTGGAATGCACTGTCTGAGAGTGTGGTGGAGACAGATTCAGTGAGTGTTTAGGATGTGAATGAACTGTCTGAGAGTGTGGTGGAGGCAGATTCAGTGAGTGTTTAGGATATGGAATGCACTGCCGGAGAGTGTGGTGGAGGCAGATTCAGTGGGTGTTTAGGATCTGGAATGCACTGCCTGAGAGTGTGGTGGAGGCAGATTCAGTGAGTGTTTACGATCTGGAATGCACTGTCTGAGAGTGTTGTGGAGGCAGATTCAGTGACTGTTTATGATCTGGAATGCACTGCCTGAGAGTGTGGTGGAGGCAGATTCAGTGAGTGTTTAGGATCTGGAATGCACTGCCGGAGAGGGTGGTGGAGGCAGATTCAGTGAGTGTTTAGGATCTGGAATGCACTACCTGTGAGTGTGGTGGAGGCAGATTCAGTGAGTGTTTAGGATCTGGAATGCACTGTCTGAGAGTGTGGAGGAGACAGATTCAGTGAGTGTTCAGGATGTGAATGAACTGTCTGAGAGTGTGGTGGAGGCAGATTCAGTGAGTGTTTAGAATCTGGAATGAACTGCCTGAGAGTGTGGTGGAGGCAGATTCAGTGAGTGTTTCGGATCTGGAATGAACTGCCTGAGCGTGTGGTGGAGGCAGATTCAGTGAGTGTTTAGGAAGTGAATGAACTGTCTGAGAGTGTGGTGGAGGCAGATTCAGTGAGTGTTTAGGATCTGGAATGCACTGTCTGAGAGTGTGGTGGAGGCAGATTCAGTGAGTGTTTAGGATATGGAATGAACTGCCTGAGAGTGTGGTGGAGGGAGATCCAGTGAGTGTTTAGGATCTGGAATGCACTGCCTGAGAGTGTGGTGGAGGCAGATTCAGTGTATTTAGGAAGTGAATGAACTGTCTGAGAGTGTGGTGGTGGCAGATTCAGTGAGTGTTTAGGATCTGGAATACACTGCCTGAGAGTGTGGTGGAGGCAGATTCAGTGGATGTTTAGGATCTGGAATGCACTGTCTGAGAGTGTGGTGGAGGCAGAATCAGTGAGTGTTTAGGAAGTGAATGAACTGTCTGAGAGTGTGGTGGAGGCGGATTCAGTGGCTGTTTAGGATCTGGAATGCACTGCCTGAGAGTGTGGTGGAGGCAGATTCAGTGAGTGTTTAGGAAGTGAATGAACTGTCTGAGAGTGTGGTGGAGGCAGATTCAGTGAGTGTTTAGGATCTGGAATGCACTGCCTGAGAGTGTGGTGGAGGCAGATTCAGTGAGTGTTTAGGAAGTGAATGAACTGTCTGAGAGTGTGGTGGAGGCGGATTCAGTGGCTGTTTAGGATCTGGAATGCACTGCCTGAGAGTGTGGTGGAGGCAGATTCAGTGGGTTTTTAGGATCTGGAATGCACTGTCTGAGAGTGTGGTGGAGGCAGATTCAGTGAGTGTTTAGGATCTGGAATGCACTGTCTGAGAGTGTGGTGGAGGCAGATTCAGTGAGTGTTTAGGATCTGGAATGCACTGTCTGAGAGTGTGGTGGAGGCAGATTCAGTGAGTGTTTAGGATCTGGAATGCACTGTCTGATAGTATGGTGGAGGCAGATTCAGTGAGTGTTTTGGAAGTGAATGAACTGTCTGAGAGTGTGGTGGAGGCAGATTCAGTGGCTGTTTAGGATCTGGAATGCAATGTCTGAGAGTGTGGTGGAGGCAGATTCAGTGGGTGTTTAGGATCTGGAATGAACTGTCTGAGAGTGTGGTGGAGGCAGATT
Organism: Heterodontus francisci; assembly: GCF_036365525.1. Lineage (NCBI taxonomy): Eukaryota > Metazoa > Chordata > Chondrichthyes > Heterodontiformes > Heterodontidae > Heterodontus > Heterodontus francisci. The sequence continues at coordinate 88,017,335 of NC_090388.1, read as the reverse complement.
CAGTGGGTGTTTAGGATCTGGAATGCACTGTCTGAGAGTGTGGTGGAGGCAGATTCAGTGGGTGCTTAGGATCTGGAATGCACTGTCTGAGAGTGTGGTGGAGGCAGATTCAGTGAGTGTTTAGGATGTGGAATGCACTGTCTGAGAGTGTGGTGGAGGCAGATTCAGCGAGTTTTTAGGATCTGGAATGCACTGTCTGATAGTGTGGTGGAGGCAGATTCAGTGAGTGTTTAGGATCTGGAATGCACTGCCTGAGAGTGTGGTGGAGGCAGATTCAGTGAGTGTTTAGGATCTGGAATGCACTGTCTGAGAGTGTGGTGGAGGCAGATTCAGTGAGTGTTTAGGATCTGGAATGCACTGCCTGAGAGTGTGGTGGAGGCAGATTCAGTGAGTGTTTAGGATCTGGAATGCACTGTCTGAGAGTGTGGTGGAGACAGATTCAGTGAGTGTTTAGGATGTGAATGAACTGTCTGAGAGTGTTGTGGAGGCAGATTCAGTGACTGTTTATGATCTGGAATGCACTGTCTGAGAGTGTGGTGGAGGCAGATTCAGTGGGTGTTTAGGATCTGGAATGCACTGCCTGAGAGTGTGGTGGAGGCAGATTCAGTGAGTGTTTAGGATCTGGAATGCACTGCCGGAGAGGGTGGTGGAGGCAGATTCAGTGAGTGTTTAGGATCTGGAATGCACTACCTGTGAGTGTGGTGGAGGCAGATTCAGTGAGTGTTTAGGATCTGGAATGCACTGTCTGAGAGTGTGGTGGAGACAGATTCAGTGAGTGTTCAGGATGTGAATGAACTGTCTGAGAGTGTGGTGGAGGCAGATTCAGTGAGTGTTTAGAATCTGGAATGAACTGCCTGAGAGTGTGGTGGAGGCAGATTCAGTGAGTGTTTCGGATCTGGAATGAACTGCCTGAGCGTGTGGTGGAGGCAGATTCAGTGAGTGGTTAGGAAGTGAATGAACTGTCTGAGAGTGTGGTGGAGGCAGATTCAGTGAGTGTTTAGGATCTGGAATGCACTGTCTGAGAGTGTGGTGGAGGCAGATTCAGTGAGTGTTTAGGATCTGGAATGCACTGTCTGAGAGTGTGGTGGAGGCAGATTCAGTGAGTGTTTAGGATCTGGAATGCACTGTCTGAGAGTGTGGTGGAGGCAGATTCAGTGAGTGTTTAGGATCTGGAATGCACTGTCTGAGAGTGTGGTGGAGGCAGATTCAGTGAGTGTTTAGGATCTGGAATGCACTGTCTGAGAGTGTGGTGGAGGGAGATTCAGTGAGTGTTTAGGATCTGGAATGCCCTGTCTGAGAGTGTGGTGGAGTCAGATTCAGTGAGTGTTTAGGATCTGGAATGCACTGCCTGAGAGTGTGGTGAAGGCAGATTCAGTGAGTGTTTAGGATGTGAATGAACTGTCTGAGAGTGTGGTGGAGGCAGATTCAGTGAGTGTTTAGGATCTGGAATGCACTGCCTGAGAGTGTGGTGGAGACAGATTCAGTGAGTGTTTAGGATGTGAATGAACTGTCTGAGAGTGTGGTGGAGGCAGATTCAGTGAGTGTTTAGGATCTGGAATGCACTGCCTGAGAGTGTGG